>NW_006778824.1:771288-794565 GCF_000442215.2 Lipotes vexillifer | reverse complement strand
GGGGGGGGGGTGTCTGTGGTAGTGAGTGGGGCTCGTTTCCCCATCACCTGGGGGTTCTGAGCTCTTCCTTCCCCACATTCTGCCCTGCCCAGGTGGAGAGCTGACCTCAGGGCCCCGGCCGAAGCCTCGCCTGGCAGAGCCGTTGCATCAGCTCCAGGCAGGCAGCTGTCCGAGGGGGCAGGGCGAGACCACCTTCCTGGTCGAGGGCTCACCTCGGGGGCGCGGTCTGGCTCCGGTGGCTCCCTCTGCCTGTGGCCGTGGAGTGAGAGGCCCTGGTGTGTGGCCCGAGCCATCCGTCCAGCTCTGTATGTTCCCTGGTCTGTGTTAGTTTCGGCCCGAACAGCTGTCATGTTTGTTCGTTTGTTTTTCATGGCTGGGCCTCGGCAGTGCCCGAGGAACACAGGGTGTGAGATGTGGTGGGTAGCGGGCCTGGCTCCGGGCTGGGAGGGGTCTTGGTGGTGACAGCCTCAAGGATGCAGGTGGGAGGCCTGTTCGGGCGCCGGGCTGCCCTCAGTGAGAGGCCCCTGGGAGCGGTCGCGGGGAGCCGGCATGAGACGCCGACTTGACAGGCCCCAGACTGAAGGCGCAGGGCTCACGTCCAGCCTTCCTTTTCCCTCCTGTTTTACTGATGACCTGGAGCCTCGGTGCAGTTAGGACAGTAAGTAGCCGGTGGTCTGGGGGTGAGTTCAGAGGGCGGCGGCTCTGTGAACTCTGACCCCCAGGAAACACAGGCCTCCTCCTTTCTGAGCCTCCTGGCTGCACACTCAGCCGTGTCGGGCTGTTTCCGGAATCAGAGCCCGACCGGCGGGCAGGTAGCTTGGTGCTTCTCTCGAGGTCTGTGTGCAGGGCGCCCGCGTCCTTTCTGGAACACTCCGCCTTGGCAAAGGGAATAGAACGTAAGGAGTGATGAGAGCTGCGGGACGTTCTTCCCAGTTTGCGAGCAGGAGCCTCTTGAGGAGGAAGAAATTTCAGTGGCAACTTCTTAAAAGTAAGATTTTAACACAAGCCCCCCCACCGCCTTTCTTGGGCCGACTTGGTCAGTTGGGTGCTCAGCCCCCTGCCCATAGCCCAGCAGCCGTGGGTCGGGAAGCCGAGCAGCCCCACCCTGGGCCAGAGCAAGGCTGGCGCTGGCCCAGGGCCCAGGGGGCAGGGCCTTGAGACACGGGGTGCTGGGTGGCTGTACTTTTTAAAAAAAAATCCTGGAGTTCCTATTATGCAGTTATGATATTTTTCAAAGTAGGCTTTTAATGACCTGCTTTTATAAACAGGAGAACTGAATACAACCTTCATGTTTTCTAGAACCCTTGGAGTAATTTTTGCTTTTTTGTCAAACTTGATCACTGTAAAAATGCAGGAGACAGGAGGAAATACCGTTTGTGTTCCCATCCTTAGTTCTGAACTAAGATTTTCGTGTGCTCTGTCCCGAACGTGGCCACGGCACCAGAGAGGGTGGTCAGCCTTCAAGAAGACGCAGAGCCTGGCCTCACCCCTGCTGGCTTCCCCATGCTTCCCTGCCCTCTGTGCCCATCCCAGCTCTGACCTCTCCCCAGGCCTCAGACTCCTGGAGCCATCACCAGCGACCCTCACCCACTTCCAGGCCAGCGGCAGCTTTGCCAGCCCCCTTTGTGGTCCCTCGGGAATCTCCCTCGGGGCCGTCACACCCCTGTCCTTTCTCTGTGAGCAGAGGAGTGCCCTGCAAATGGAACCCAGGTCCTGCTGCCCTCCTGCTTCCCGTCTCCCGGGCTGAGGGCCCAGGGTCCATGCGGGGGCCTCCAGGTGGCCCCACTCACCCCGCTGCCTCCTTCTGTGCCTGCTCTGTTCCCAGGCACCCCTGGGGTTTGGGCCTCTGCCCTTGACCCGCCGCCCCACTCTCCTCGTCCTGTGGTTGCTGCCTCTCGGAGAGGCCCCTCCCGGTCACCCTCTTGGCCTCCCCCAACCTTATCTTGCTCTGTGGATTCATCACTATCTGAACTTGTATTCTGCAAATGCAGCCTCCACCTCTGCTGTGGCCTGGATGTTTGTGTCCCCTGCCCCCAAATTCATATGCTGAAGCCTCATCCCCATTGTGATGGCATTTGAGGCAGGTCCTTTGTGAGGTGATTAGGTTCAGGTGAAGTCATGAGGGTGGGGGCCGTCAAGGGATCAGTGCCCTTATACAAAGAGGAAGACACCATGGCTTGGGAGGTTCCAGCCACCGTGCAAGGTGCTGGGGGCTAGAGGGGAGTGGGCCAGACACCCCGCCCTCGGGAGCTTCCACAGTGCTGCCAAGATACAGCCGGAAACAGCCCAGGGTGGCCTAGGGCCGCTCTGGGCTGGGCTGCAGGACCCGGCTTGCAGGGTCCTCGGGAAGGCCCTGGACGAGGCTGCAGCCAGACCCGAGGACGGGCAGGCGCAGCCATTCTGCCTCTGATGGTCACTGATCCTAGTGACTGCAGGCCAGGTTGGTGGGAGGTCGATTTTAACTTTCCAGTTTACAGAGATGGTGCACTTGGGGCAGGGCCCATCTTGCTGCTGCATCCCTAGAGCCTGGAGTGTGTCTGCACGTGGTGTGTGCTCAGCTCTCAGCTGAACAACAGTGAGGAAACAGCACAAAGCAGAGGAGGATAAATAAGTGTCCCCACCCCCATTCTGCCTCTGCTTGATGTCACACCCTCATGTCTAATGTCTGTGTGTCCCGGGGAAAAGGTACCTTCCTTAGCCAGTCGCAGGTCAGCGCACTTGGACAGCTTACTCTTTGTTTGGTAAACTGGGAAATCTTTCTATGTAGATTAATATACACTCTCTCTTTTAATGGCTTCAGGGTATTTCATCAAATGGATGGATAGGCCATCATGTTTTAAAGTCATTTTTCTATCGATGGCTCTTAGCTTGTTTCAAGTTTATAGTAATGCTATAGATAAATTGTAAAACAGGTATGACACTGGCTCACATCTAAACATGAAAAATGAGCAAGTATTGATGATTTTTTATTGAGATAATAAATATTTGTTATTTACTAATGAGAGATCCAGTAAGATGTTAGAACTGGTTCAAAGACGAATCCAAAGAGCAAACATGTGGGCTCTCCTGTCTGCGGTGCTGAGATGACTTTGCAGAAGGGATGTAGGACTGGCCAGGAATGAGCTGTGCGCCACCAGGCACTGGCATTCTTTTTTTTTTTTTTAATAAATAAATAATTTTAATTAATTAATTAATTAATTAATTAATTAATTTATTTATGGCTGTGTTGGATCTTCGTTGCTGCGCGCGGGCTTTCTCTAGTTGCGGCGCGCAGGGGCTACCCGTCTTTGCAGTGCGCGGGCTTCTCATTGCCATGGCTTCTCTTGTTGCAGAGCACAGGCTCTAGGCACGCAGGCTTCAGTAGTTGTGGCACGCGGGCTCAGTAGCTGTGCTTGCGGGCTCTAGAGCGCAGGCTCAGTAGTTGTGGCACACAGGCTTAGTTGCTCCACGGCATGTGGGATCTTCCCGGACCAGGACTCGAACCCGTGTCCCCTGCATTGGCAGGTGGATTCTTAACCACTGCGCCACCAGGGAAGCCCGACACTGGCGTTCTTGAGGTCAAGAATCTTTGCATCACTGCTGGTGTTTAGAATTGACAGAACTGTGAAACAGCTCAGAGATCATTAAAGACAGAGATAACCCGAACAGGGACAGGGCACCTCTAATCTTTTATGCCCATTTGAAAGTCTTTCATGATTTTCCCTGACAATAACTTCAAGAATAATGGGATGAGTAATGTCTTCTTCCAGCTAACATGGAGAAACAGGTACCAAATTTATCCTCCTGCCTTAAGCAAATTAAGACCAGAAAACATATATGAAACAGTAGTTTTCAGACCTCAGTCAGCAGGCAGGACTGAGGGGATGAGAAGGGAGCCTGTACTCACCCCAGTTTACAGCCAGAGAGAACTTCTAGGCTAGTGTCCAGCAAGACAAAATTTACAATTTGATGGCTTACAACCAATAAAAAATGACCACGCAGGCAAAGAAGCAGGGAAACAGGGCCCTTAAAGAGGAGAAAAGTCAGTCAACGTTATGGCTAGAGGTTTATCAGTTTTATTGACCTTGGAGAACGTGCTTTTGGTTTTATCGATCGCGCCAGTGTCGTTTTCTGTTTTCTCTTTCACTGATTTCTGCTCCTTATGTTTTCCTTTCTTTTCACCACTTTGGGTTTAATTTGCTCTATATGTAGTTTCTGAAAGGAGGAGACGCGAGTGACCAATTTTAGAAATTTGACATTGGGGAATCATCACGAAAAATCCTGCAGACAATAAAAAGTAAGGGAAATATCATGAACAACTTTTTGCCAATAAATTTGGACACTTATATGAAAGGAAGATGTTTTTGGAAAAACAAAGGATCAAAGCTAAGTCAAGAAGAAATAAATGAGCTCTCTATTAAATTAAAATTCTGCTAAACACTTTCCCACAAAAAAAACTCTCTAGGACCAGATGGTTTCACTGACGAATTCTGTCAAACATTTAAGCAAGAAACAATAACAATTCTACAGAAACTTTTCAAGAAGACTAAAGCATGGGCGATGCTTCCTAACTCATCCTGTGATGCAAGCAGTGCCCTGACAGCAAGGGCAGACAGAGGCATCACAGAATAAAAAGATAGATCCGTATCCCCCATGGAGTAAATGCCAAAATTCATAGAACTTTAGCAAATCGAATATATGAAACTATATACAGAGAGAGAGATACAAGTGACACAAGCATGCGTATAAACAACAACATATCAAAAAGTTAATGCATTAGTACCAAGGAACAGAAGCCTGGCGTTAACATACACAATTAATAAATAAGATTACCCATGTCAGCCGACTGAGGAATACAAACCACATGATTATCTCGGTAGATGCACAAAAAGCATTCGCCAAAATTCTATAGCCATCTCTCATGCAAACTCCCAGCAACCTAAGAATAGAGAGGAGCTTGTGCAGGAGCTTCTGTAAAGGGCACTACAAACCCCACAGCTGGCGCATTGCTTTTTTGCCTCGGGAGTGGGAGTAGAGCAAGGATGCCTGGTTTCACCTCTCTGTTCAGTGTGGCAGTGAAGGTCCTAGCCTGTGCTGCCAGGCAAGGAAGGAAACAGAGCCACACAGACCTGAAAGGAGGAGGTTAGACTGTGTCTGGGCCGAAGGCATGACTGGAAATCATGAGGAACGCACAGAAACTTTACTATTACAAATATAAGTCAACTTATTTAGTTTGCAACATACAAGATCAATTTGAAAACATATTTTTCTGTTAGATATGATCACTTACAGTAGCACCAAAATGAAATACTTGGATATAAAGCTAATGAAATATGTTAATGTCTGTACACTGAAAACATAAAACTGATGAAAGAAATCAGGGAAGATACGAGGAAATGGAGAGGTGTACCATGTTCATGGAATGTGAGACTCAATTATGTTAACATGTCAACTCCACTAATTGATCCACCAGTTTTGCAGTTCCAATCAAAATCTCTGCAGGACATTTTGGTAGAAGACTGCAAGATGATTCTAAAATGTAAAATGTATATGGCAGAGCAAAGGAACTAGAATAGCCAAAACAGTGTTGGAAAAAAAACAGTTAAGTTTAAGGACTCACACTTTCTGATTACAAGACTTACTACAAAGCTACTGCAATCAAGACAGTGTGCTTTTGGGAAAAGGACAGAGATATGGATTAGTGGAACAGAAAAGAGATGCAGAAACAGACCCACAGTTATGTCTAAGTGATTGACAAAGGCTATAAAAAGGCTATTCATTAGATACGGGACAGTCTTTTCAACAAATGGTGCTGGACCAATCAGACATCCATTTGCAAAAAAAAATTTTTTTTCCATACTTTGCACCATACACAAAAATTAAAATACGTTATAGACTTAAATGTAAAAGTTAAAATTATGAAATTTCTAGAAGAAAACTTAAGATGAACATTTTGTGGATGGGGCTTCCCTGGTGGCGCATTGGTTGAGAGTCCGCCTGCCAATGCAGGGGACACGGGTTCGTGCCCCGGGCCGGGAAGATCCCACATGCCGCGGAGTGGCTGGGCCCGTGAGCCATGGCCGCTGAGCCTGCACGTCCAGAGCCTGTGCTCCGCAGTGGGAGAGGCCGCAACAGTGAGAGGCCCGCGTACCGCAAAACAAAACAAAACAAAACAAAACAAAACACAAACTTTTGTGGCTGGCAACTAGACTGTGGTGGTGATCACTCTACAGGTGTCGGATTACAATGCTGCACACCTGAAACATACATTAAACAAACAGACAAATAAATTTAGCTCTAAGTCCCCCCCCACTCCCCGTCCCCTCCCAAATCTTTATGAGCTTGGTTAGGAAACGATTTCTTAGATACAACACCAAAAGCACAACTCATAGAAGAAAGAACTTTGCATAATTAGGAACTTTTGCTCTTTGTTAAGACACTGTTAGAGGAATGAAAAGGCACCCCAGATGTTGGAGGGATATTTGTAAATCACATTTGTTGAAGGGCTTGTATCCAGAAAGTACAAGGAACTCTCAAAAGTCAATAATAAGAAAGCAGAGAACCCAGTTTACAAATGAGCAAAGGATTTGAACAGACACTTTACAGAAGAAGATACACAAATGGTAAACGTGTGAAAAGGTGCTCAACATCACTAGTCTTTCAGGAAGTGCAGATTAAAACCACAGTGGGATATCAGTTCGTATGTATCAGACTGGATACAAGTAACAACCCTGACCACGTCCTGCGTTGACAAGGACGCAGCGCATTCTGAGCCTGCTGGCAGGAACGCAGGATGGTAAGGCCACCGTGGGAAAGCCTGTCTGTCCATTTCTGTGAAGTCAACACATGCCCGCCACGTGAGCCAAGATTCCCACCCTGTTTACCCACCTGACGTGGACACGTATGTTCGCAAGAAACCTGAGGCGGTGCTTCCGCTGCTTTCCTTGTCGTCCTCTGCGAGCCAGACTCCGGTGCGTGCCCTGATCCGCTAATGTGGCTCGTGGGGACAGGAACGACGCACTCCTACAGGAGGGACGGGGGCCTGGAGGAGGCGAGACCAGGGGCACGGGCCCTGCTCGGATTCTGGGTGGCGCTGAGGGCGCAGGAAGTGCGAGTTCTTCCCTCCGCACCCTGCTGTGGGCTCGGCCGCTGCGGGTCTGCAGCTGCCCCCCCCCCATCCCGTGCCCAGCCTCACCCTATGTGTCAGCGTTTGAGGTTCTTTACAGAGACACAGAGCTGGTGATAGGCTGCAGACGTCGCTCGCCTGTGCCGTGTCCGTGGACGCCGGCTCATCCTCACGGCGAGCGAGGCACAGCACAGCGATTCCGGGGGACCCAGTGGTGCCCCAGCGGAGAATCCTCATTGGCCCTTGAAGAGCCACTCGCTCGCTGGTGTCAGCGCGGCTGCATTCTTTGCCCCTGAGGCTGGGACGAAGGCCCACCCCCCTCGGAGCCCACTGACGTGGTGGCATCGGTGTCTCCAGGCTGCCATTCTAGAAAGTGCTCTGACCCCTGACCCCGGGACCCCCTCCGAAGTGGATACTGGGGGGGGCTCACGCCCACAGGGCCCCGCAGCTCAGCGACTGGTCGGGTGTGATGGACTTGCAGTGATGGGGCAGAGGGTTCGTTGTCCTGTTCGCTGTAACGATGCGAAGGCACCTGCGTTAAATCCACACGCGTGGAACAACGGGCCGCAGGACTCCAGGCGACCCGTGTCTCACGTTCCTGCGGCCCGTTCCTTTCAGTCGTAGCTGCCGCGTGGCGGGCGCTTGCGGCCTTTCACTCCTGCGATGGCTCAAACTGCCAAACTCTGTTTCCCACGTGAGGAAAGGGAGGCTTAGAGGTTCCGAGACCGGCCGGGTTGCATTAACAGGGCGGCGCCCGTCGCTGTGATTCCAACGGCCCCTGGGCTGGGAGACGCGGTGCTGGGGGCGCGGGGGCCGCAGAGCAGGCAGAGGCTCCTCCTCTTGTGGAGCATGGGGTCTAGGTGCGCGGGCTTCCGTAGTTGCGGCTCACAGGCTCTAGAGCAGAGGCTCAGTAGCTGTGGCGCATGGGCTTAGCTGCTCTGCGGCATATGGGATCTTCCTGAACCAGGGCTCGTATACATGTCCCCTGCATTGGCAGGCAGATTCTTAACCACTGCACCACCAGGGAAGCCCAAGAGGGCATCTAATTAATTATAACCATGGTCTATTGCACACCTGTGCTATATCTAACTGACAGGAACCTAGGCCAGCCTTACATTTACAAACCACGTGGTAAACCTAATTCTAGCTCTCTTTAGTTTTATTTTAAAAGATAGAAGAAGGTATTTTCAGACTATAAATCCCAAGTTGCAATTCTACTTTCAGCACAGCAGGGCAGAGACAATCCTCCAGAGCTCTGTAACTAAAGCCAGAAACATAACAAAATATGTCCACATTGAACACATAAACTCAAGGAGCCACCAAAATAATGGCAACTGGGAGAGGCTTGGAGCCCCGGCAGGGAGAGGGGATGGGTGCAGGGTGGGGGGCCTGCGGGCCGGGACTCTGGAGGCCGCCTCCTCGGGGTCCAGGGTCCCGGGGAAGAGACAGTCTTTAGGGGGTGGCTGGGGCTGGGGGGAAGCCACTGTGATGAAAGGCCTGGCGGGGGTGGGGGCTTATCTGGACTCTTAGACGGTGATCACAGTACCCTGTGCGCTGCAAATGGCCCCGAGGAACACGGGCCGGCTTCAGGAAGCAGGGTTCCAGAAGGGATTCCAAGGCATCTTGTGCTGTGCCCAGGAGTCTGTGGCCGCCTGCTGGCCCTATGGTCAATGTGGAAAGCCGGGTGGGCGCGTGCGGGGCGCGCGGTGGCCCCACGTGTCGGCCCAGGACCCGCTTAGGTCCTGCTCCCACCTTGGTTGGGAAGAGTGTTTTTTAAATTAAAATCAATCCGTTCATATACAACTCTGATGTCCCAAAGCAACAGGTTTTGTTAAGAGTCAGCCAAGCTCCATATTTCTGCCTCTTTAAAAGGAGCAGTCTTGTGTCCAGCTGTCTGGATCTGGTATAAAGCAGTGGCTTTGCCCTGCCTGCCGGACGCTGCCTCACCTTTGCAGTGGGTGGTCCAGCGTGCCTGTAGGTGCCACGGCCAGCGGCTGCACTAAGAAAACGCCAGCCCTGCACTTTGGGCTGGACGGCCAGGCCCGCACCCACCCCAAGGACGCGGAGCGGCCCTCCTGCCCCACAAGAGGCCAGGGAGACAACCTCGCTGATCGGACAGCCAGGCCCTCTGCCTGCTGGCGAGGTCACAGAAACTCATGGTGTCCTGGGTGCTGGCCGGCGGCTGCTATGGGGCCTGGGACGGCGCCCCGTCAGGGCACCGGGAGCTGAGTCTGGGCCTCCTGGGGGCGGGCACCCAGCCTCCACCCACAGCCAGTCCCAGCACAGCCCTGGGGCAGAGCGGGGGCAGTCTGGGTGTCCAGAGGACACTCCCCCCTGCCCAGGCCAAGGGTGGGCAGACGTTGTCTGCGGGGTGTGTTCAGGCGTAGTTGGTAAGTAGCAGCCATCTTTCCTCTGGAGGAATTCCTTTGTCCCTTTTCGGCTCCTTATCTTGGCTCTCCCAGCTTCCACTGGGCTGTTTGTAGGATGTAATTCCTTTTTAGGTCACTCAGATATCTCTTTGGAGAAAGCCTAACCAGGCCTGGCTGTTTCTATTTTTAGTGGGGGGTGGGGGGGAGGGGAACGGCAGGGCTGCTCTCCTGCGTTCTGGGAGCCAAGGGCTGCCCTCTCACTAGGCCACCTGCACAGCATCAGGAAGGGGCTGCTTTTTGGCGGAAAAGGGGAAAGCCCTGGCACCCCTCAAAATATAAAAAAAAAAATCCACCCCAAAGCACTCTTTAAACTATATTAGCCATAAACAACAAAACCACTCGGCAGCTCCATTCTGAGCAAGGACGAGGAACCAGGCAGAGACAGAGACAAAGATGGGGGGGGGGGGGGGGGGGAGGGGAACGGCAGGGCTGCTCTCCTGCGTTCTGGGAGCCAAGGGCTGCCCTCTCACTAGGCCACCTGCACAGCATCAGGAAGGGGCTGCTTTTTGGCCCCATGGTGTGTACTTTTTGTTTTTTCTAATTCCCTAGGCTCTTCCTTGCCAAAATTTCTACTTTGCTCTTTTCCAAAATATTTTTCTTGAGCCTTCCTATGAACTAACGAGCCCACCTATTTTTATCAGTTGCCTACATTTTCCCTAAAGTTCGCAGAAGCTCCTTTTTCTGGTAAAGAATTTTGGCGGAGCACGTGTGCAGTTTGGGCAGTGACCTTGTCCCAGGTGGGCAGGGTGGGAGCCAAGCTAGAGCCCAGGTGGGCGGAGGCGCCAGACACCGACCCTCCCGGGGGCCTGGAGCCCTCTGCCCCGTCCAGTTCCCGCTTTACTGAGTTCCTTCCAACCAGGTGTGACCCGAGCACACCTTGGAGGGACTTTCCTGTCCATCCTCAAGATGTCCATGCCATTGGCCCCAAAGGGATCTCTGTCTGGGCTCATTCAGGTTCCAGAGCTCCTTCCCAGAGGCTGGGGAAGGCCAGCAGCTCCATCCTCAGCTGCCCAGAGAGCTCTGGGCCGGAACTGGCGCGTGTGGTTCTGGGGCGGGAATGACTGTGCGGCCCCGGGGCCTGGGGATATCCCCACAGCCGGTCCCGGCACCGCAGCATTTGTGGTGGCGTCGAACTGACATGCCGTCTGGTGCTTGCTCTGTGTCTGGCCTGTGCACGGCGACTGTCCCAGGCAGGCGCCTAGGGACGTGGACGCTCAGAGAGCCCAGGGCAGCAGGCACGGGGGCTTATTCTGTGGCCCAGCGATGACCCTTCTTGGTGAGTGGGCCACGGAAGCGGGTGCGCCGTGCAGCTGCGGCCTGGACTGTTCCGTGCGGTCTGTTAGGGCAGTGTGCACACGCGCACGCGCGCGCGTGCTCCTGTGAGTGGGAGTATCTATTACCGGCCACGTACACACGTGTGGTTGTGTGTCTTCCTGACGAGTTCTGTCTGGTTACCACGCATGCTCTTCACCCCCTGGGGTCCCCTGCCGTCGCTGAGGAGGCCCCCCAGGCTTCCCGTGTGTCCTTCTGCCCGTTCCCTTCCGCGTGTGACTCTGCACGCCCATCTCCCCTGGTGCCGGCGCTGCCTCGTCCCGCAGAACCTTCCATGCTGCCCCGTACGGGGGCCCCTGCAGCCCTAGCGCTCAGCGTGGGCCCAGACCGTCCACATTTAACATAACCATTGATACGGTTGATTTGGGGTCTGCCGTTGAGTTATCTGTTTTATGTTTGTACCTCCTGGTTTGTCCCTTTGTTTCCCCATTTCTGCTTTCTTTTGGATTCTTTCTTTCCTTTTTTCTTTTTTGCATTCTATTTAAATTTGCTCATTGGCCTCTTGCCTTTTGTAAACTATTTTTAAGTGGTTGCTGTAGGTTTCGATACACAGGCCTAAAGGTTTCCCCCTGCTTCTGGTTAACGTTATGCTCCTTCACGTATGATGTACAAACGTTGGCATCGTGTGCGTTTCTGTGTGGCGTGTGCTTTAGGTCCACACGCGTGGAGGACTCCGGCAGGCGGTATTATCATTGCTGCTTTAAGTAGGAGTCGGCACCACCTCCCCGCCCCACGGCCCATCCCACCTGCTGCCTGGTTTGGGATCAAGTTCCTGGGGGGCGGCCACGCCTGCTCACACGGCATCTTGCCCACACCTGCCCAGCGGCGTTGCCGTGGAGACCGCCGGCCTGCGGAGCCTCTGCCGTTTCATCTGCTTCTCGAAGTTAACGTTTGCCCAGCCCTGCTCTAGTAGGTCCCTCGTGAAGGGCTCATGCGGACGGAACTGACCGGATTTTGTATGTGGAAAACTGCTTTTCCCTGGCTTTGATGTTCGAAGGACAGTTGGCTGATGTGTGTGTAATCCTTGCCTTACACTTTGTCTCACTGAGGTTTTCAGTGAAGGTTGTTCCGCTGCTACCTTGACTTGTACGTTGGTCCTGATGAGGGTCTCATTGATGTCGTTTCCTGGAGACCCGGAGGATGGTGTCTTTACCTTTGAAATCTAGTAGTTGCACTAGGATATGTCCAGGAGTCAGTGGTTTGGGGTTAATTTTCTCAGGTGCTCAGTAGGCCCTTCAGTGTGTGAGTTCGGGTCTTTTCCTGTTTTTGGAAAGTTTTCTCGGGTTGTGGTTTCAGTATTGGTTCTGGTCCGTGGGTTTTCCCTTCTTCTCTGGGGCCCGTGGTGGCAGATGTTCTTCTCTTGCTGCCTGTCGGCCACGTTCACTCCTTTCTCCCCTGCTCTCTTCACGACGCTGTTTTCACTTTCTCGCTGAATTTCCCTTGAAGCTGATTTTCCCTTGGGCACTTTGTAATTTGCTCTTTTTTCTCTGTGATGATTTTGTCTTTTTCTGCCATTTCTTTCCTGAGGTTGGTTAATCCACACTTTTCTTTCTCTCTTTTGGGTCCATTTCTAGTTTAGTTTTGTGTTTCTGATTCCAAGTGTTTTTTCATCGCCTCAGTGCTTGTCTGAGTGTGTTTGCCTCTGTTTGCAGTGTCGGCTTGTAATTCTCTGCAGCTTCGCGATTCTTTCTCAGGGGCGGAGGGCCTTTTCCTGGCGTGGGATGTGTACATTTTTGCTGACTTGTCCACAGCAGCTTTGTAGGGACTTGAACTTCCTCTGGCTTGTCCCCATGGTGTCGGCATGGGTAGGATTCCTAGCTTCACAGCGCCCTCTTCTGTCCGTCCAGCGAAGTCCGGAGCACGGGGGCCACCCTGCCTGGTGTCGGGCAGTGAAGGGGCAGCCTCTCCTCTGTCTCAGGGTTTCTGTCTCCCCCTTTCTCCTCTGCCCCTTTATCCGGTTGCCAAGGCCACGTGCCCTTTTGGCTGTCCCTTTTTCTCTCCAGAAGCAGAGTCTCACTAGTGCCCTGCAACCTGGTCCTGTGGGCCGGTGCTTCCGGGGATTTTCCCTCGAGGGCTTCTGGCCTCCAGCCCCTCCCCCAGCCCCTCCCACGCCCACAGGGCCTGGGCCGTGCAACTGTGCATTGTGGACTGGTCACCAGGCTGTGCGTTAGATCCAGAACTTGTTATCTTATCACTTGAGGCCTGTGCCCTTTGACCTACATCTCCCATCCCCTCCCCCCTCCCCAGCCCCGGAAACTGCCTTCCTATCCTCTGTTTCTCTGAGTTTGGCTTGTTTAGATTCTCCGTGTGAGTGAGGTCATACAGGGGGTCTCTCTGTGACTCGCTTCGCGCGGTGGGATGCCCTCCAGGTTCCCCGTGTGGTCGCGGCTGGCTAGGCAGCTGGGATGCTTCCTAAGGAGACGCTCGCCCTCCTTGGTTTCCTTCCCCAGAGGCGCAGGTACAGAGCGAGGCAGGATGAATTCTTGCCTCGTTCTCTTTATCTACCAGTTTTCAAAAGAATGTCCTGACTCCAAGGCGACTAACGTGTGGGGTTTTTAGTATCGCTGTGAACTCATGGATACAAATATATTGGTGTATGTGATTTTCAATCCAGTTTACGCCCTAGTGGCCTGTGCTGGTTGGAGTTGGAGCGTTCGTCACTGCTCTTAACGTGCCTGCAGGAAGGCATCCAGCCACCCAGGTGACGCCATCGGGCTCCTCCTTCCCCGTCCTGAAGTCCCGCGCTGCCCCGTTGGTGCTTTCGCTGCCAGAGGTGGGAGCGAGGCTCTTCTGAGTCTGCTCTCAGAGCAGGAGCTCCCCGTACTTGGCTGCAAGTTTATCTCCGGCTGTTCAGGGAAAGCCTGTGTGGATCTGTTCCGTCACCTTTGGTTGTAAATGAAACGTGCGACTTGTGGGTGTAGAGAAATGGCAGTGGCGTGTCCCTCGGTGTTCGCTGGTCGTTTCCATGATCATTCGTTACTTTTCTTCTGAAATGTTTCATGATAAGGATCTTGTCATTTTAATAGCTTCGTTTTCAAATGAGACGTGACTCTGGCCTCTTGATGTTACATTTCGGCGTGATCTCATCTAAACACCTCCTTTTGGCTTTTGAAACGTCCTCTCATGCCCGCTGTGTGTGGAGGGGGCACCTGAGGCCACGCCAGCTGGAACCTGTGACCAGGCATGGCCGGGCCTGGCGAGCGGCCCTCGAGGTCGCCGACGTGTGCGGGGTCCCGGTAGGTGGCATGTGGGGCGATCTCTTAGCAGCCCTGAACTTGGGGCCTGTGTCCACGCCACTTGAGGTCATTGTGGTTCGACAGGGCTGCACTGCTCCCTGGAGCTTGGTTTTCCAGGGTTGCCACTCCCTGCACCCCTTGGCCACCCGCTCTCGTGGGGGGGAGCGAGGGCCTCCCCTCCTCCACTGTGTCCCCAGCGGGCTCCCTGCACTTGCCACCCAGGCTCCGCTGGCAGGCGCTCCGCCAGGTGCGTCCACGTAATGCAGGTGGCTCAGGTTTAGGTAGACGGGACCTTTGTCAACAGCCGGGTGGAAGCCCATGCTGAGGCCTCCTGCACACGCTTCTCCACGCAAAGGGGAACCCAAGTAAGACACACGCTCGCTGGGAAGTTCGTAACCGTCGTGACGGTAACTGCTCATGATCTGACTTTCCACATGTGTGTGCTTAGGGCAGGTGTGCCTGTTGTCCCTAAAGGTGGCCGTGCTCAGCCATCGGGAAGTGTCGTCCGGGTCATCGTGTAGAAGACGCTGAGGTTCAAGAGTTAAAATAATATCCGTCGTTTTATTTGGCTGTTGATTTAAACTGATGATCAACTGAAATTCAGTTTCAGGTTAACTTAATTTCGCTATAATTTAAATTTGGAATTAAATTTAGTTTAAGTTTAATTGTGTTCAAATTTAAATCTAATTGTGATTACCAATTAAAATGTGTTGGATAGGGGTCATCCTTCCCCAGAAAGTGGCTCAGTCGGGGACGGTGTTGTGGGCACACAGGGGCTTCACCTCTGCTGGGTGGGGCTCCCCAGCCTCTGTCCGGGCAGAGCTGCAGCGCAGGGAGTCCAGCCGGAAAGTCTCCCTCCCGCTGAGCTGGGACAGATGCCTTGGTGTTTGGGTAAGACTGGAACGCAGTGGCGGGGACTGGAGGGCAAGGCATGGAGGGGCGGGAGCTGCCCGCACGGCTCCGGGCCAAGGACACGTGGACACGCGGACACGCGTCCCTGGCTGTGTGCCGAGTCGCAGGCGCCGGCGCTGGGCAGGCCGGAAGCGCCTGCGTGTCTGTGGCGCGTTCGCACCCAGCACCTCGGCTGGGCTGGAGCGCGGCCTTCTGAAGGGGGGCTCAGGTCGGGGGGGTGTCAGGAGAAGCGGGACAGCAGGTTCCTTGGCCAGCGAGAGCCCTTTGTCTGTGCCCAGCGCTTTGCTAACCGGTGGTCTTCAGAGACCGTGGCGCCAAAGGGGGTCACAGATGTGACCACCCTACAATCGTCCTTCAGCCTGGGACTCGAGAGACTGGAAGGTGGGTACGTGGTGCGGCACACGCCCCCCCCTCCCCGATGTGCGGTTGCACGTGACCCACGCCAGGCTCTGTCACTTGCAGAGTGCCGGCCAGTGCCACCTGTGCGTGGCTTCTGGGGGCATCCTGTGACACAGTGTGTAGGCAGAAGTCCCCGGCGAGAGCTTTCTTGTCTAAATAAAGTAGGCAAAGCACTAGAATAGAAGCCCTTTCCCCTTTTCCTTTAACCTTATGCCCTTTCCACTTCTTCCCGCCTGGAATGTAGGCATGAGGTCTGGGGGCTTTGCAGCCATGTTGCAGTCACGAGGATGACAGCCAGTGCTCGCAGTGGCAGACCAGACATGGTGGAAGCAGCTGGCTCCTGGATGCCGCCTGCGAGCAGGTGCACCATCTCTGCCTGCTAGCCCGGCCTCCTTATGCCAGCGGCCGGTTGTTGGTTTTCTGTTGGCCAAGCACGATCCTAATGGAAACCGCGTAGGCCACAGCTTTTCTGAGAATTTCAACTCCTCATTTTGTCACTTTCCTCTGTGAGTTTACAGCACGAAGAAGTGCTCCTGGAGGGCTTTCAGGCACCACGTCTTTTCTTGGAGGTGGAGATGCTAGAGGCCCTGGGAGGAGCACGGTGGGGCCGGGGAGACACACGTGGAGATGAGCCTGGGGTCAGATGGACTTGGTGCGCAGATGTGTGGGCCGGGAAGATGAGAGGCAGGAGGACCCCAGCTCTGCTCTTGCTCTGGGCGCTCTGTGGTGCAGCCCTGGACCCCAGCCTCGCACGCCAGGGCGAGATGGAGCCGTGCGTCCAGGAGCCGGCAGACCCGCCGGCTTGATGCTGAGTGTCGCCTCTTCCCAGTTGTTTAAGATTCTCCGTGTCCTTTGGGACACGTTGGCTGGTCCTTCAGGGAGAACGTTGGCAGTGCTGTAGGGAGACGCGCTCTGCGCAGGGTGACCTCGGACTGAGAGGAGTGGGCTGTCCGGCCCCGTGAGTGCCCGGGAAGCCCACAGCGTGCCCATCGGGGTGGGGCCCACCCTGTGCGTCCCCCGGTGCTGCTGTAAGCTCAGGCGCGGCCCCCCACGGGCGTGAGGTCCCAGCCCGCCCACCCCTGGGCCGGCGTTTGCTTCCTCAGCTGCGGCTGTGAAGGGGCTTCCCTGGCCCACAGCAGGGCCGGAGCCCCGGCAGCTCCTGGAGGCCCCTTCCCTCACCGGTGCCCGGTCCCCCCGCCATCCGTACACAGGCCACGTCTCTCCTTTGCAGCTGAGGCTCAGGCGGGCAGGTGGGGGCTGCCCTGGGCCCCTGCTCCTCCAGGCCCTGTAGCTCAGGCAAGACCGCCGTGGGTTTCAGAGATAAACCACCGCGGAGATGGCGCCACGTCCCAGGAAGGGGCCCCTCTGCTGGGCACTGCCCGGATGCTCTGGAATCCGCACAAGGGGCGTCCGCCCACTCCCAAGGAGCTGCTCTTTTTGGATTTCTCCATTTTCTGAGATTTGTGGGATCAGAGTCAAATGTCTGAGGAGTTTCATATGATTTAAAGAGTGAATTCTGTGCCATAAACGGCTATTTCAGTTTAAACCACAGCAGAGAGTCGTCTTACGAGGGCGACGTGTATGGGCTTCGGGTGAAGGCAGACAGGTGGGCAGACCTGCCCAGGGAGACCCCGTGACTTACTGCGGCCGCACGTGGGCCCCTCGTCCTCGCTGCCCTAATTCATAATGGAAAGTCCTTGGAAAGCGGCTCCGCTTGGCTTTTCCTGGGGACTTGGGTCGTGGTCCCAGCCACGATCTGGTGGCCTGCAGCCTCGGTTACAAGAGGTGACAGTGTGAACTGCAGGAACCTGTCACTGACTCGGGGCCCCGTATTCACCCACAAAACCCAAGCGTCTCTGGGGCTTCCTTCTCCTTTCCCGCCCCGGTTGTAGAGCTGCGTGAAGAACACGCTGCAGAATCACAGGAACTGGTGCCGCGAGCCTTACAGTCGCGCTCGTGACGATCTGCGCGTGTCAGAGCATCGCATTCACTTTGTGTGCAGTCACCAGCTTCCCAGGGAGGAACTGCTCCTGGGGGAATTCTGTGCCCTCTTTGTGAAGGTCTGGTTTTATATGTTGTTCCGGGTACTGCAGAGGGTGGGTGACAGAGCTGCACACATCAGGGAGCCTTTGGTGGCTTCTGTGTGACCAGGCTGCTGTGTGCACCTGTGGGCGTGGCTGGCATTGTGCACGCTCGACCTTGGGCCTGAGGGCAGGTCGGTCTGGTGATCTGACCCAGGCTGGCCCGGAGCCTCTCCTGACTGGGGTCCCTTGTGCCCTTTGCATCCAGGCTTCAGGCCTGGAGACCATTCTGCAGTCTTTTCTGGTTGGTGAATGTGATTTGCTGCATGGACACCTGTGGGATTCCTGAACTTTGTCTTGTGATCATTCCATGCCGGCAAGGGCTGCACGGGGAGCATCGTGTGTGAGGGCGCCTGCCAGGGGGCCGCCGGCGGGTGGCATCCAGCTTGTCTTGGAGTCTGCGTTTTAGCGCCTGCGCGGAGCAGGACTGAGCTTGCGTGAGGCGAGCCGCCTGTTCCCTACTCCCCCCGGGCAGGGCTGTGGCTCCGCCAGCTGGGGAAACGTCTGGGCCTGTTCTGGTCCCTGTCTCCGAGAGCCTGAGCCCTGAGGCTGGTGACCAGGGACAGAGAGAGTCCACGGCTGTGTTCAGTGGGAAGTGGAAGCACCCCAATGGGCGTCCCATATACCCACTTAAACGGAGCGTAGGGTACGAGCCAGGACAGGCCGCTCTACCCGCTGGTATCGCCTTTCCCATGCAGCTGAAAAGTACTTTCTGGTCTGAATTTTCCTCCTGTTTAAAGAACCTCCCTGTCTTGGGGATTGTGTTTTGATGTCACAGCTGGAGCAGGACCAGGTCCAGTCACTCTCCCCGAGGCTGGACGTGCTGCCTGCCGTCTGCGGGTCAGGGGCAGCTACTGCTGGGCAATGCTTCCTTCTGAGACTTGCAGAAGCGTGGCACCCAGGGCCTGATGCCCTGCGTCCTCTGTCCCCGTGGCCGACTTTCTGGCGTGGCCTGGCTGAACCTAGATGCAGCCACTTCCCATCAGGGACCACACAGCTGTTGTTCCCAGAGCACCCATCTCCGCAAGGCCCGTTGGATGCAGCCCTCACCTGTCCACGGTGCACTGACCTCAGGGCAGGACGCGGTGGTGGCCGAGGTCGGGTTCAGGCGCTGACACTGTGGCCTTAGGCGCGGATGGCCTTGTGTAGGGGACCTGCCTCTGGGATGGTGGGCTTGGGGAGGGACAAGGTAGTTCTGTGGGTTTTGGTGAGGGCTTCAGAGCCGGCAGTGTTGCCGTGTCAGCAGGTACCAGGGAGGGGACGGAGAAGCGCAGAGCCGAGGAAGGGCAGAGGGGTGGGCGCAGGCGGGGACAGGCAGCCTCTCGGCCTCCAAGTGCCCTGCCTGGCCTCCTGGCATGCCTCCATCGCTGCCCTTGGCCGTCGGGTCCCAGCGGCCCCTCTCCACTCCCAGGAGCCCTTGCCCCTGCTGCTCCCCCAGGCCGTGCTGACGCCTCCGGTGCATGTCCTGGCACGGCCGCCTCGTCACCACACAGTGTGCCCCATCGGTGACTCGCTGTCCCCGGCGCCCCAGGAGGGCAGGGCGGTGGGTGCCTGGCCCCCTCGTGAGCACGTGCAGGTCGACACCTGCTCAGGTGACCTGTGGGTTGCCCGGAGACGCCTAACGTGGCTTACGGCAGGGGTGAGACTCAGGTCCGTGCCACCGCCTCGGGGTGGCTGGGTCCGTGCTGGGTTGGGTGTGGGCAGCGGGGGGCAGCTGGACGGCGCTCTCGGGACCATCCCTGTGAGCTTCCTGGAGGAGCCGCTGGGGGGGTCAGTGGCCGCAGCTTCGAGGACGACTCCAGGTCGAGTGGCCGAAGTGTGGGCGGGTTGGGCGCTGCCTCGGGGCCAGTTTAGTCGGAGCCCAGCGGTCAGGGGACCCTGGCGACCAGGGAGACGCGGCGGGCCTGGCCCCGTGGGCTGTGGTGGGCGGGCGGCGCTGAGAGGAGGTGGGCCAAGCTGGCTCCGCTGCCCAGGGGCCGCGTGGCTGGACCGGGTCCCGCTGGTGGCCGTAGCAGCATCAGTGATGGCTGCCCTCACGTGTGAGGTTAGGATGCGTGTTTGCTCCTCTGGGCCTTTGCAGGTGCCCTGCAGCTGACACGTGGGACTCTAGTTGGGAGGAAATGCCCAGATTACTGAGGAAGGTTCTGAGGAATTGTGAATCCTTTCTGAGGATTTGTAGTAACGGGGAGGGGACGGCCCTGGGAACCGAGATCCTCAGGACTCGTGGGGAAAGCACTGTGGCAGGAGCCCCGCGGGGGCCTGACGCTGCCGTGTGTTCCTCCCCAGGTCGTGCACACGCACAGGCCGCACTTCCTGGCCCTGCACTGCCAGGAGTTCGGAGGGAAGAACTATGAAGCCTCCATGTCGCACGTGGACAAGTTCGTCAGGTACGTCCCGGGGCAGCCGCTTGTCCCTCTGCTTCCTCCTGGGGTGGGTGGCACGCTCGTGTGAGCGCGAGATCCGGGGTGAGGCACACGTTTCCAAAGAGGAGGCGGGGCCCGGGGTGGGGTGACAGCGCCCCCGAGGTCCAGGCCGAGATGCGGTCACGTGGCCCGATGGCTGTGAGCCTGCTGCTTCTGCTTCTGCTGCCGCTGCGGCCGGGGACAGAAGGGGCTGATGTCCACGCAGCAGCCCACAGCTTTTCTGTCACAGTGGGACGGGCACAGAGCGCCATCGTCGGTGTGGCTCTGTGGACGGCGGGCCTGCCTGGCGCCACACGGGAAGCGAGGGCCCGGGTCTCGGGAAGTGGGCGCAGGGGCGGGGGCAGGACAGGTGGGACGGCAGGCCTGGGCCAAGAGGCTGTGTGCCTGACAGCCCTGGGTATCGGCAGCCGCCGGAGCGTCCTTCCTGCCTCTGGCCCCAGTGCCTGGGGCACCCTCTCTGCACTGTGTCCCCTGCGATGTGGCCCTGTCCTCCCCGACCCCGGACCCCGGGCCCTGTGACTGCTCCCGCCGGCGGAGTGTGGGGAGGTGACACGTGCCACTCGTGGGGCTGGTCGTCGAAGGTGGCTGTGGGTGGGGTGGGCCGGGGCCGCGTGTGGTGTGCAGGTCTGCGGGTGGGTGGTCTCTGTAGGCTCTCAGCCTGGAGCCCCCCGTGAGGCTGAGTCCAGCTGCTGTCCCAGGCCTCGGCCCCTGTCACAGTCCCCAGTGGCGTGGAATGACACAAGCCATCCGTGTTTTCAGCTGTCAAATTGTGGGGTCCTTTGTTAAAAGGCAAATTTTTAAAAGCTACCAGACTTTCCCCCAATAATCTATAATTTAAGGCAATTTCAATCAAAATGTTTTCTTAACACTTTAACACTAGAATTAATATGGAAGCAGAGAGAGGCAGGACTTGCTGCAGTGCTTCTGAAACCCAGCAAGGGGGGCGTCCTCAACTCCCCCGCCCGAGGGCCTCCTGTGTGTGTGTGTGTGTGTGTGTGTGTGTGTGTGTGTGTGTGTGTGCGCGCGCGCAGGCGGCACCTAGATGCGCGGGAGCGGAGCTCCTGCCCCACCTCACCCCAGTGTGCAGCAGGTGGCGGCTGGGTCAGGGGGCGGTACCGCTGGTGTCCTGGGCCATGAAACCGTGAAGCTGGGTCTCCAGCACGTTTTGTTCTCTCCACACACAGGGATGAATTTCACTTATTACTGAGTCGATGTAAAAGGCCCGAGGACAATTCAAGAGTAAAGCGTAGGAGAGCATCTAGGGAGAGATTTCTTTAAAAAGGTGCAGAAGTGCAGCCCACAAGAGGAAAGACTGACGCATTTGACCATGTTGAAATTAAAAGCTTTATCAAAAGGCACTATAAACAAAGTAAAAGTTTAGCCACACCTGGGGAAAGATATCTGCAACATACTTTACTGACAGAAATCGTCAGTATTTAAATATATAAAGAACTGCAGAAAGTCAGTAAGAAAAGAACACCTTTCGAGAAGCTGGGCACATCAGCGACAAGCAGACGCAGGTGAGGGGCAGCGCCCGGCAGGGTTGTGCGTCTGAGCTCGCGGGATCCCACGGCTCCCGTCCCCTGCCGTCCCCTTGCTGTTGTCGGAGATGTTTCACTCCTGCCTGTGCTCTGCGTCACACACATATTGTTATTTTTGCTTGAAACAGTTGCCTCTTGAAAAGGTTAAAAAGTGAGAGAACATGTCACCTGTTTGACTAGAGTCACCTGCCCTTCCCAGGGTGAGTCCTTCTCTGTACAGTCAGCTTTCTCTCCAGCACCATTTTCCTTCAGCCTGAGAACCTGAACATTTATCTCAACACAAGTTGCTGCTGGTCAATTCTCTCAGCTTTTGTTTATCTGAAAAAGGTCTTTGTCTTTGTTTTTGAAAGATACTTTTGTTGTAAACAGAATTCTAGCTTGTCCATTTTTTTCCTTTCAGTGCTTTAAGGATATTGTTCCATTGTTTTCTGTGTGCCATTGTTCCTGAGGACAATTGGGCTGCTGTTCTCGTCTTAATTTTCTGTATATAGTGTGTCTTTTTTCCTGACCGCTAAGTTTGTCTTTCTAGCTGGTTAGCAGCAACTTGATTGTTTTGTTTTAGTTTGATTTTCTTTGTGTTTATTTTGCTTGGAGTTCTTGGAG
This sequence comes from Lipotes vexillifer, assembly GCF_000442215.2. Taxonomy (NCBI): domain Eukaryota; kingdom Metazoa; phylum Chordata; class Mammalia; order Artiodactyla; family Lipotidae; genus Lipotes; species Lipotes vexillifer. Next base: position 772,504 of record NW_006778824.1, on the reverse strand, counting down.
CTTTTTCAACCTGTACGTTTATGACTTTACTGAGATTTGGGAAAAGCTTTTGCATGGTTTCTTCCCTTCTCTTTTGTTCTTGGACTCTGGCTTCCTGATGGTAGACTGTCACACAGGTCCCTACAGCTCTTTCAGGTTTTTTTTTTTTTTTTTTCCAGTCCATTTTTCCTCTTTGCTCCAGTTTAGTTGTGTCTGGTCTTCTTTATGTTTTAATCTGCTGTTAGGCCTATTCAGTGAATTTATTTCTGAGGCTGTATTTTTCAGCTCTAGAACTTTCATTTGTGTTCATGTTTTCCTTTAAATCTTTGGTTACATTTATAATAGCTGTTTCAAGTTTCTTTTCAGCAAACTCCATCATTTTTATCCTTTCTACATCTGTTTCTGTTGCCTTTTTTTGTAGATTATGGGTCATATTTGTTGCTCTTCAACATGCCAGTAATTTTGATTCTGCTGCTGGGTGTGTTTCGTGTCTGCGTCTTGCCTGGCCCCCTAGAGCATGCTGGGGTTCATCCCAGCAGGCAGGTAGGTGCTTGAGGACTAGTTGGATATGCTGTCAAGGCTTATCTTCTACCTTCCCCTCCTCCCTATTCCTCCCTCATTGTCACTCCTTAAAGCTGGAGCCCGTCTTCTTCCTGCCCTGAGTGCTGGCTGGTCACACAGCACCCATGTCCTCCACCCCCTGCCGGGGCGCTGGTTGGGGGGGTGTCAGGTGCCTCTGTCCATCCGGCACCATCACAGAACTCGAGGGCGCACCACAGCTCTGTCCCGGCCGTGTCTGTAGAGATGGCGGCGAGGTCGCCTGCTGAAGGGTTTTCTGGTGACAGAGTGTGGCCGTGAGGTGTGCAGTCAGGGCTGGAGCCTGTTCATAAGGGACGTCTGGAGACCCTTCCCTCCTTCTTGCTGCAAAGCCTTGGCCACTTGGTCACGGTCCTCAGCTTCTCTCCCGTGAGGAGCGAATGCAGGCGGGACTGCCCAGGCCTGGGGGCGCCTGTGTGGCCTCTGTGAGGACCGGGTGCAAACAGCCAGGATGCCCCACAGGCTGTGGACTCGAGCTTTCCTGGTGTGTGGCCCTGGGTGAGTTCCCTGTGTCAGCTTCCCGAGGGGCCCCCATCCTGCTCATCTCATGGCTGGCATGGAGCGGCCTGTGCTGAGGGTGCGTAGTGGGTCTCAGTTTATGCCACCTTTGCCTCTCTTCCCCTCCCCCTCCCCTCCCCTC
>NW_006778824.1:770398-771135 GCF_000442215.2 Lipotes vexillifer | reverse complement strand
CCTCCCCCCTCCTTCCGTCCCCCCTGTTGCTGTGGTTTTCAGGACAACGTAAAGCATGGTTTCCAAGCTGCCCTTCCTGTGCTTCGTAAGCACTCCTGTAAGAGGGTTCGGTGTCCGTGTGGCTGTGCGTTAAACAGCTCCCTCTTTTCCTTCCAGAGAACTGCTGTCCAGTGATGCGATGAAAGAGTATAACAGGGCGCGGGTCTACCTGGATGAAAACTACGAGTCCCAGGAACACTTCACGGTGAGCACACTTTCCTTCCGTGGAGTAAGCGTTGGCCAAGCCAAGAGTCTGCTGGAGCTGCCATCCTCTGATTATGTAAAGAGACTTGGTGGCCAGCTCTGCCACGGGCACAGGCGGCCGTGCGTGAATTACAGCGTGACAGTGGTCTGGGGGACGGCGGATGCCCGGGGAAGCAGCCCCGGCTGGCGTGGTGGCCACGGGTGTGCCGGGTGCAGGGCCAGGCCGGGGCGTCTCAGAGCAGCGAGGTTGGCCAGCTTTGAGTGGCCGTTGCTGGTGGGAGGCTCTCACCGTGTTTGGGGAGCCCTGAGGCCACCTGTGCTCCCTAGTGTCTTGTGTCATCTGTCCTCCGCGGCCTTCCCCTCACGCCGCCCACTGCTGCAGGTGCAGGTGCTGGTTGCTGGGTCCCCTCCTCAAGGCATCCCTGGCCCAGGGATCTGGCAGCAGGTGACCGTATGCCCGCTGCCTGGACCGGGGCTTGTGTGCGGGGAGCGGG
>NW_006778824.1:766826-770388 GCF_000442215.2 Lipotes vexillifer | reverse complement strand
CCTGCGTAGAGCGGCCGGGACAGAGGTGCCACCATGCTTCCCCTCTGCTTAGAGAGGCTCCTGCCAGGTTTCAGGCCTTAAATTCGGGGCGTCTCATGCCAGTTGTGAGGTGGTCACGGGCTGCAGGTTCGTGTCTCTGCCTTTAGCTGCATCTGCAAGATCCTGCATCCCAGGGTCTTGCCTTTGCCACGCTGCTTGGCGGGGGGACCCTCCCCGCATTCGCAGGGGCCTCACCCCACGGTGGCGGGCCCAGCAAGGCCTCGAGGGCAGGGACACAGCCCCCCTCTCTCTCCCTTTTCTCCCCGACGGCTCCCTCTCCGCAGCTCATCCTGCAAATAAAAATGCTTTCCCCAAGTGGGACTTATTCAGATGAAAACTGCAGCATCGGGAATGAGAACCACACCGTTATCAGCAGGTTAGGGCCACAGCGTCAGGAAGAGCTCCCTGAAGGGCCGCAGCCGCAGGAGCTATGGAGAAAGAAGGACTTGGCGATGGGCGTCGCCCCGTGCCAGGACGTCAGGTGGTGTCTCTGGAGCGCCAGGAGGGCCGGGAGAGGAAAGGGCTGGGAAAGGTCGTGGCTGGGATCTGTCAGAGTTTGGTACAATGTGTAAACCCCATAGATCCAGTCACTGTGACAAGCGTCAGGCGGTCAGCATCGTCCCCGGGTTGCTGCTGGCGGGTTAGCGGGGCCCCTCGTCGCCTCCCCCTCTCAGAGGCCTTGGTCCCTGCTCGACCAGTAGAGCCGCCATGGCCCACCGTGGCCCTGGTTGCCTCTGCCTTGTGGACACCATGCTCGGGTCCTCACAGTCTCCTTTAGGTGGCAAGATGGGTATTTTACAAGTAAAAGGATGAAGAAAAAGACCATCCACACGGGTTCTGAGAAGGTAGGAGTGGCCAAGTTGATACCGAAGGAGCCTTCAGAGCGAGGGCTGTGACGGGGCCAGGGCGCCGGGGGCAGCTCCCCAGGGGGATGTGGCAGCCCATCCTGCGGGTACCCATGTCAGAGCTACGTGTGCGGGAAAGCTGGCAGAGTCCCTGGCAGCCGGCGTGAGCTCACGGGCCTCCGTGGGGCACGGGGCTGGCGGCTGCACGCGCAGCCCTGGGACGTGGACAGGGCATGTGGCACATGGCACGTGGCATGCCGAGGGGCGAGGCGGGGCTGGCGGCCTCCACTCTCTTCCCCGCGAAGGCGAGTGTTGCTCTGACGTTTGTCAGGGTGGGTGCAGGGTCGCCTGTGGTTGGGCGGGGATCTGTCCCGAGGACTTGGGCATTCCCACCCTGGCGGCCAGAGCACAGACGGTCTGGGGCCTGGACGTGTATTGGCCTGTGTGTGCACGTGGAACATTCCACACACTGAAGTCTGAGCCGAAAACGCAGCTCAGCACGTGTGGGAAACTGAGGTCACACAGAGGAACTAAATTAGGAGTAGACAAAAACGGTGTCTGGAAATAAGCCCCCAAAATTTGGAAATAAACAAGAAACTTGTAAATAACCCATGAGTCACAAAGGACATTAGAAATTATTTCCAATTACATGAAAAACAAACTAAAAACCTTCAAAATTTGTGAGATGCACCTAAAGTAGTGCTTGGAGGGAAATTTCTAGCATCAAATGCGTACATTAGAAGTTTTTCAAACGAAGAGCAAATTTAACCAACGCCCGTACAAGAAAGGAAATCATAAAATAAGACAGAAATCAGTGAAATAGAAAAGAGGATATTAGAGAAAATCAACGAAATCCACCTGATTCCTCAGAAAGGCTGACATATCTGATACACCTTCCCCAGTGGGCCAGAGACCGAGGCAGGGGTGGGTGGCCGAGCGAGAGTGGAGGCGTTTGTTTCCCTGGGGCAGAGGCCATCCATCCGCTGAGGGACTTATTGTGGCGCCGGCCTCCGTGCCCCGTGGGGCTCTATGGTCAGCAGTGAAGCGTGGCTATCAGCTTGTTAGTGGATGTGGGGCCTTGGTTCTTGTGCACAGAAACTGCGGCCTCAGGAAGGCCAGGAGCTCCCACTGTCTCTGTCTGTCTGTCTGTGGAAGTTTTCCATAGTTTTTTGAAATGCTGAGTTTTCTAGTTCTCCGTGGTCTGTTTTGTGTCACCTGTCGTGACATGCTGACGTAAAACCTGCGTCTCTCCTCCAGCCAAATGCTTGGTGGGCTGAGAAAAGGTTTGTGTTGGAGGCGCCTGGGGGCTGAGAGCTCCATTTCGGTCTTCCTCATCCCTGGAGATTTATCTTAAAATGCGATTTCGCAATTTGCAATGGAATACAGAAACCTGACAAAGAGCATTCCCATCACTCAGCAGCTTGACTGGAGAAGCAGCCGTCATGCAGACTGTTGTGTATAAGGATGGTCATCAAAAATTATTTGATAACAAAAGTTGGAAGTAATTTTAAGTACCCAGAATTAGGTATTTTTACACTGTGGACCAGCCACATGGTGGAGTAATCTGCAACCACTGCAGACACTACAAATGACACGCCCGGAAGATCTTCCTGTCCGGTTGGTGCATGGAGGTACCTAAGGACGATATTACATCCAGTCTGTTCTTCCACGAGTCGATTGTCACATTTACATCTGAGACCAGGGTGCATCTAACACCCACAGCATCTCTCAATTAGAACCAGCAGCGTTTTCCTCTCTTGGTCTTAAGTACGCTGATGGCACGTTAGTCGGTGACAGGGCCATCCTGCTTGGCTCCGGTCTGGGACGGCGCGCAGGGTTGGCACCTCCCTGGGCAGAACTGACCCTGCACGGGACAGCACCGCATCAGACATGGGGATAAGCCCAGGTCTGAGGCCCTGAGGCTGTGGCTCCAGGTGTCTGCAGGACTGGACAGTGCCTGGGAGTTGAGGATGAAGGTCCAGCCTGCCCAAGGAGGGGTGGGTATGTCGGCTGGCCCTGCGAGGCTGTGGCCTGGCTTGCCTTCCAGGGTTGCTGTCCTGCCGGCGGTCCCCTCCTGCAACCACAGTCCAGTGTGGGCATGTTTCCCGGGGTGGGGGGTGGGGCAGGAATGGCCAGCAGTGCTCCACGCTCCGGGTCTGGACCTCATCCCAAACTCTTCCCCGGGGGAGGCGTGTGTTTGTCACCCATCTCCTGACTGGGACCGTAATGGTTTGTGATAAAATCCTGCTTGGCCCTGGCCCTGCGGCCCCATCCCCGTCGTGCCCATCCCTCGCCCCTTCAGTGTGTCGTGCGTGGAACCGCCTTTGCCGGGTCCCCTGGATGTCCTGTTGGAGGGGACCTGGGCAGCGCTGGCCAGGTACATGGCCACCCTCTCACCCCAGCCTGGTGGCTCTGGCTGTCAGAGGGAGGAAAGTTTAATTTTTACAAGATTAATAGTATTGGAGCAATATTTTTAGCTGAGTGTGGTTCAAATAATGGGCCATTAATTGAAAAAGGAAATTGAAATGAATTTATCTTGTACATAAATGCTGTCACAGGTATTAATAGGGATCAGAAAATTGCAGCCTGTTCCCAGAAAGAGCTGAACCTGCAGCTGCACCTGGTGATGAGCATAATGGTGGGGGGCTCACGGAAACATGGGGGGCTGTGTGTCCTGG
>NW_006778824.1:764142-766238 GCF_000442215.2 Lipotes vexillifer | reverse complement strand
GGCGTCCTGGGGGCCTGTGTCCTGGGGGGTCGGCGTCCTGGGGGGCTGTGTCCTGGGGGTTGGCATCCTGGGGGGCTGTGTCCTGAGGGCCTGTGTCCTGGGGGGGCTGTGTCCTGGGGGTCGGCGTCCTGGGGGTGCTCTGGGCCAGCAGGGTCTGCAGCCTGGAGGAGCTGTGGCTGGGTGGGCAGCGAGCTGTGGGGCTGTGGCCTTGGCGGCGGTGGCACACCAGGAGGCTGCAGATGCTCATTTTCACCAGGAGATGGCAGCAAAGCAGCATTTCCCATCCCGAGCAGGAGCTGCTCGAAGGGCAAGTTTTACACTTGTATAAAACGATTATGGTAAATTTTGTCTGCTCCTAAGAACTGTCCCGAGTGGCCGCTCACTTAAGCACGTGGCTCGTCTGGTCTGCTCAGGCCTGAGGAGGCAGACTGTCCCCCACTGGGCGTCCTGTGGTGGGCCACCCTGCCTCAGGCCCTGCCCGCTGGCTGGGTCCCTGCCCGCCTGCATGTTCTTCGGGAAAGTCGAGCTGGAAGTCTGTTCGTTCAGAGGTGCCACCAGCCTGGCATGCTGACATCGCCCGTCCCGTTCCCGGGAACTCATTAAGCGCCATCATGGGCCAGGGACCTGGCCCTGGGCGTGGACAGAGCCACGGGTGAGACGGACGGGACGGAGGGAGCTCGCAGGCTGCTGCAGCACCTCAGACCCCGGGCTCCCCTCGTCTCTGGGCACCGGCCACCTTGGTGTGCTTGGGGTTGGTTGGCCTTCTGATTACTGTGTCTTCCTCCTCGAATCCAGAGTCCGGGAGCAGCAGCCTTGCTCCCTGTGCTGCCCGGGGCATGGGCTGGTGCCAGTGCGTGCCGGTGCCTGGCAGCCGTGCTCTGAGCAGGGAAGGAGGCGTCCTGGGGCAGAGGGGCCAGGATGCAGTGGTGGGCTGGACGTGGATGCCCTGGGCGCCCCCAGCGTGGGTCCAGAGCCACGGATGCACCAGTGTGAGCTCACGGGGGGTGCCGGCCTGAGGACAGACCTCGAGGCCATCGGGGTGTACGTGCATTGAAGACCGCGGGTTGGGCGAGTTTCCCCGAGAGGAGGCTGGGAAGACAGAAGGCTCATGCGGGGCATAGTTGGGGAGGTGGGGACAGGGGCGGGCTGGAGGGCATGCGACAGTGAAGGAGAACCCCCGAGGGAGGGGCTGCCCCCCAGGCACCCGCCCTCCCCGGCCCCGCCCCCTGCCCAAGGCTGCCGGAGTGGACGTGGGCTTCTGGACGGGGCGCCCAGCAGAGGAATGGTGGGGCTGTGCAGCCAGCGCCCTGGACGGCCTTCGCCCAAGCGTTTTCCGTGGTGAGGTGGTAGACACCCTGGGTCTCCTGGCCGACGTCGACGTCTGACATCCCCCAGTGATTTTGTGTTTGCCTGAAAGAGGCAAGGTGGCCCAGTTTTAATCCCCCGGAGAGTTCAGACGCGGGTTCTGTTCCCGCCATGCCAGGTGCGCTCACGGAAGGTAACCGTCTCCAGGGAGCGCAAGCAGGAGTGCCCAGAAGAGGCCACTCCCGTGAGCCCCTTGAGGGGTCCCTTGAGGTGTGGCTGTGGGGGCCCTGAAAGGCCTGACCCACCCGCTCCCTGTTCCCACGGCGGCTCCCAAGTCCCTCCCAGGCACCACATGGTGGGATGAACCCGATTATTGCTGGGACGCCAGGCGTGGGGTGAGGCCTGGGGCCACGTCCCGCTCAGCCGGCTGATCCTCGCCTGCTCCTGTAGGACGTTTGCAGACACAGAGGAGAGGGGGCTTCCCTGCCTGGTGGTCCAGTGGTTAAGACTCTGGGCTTCCAGCGCAGGGGGTGCGGGTTCGATCCCTGGTCGGAGAACTAGATCCCACCTGCTTCGTGGCCAAAAAACCAAAACGTAAAACAGAAGCAATATTGTAACAAATTCAATAAAGACTTTAAAAATGGTCCACGTGAAAAAAAAAATCTTTAAAAAAAATGCCTTTAAAAAGAAAAATGCAGAGGAGACCAAGAGAAGGGGGCACGGCTGTTGCTCAGCCGTCCCTCCTGCACCGCGATGGTGCCGCGTTCTGCAGGCCCGCGTCCCGAGGAAGG
>NW_006778824.1:763771-764058 GCF_000442215.2 Lipotes vexillifer | reverse complement strand
TCCCTCCTCCGTCGCCTGCAGGTACTGCAGGCCCTTTGCACCAGCCCTGCCCACCCCGGGTGCCCTTGCTTCGCAGGCCCCGTGGACCGGCTGCCCCAGGATAGGTCAGAGTGCTAGCCTGCCTCCTCCCGGGCCTCTCCCTTCCCTCCTCCCTCCAGTGCCCCTGCTTTTCACACGCACATCCTGCCCCTTCCCAGGGCCTGGCTCCCCGCGTCTGTCATGCGTGCTCATGACAGAAGCGTCAGCAGTGGCACTGTGAGCACCGCCCTGTACATCATTGGATTTAA
>NW_006778824.1:736466-763761 GCF_000442215.2 Lipotes vexillifer | reverse complement strand
AAGAGCGTTAATAGTCGGGCACATGATGTGAATCTGCGACTTTGTCAGAGAAGTGATTCGTACAGGAATGCTTGGAAGAAACCTTCTCAGTTACAAGGATGGGCCCCAAGGTGGGTTGGGACTTTGCTCAGAGGAAGGAGAATGGGCTGTTTATCAGTGTAAGCTCAGGGCTTCTCAGGGCTGGTGAAGGCTCCAAGCAGGCACAGCCAGCGGCCACTCACATGCCCCCCTCACCTGGGGACCCGCATCCTCCCCCCACCCCTGGTCACCTGTGATGAAGAAGGGAGAATGGGGCGGGCGCCTCGCTCCTGAGGCGGACACGCAGCCTGGCCCACAGACCCCAACGTGCGGTACCAGCGGGGCCACCTGAGGGGTGGGGCTGGCACAAGTCCCTGGGGAGCCCCCCGGTACAGAGGGCTGGTGCTCCGAGCACGTGAGGCACAGGCCCTTGCTTGGTTTTCTCCCCGAAGCACCTGCTGGTGGAGCAGCTGGCGGCCACGGGCATCAGCTCCAGCCTGGTGGGCAGGACCCCCCAGGGCCTCCCGACCTGGCCTGCTCGGGCGACTGGGTGGGGAGCCTGGAGGGCGTCGCCCCCTCAGAGAGCGGGCGGCCCCCACCGTCTCTGCGGCGGGGCGGGCACGGCTGCCCCGTGCCATGGCCTCACCCCTCCCCTCCCCTCCCCTCCGCTCCCGCAGTGGCACCGCGTCAGCCCCACGCGCGTCCGTGCCGGGAGGGGCCTTTCTGGCGGCACCTTCGCGAGTCCCCCTTGTCTGGGGTCAGCCTGCGGGACCTGAGCCACGTGGCCGTCTGTCCAGTGCACGTGATGCCCGGGGAGCGGGGGCCGGAGGCTGGCGGAAGGCTCCCCCTGCTGGCGCCGGGCTGGGGTCGTGGGCCCAGGGGGAGCCATGCGGTCGGGACAGCCACACGGGCGTCCGCGGGCTGGGAGAGTGCCCAGCGCGGCACCCTGGACGGCTTTGGTGACCGTGGCGTTGCCTGAACACGCGGTGGTTCCGACTTCCCCTCAAAGCTCGGAAAGTGGGGTTGCGTCTGGGCAGATGGGTCAGCGGCCGTCAGTGGCTGGCACCTGTGTCCCCAGGGCACCGGGAAGGCCGGCGGGGGAGGGGCTCCGGGGCTGCGCCTGGAAGATGGAGGCCCCGCACTGCCCAGGGTCCCAGGCTCGCCCTCCTCCGCTTCCCACCGCCGGCCTCCATCTTCATCCGCGGTTAACTTGGCCCCTGGAAGGAGGCGCGCGGGTGGGCTTCATTGCCTGTGGGGTGAGAGTGCGGCCAGACCAGTGACACAAATTCAAGGCTCACAAAGGTTTCCCGGGACCGTGGCCTCGCTGGTCGGGGGCGGGGGTGATGTTGAAGTTGGGAGAAGCGACCCTCTCAGGCCCGTCCAGGAAGCACCTCTCCATCCCTGGCCTAAAGCTGCGCTTTGCAAACCCACCTGTCCACGGGTCCCCAGGCCAAGAGGGCGCAGTGGCCTGACGGCATTTCTCCCTCCACGTCAGACCAGGAGGCCCAGGGACAGGCCCTGGCGCCTGGGGTGTGCGTGGGGGTCTGTGTGCCCCAAGGCGGTCCTCGCCCTGGCGGGTCCATCCGCGTTCCCACCCGCTCCACTGCCCATGCTGGTGGCTCCGGGGCCCAGGACCCGTGGCGGCGGGTCGCCACCAAAGCGGCTCCGCCCCTCTTCCTCCTTCCCCTCCCTTTGGGGGCCGCTTCCTCTCCTCACCGGCGGAGCACGAGTCTGGAGGGGCCGCGCTGGCCTCGGCGTCTCCTTCTGCAGGAGGGTCTGGGCCTGCCTTCCAGCCGTGGTGGCAGCTGCTCTTTTCCGTCGCGTCCCAGGGCCCTCCCCCCGCGCCTCGGTGGCCCAGTGCCTGTGCAGGGTCAGGCCGGAAGCCACGCTCCTTCCGAGGCGGCGCCCTCCTGGACCCTCCTGGCTCCTTGCTCCGAGACCTGCCCCTTCCCTGTCTCTGCTCTCCTGGATAAGATTTTAGGGGAAATTTATAGAAAAGTAATGGAGCTTACTGATGTTCTCTGATCCAGGGAAGGGGAGGAGGGCAAACGCATCCTGATGAGGGGACCGACCTGCTTTAGGGGGCCCCCTCCGGCCCCGCCCCGTCTCCCAGCCTCTCGCCCCGCCTGTGGGTCCAGATAGGCCTGATAAAGTGAGGGAAGCAAGATTGGTTTTCCGAGGGCACCGGGCCCTCCACGCTCAGCTAAATCACGGCTGTCGGCCTCGGGGGTGGGGGACGGCCGCTCCCGCTGCGGCCCCTGCAGCCCCGTGGGACGTGGTGATGTGCGGCCGGGCAGCGGCAGGGGCTGCAGGAAAGGTGAAACTGTCATATCGATCTTTTTAGCACTAAAATATGAGCCACTTTACTCTGCTCCCCGCTGCTGTGATGTGAAAAATAATAACTCGAATCCAAATTAAAAATATTGATCTCTGGAAGGTGCTGAAAGTAAATAAACACCTTCCGAAGTTTTCGGGTCAGCCGAGAGACGGCACTCAGCAATAAATGTGTCCGCATGCCAGAGCCCAGGGTTCTTGATCTGTTTTTTCTTTAAATTGATTTTTCATTATTTACTTCCTAAAAGTGTTGGAATTTGGTCCTCGACTGCTAAATCCCAGCGTTTGGGCGAATTATTTCTTTGGGGCTTATGAGGTGCGCCTAATCCACTTGTTCATTGATTGATTGATTTTTGACTCAATAAGCTTGCAGCCGGGGCCTTATTTCGGGCTTCCATCATAATTTTTTATGCATTTAGGCTCAACTTTTTTATTTTCCTCTAACGGATGAGCTGGCGTTGGGCTATCAAGCGGGGAGGACAGTTGCCGGGCTAGTTTGATCTGGCTGTGCGTTCCACGGAGCTGGGTGTGTCCTGGCTGAGGGCCAGCGGTGGGGCAGAGCCCCCCGGGGCCTCTGAAAACCCACTTGCCCACCGAGGTGTGACCCCGGGGGTCCGGGAGCCGTCTGCAACCACGTGGCTTGAGTCTTGGATGCGGTGATCTTCCGGGAGCCCAGGAGACACCAGGCCGGGTGCTTCCGGAGGCTATCCTCTCCAGAGGCCCCGGAAGCTTGGGCGCATCGGGTCACCGCACAGTCTGGGTCCACGGGCCTGGCAGGAAGGCGGGAGGGCTGGGGACTGGGGGCCACTCGGGAAGGACAGAGGAAGTGCTGTGTGGCGCCTTCTGTGGGGCCGTTGTGAGGTGAAAACTCACTTGGGAAGACCTGGCAGACTTTAAACGTGTCTCATGGCCGACAGCAGGTCCTGCTGCCCCGAGAGCCAGTGGCCGTTCTCACTGGTGGCTGGAACAGGGCACCGCCAGGCGTGGGAGCTCCCTGGGCTGGACCCCGGGGTGGCAGGAAGAAGGGGGCTGTGCCTAGGGCCCTAGGGGGGCGGTGCGCTGCCCCACCCCGCGCTCTGTGTGCCCAAGGCCACCGTGCGGCCCTTAGTTCCAGGAGGGCCCCTGTGTGCCTGCTCGTGGCCGTGGGAAGCAGTGGCTGCAGGTCCTGTGTGGGCCGTCCCACAGGTGATGCTGAGTGCTGGTGCCCTGGAAAGCACGTGTGCAGGGCCCCGTGTCTGCTCCGGCGGGAGCCCTCCATGGAAGGCCTCTCCCGGCATCCTCGCGCGGCCCACGGTTGCCCATACTGGGTGCAGGAGGAGGCCAAGGCCGTGGAGGCTTGTCTGCCTCACCTGGACTTGAATCCCAGGCCACGAGGCTGCCTCAGTGCCTTGCCCGAGAGCCTGGGGTCCTGACCACCACCCAGGCCAGGCCAGGTCGGGAAGGCTGGAGACGTTTCTGAGAGTGGCTGGCGTGCTGGCCAGAGGGAAGGAGGGCCACTGGCTGGGGCATGGAGGTGTCACTGGGTCCTGCAGAGGACAGAGCCCTCAGGGGTCTAGGCGGGCCTGTTTGGGAGGGATGGAGGGTCCAGGAGGAAGGAACTGCTTTTCTCCATCCTGTTTGGAGGTGGTGGAGTGAGGGGGACATGGCAATGGCTGCTGTACCAGCATGATGGCAGGGTGCAGGACCCCAGGTGTGGCGTCGGCCAGTCGGGGTTTTGGGTGGGAGGTGGGAGGAGCCCCGCCATCCTGGACACGTGGCCTGCCCTCTGGGGGCTGAGACGACCCGTCTCTAGCAGGGAGCTTGTCCGAGTGCCAGACAGCCCTGAGTGTCCAGTCCTGGGTCCTGTTTTCCAGCCGTAATGCCCATTTCTGGAGCACTGGCACCTGCCCCTCGCTTTGGGCACCACTTACCCCCAGAAGCCACGTTTCAGATGAGAACATGTGTCTCGGAGGATGACGTGCCCTTCAGGTGCACCGGGAGGCTTGCTGGCTGCCGTAGGAAGTTCGGAACACTGCTCTCCATTTCCCACCAAAGACCAAGAAGACTGCCCGGGGGCAGCTGCAGAAGGCTCCTGGCGGCAGGCTTGGCCCGGTCCTGCTGGTGTGTCGGCTCGCGCGGAGCCGAGACCACAGGTGTCGGCCTTCTGAGAGCTGAGTCTGCTGTTCTCGGCAGGGGGCTCGAAGGTGCGGTGGAGCCTTTCAGTTTGGCTGCAGGACACGCGTGCTGTGCTCTGTGTGCTGGGCCTACTGCGGGTGCCACGGACGCAGAGACACGGGACACACGCCACGCTGCCTGCGATTCCCCATGTGCTACACACAGCGCACTCACACTGTTTGCCCTCGTGGAGTGCAGACACGCGACCCTCAACCCACAGCGTGTGGCATGCTGCATGTGACCCTACGTGTGGCCTGACATCCTCACACTCTCTGCCCTCGTGGCTGCTGGGGCAAACACACAGCTGTGCAGTTGTGAGGTGTGATGAGAGCTGATGTGCCCATGTCTGCTGCCCGGAGGCGCCCGTGGGGCCTGATGGTGACAGGAGTGGAGAGCAGGCTGCTCTGAGGACGGCATTTAGTGAGACCCTGAAGGATGTGTGGGAGTGTGTGGGGAAGGAAGGGGGAAAGGGCAGTCCAGGCAGGGCAGTCATGTGGGCACAAGACCAGGGCAGACTCGGAGATGTGCCCCCTGGGCCCCTTTGGGGATGGCCTGCTGCTGGCCGTGGGGCACGTGGTCCTGGGTGGCCTCCCCTGCCTGCCTCCCCCTGAGGCCATGTCCTGCCTGGGAAGCCCACCCAGGTGACTGAGGGAGTGAGGGCATAAAGACCCAGCATCGAGGCCCCATGGGGCAACTCTGAGGGAAGAGAGGGAAGGGCCAGAGGGGCAGGGACCCTGGCAGTGCCTACTTCCAAGGCCACACTGGAAGGCAAAAGACAGACCTTAACCTCTGGCATGCCGGAGTTTCCATCGAGAATTCCCATCCAGCCACAGCTTATAAACGTGCAGGCAGGAAAAATGAAAATGGCACTTCAGATGTGTAAGGCCTTTTAAAACAGCATGTCCCCAGTGCCCTCCACCAGGAAGCTTTGGTTCTCTACCCAAAGATCCAGGAAGCACAGGAAGCAGGGGTTTGAGCACACTAGCTCCCTTGAGGGCGGGAGCAGAGAGCTCGGACGTGAGCGTTGGTTACCTCCGCCCTGACCAGGTGTCTGCTGGGCTCTTAGCAGAGGGCCTTACCTGGCTCCCTGGGCGTGAAGACTGGATGCCCTTTCTGTTCAGCTTGGGAAACACAGATGTGTGCTTCTCTGTGCTAGGCCTGATTCTCAGCTCTCAAGGGAACCCCCAGGTCAGTAGTGAAGGGAGATCCCAGGAGGATAACCATGTAATAGGCGAGAGAGCAGTCATGCAGCTGGTTAAGTTTCTGAGAGAGAGTCTCCAAGCAGGTGAGATTGATGTGGAAACATACTGAGATGAGGTGTAGAGAGTGTGTGAATGACTTATGATAAATGTATATTAAAGAACTCAGTTAACATAAAAAGAAGGCAGTGACGAACTCCAGGGAAAACAAAGAGCTGTTCAGGAGAGGAAAAGCAGTTGTAATGAAATAAGTGGTTCTATTGTGAAGAGCATTTTCAAAGTTATAACGATATAAATACTGATTATTAATTTAAGTAAAAATGTGTTTTTATCTGGAGGATGGGGATGAGGGATAGTGTGTTAGTGTATGTGTGTGTGTGTCATGTGAATGAAGGAGGAAGATGGTGTAAAGGGATTAAATCCTCATCCTCCACAGTGGAAAAATCAGTAGCCAATATTGAAGACTAGAAAATCAAGAAGCAGCATTGTAAGCTTTAGAGATACGGAGGGACATGCCAAAGGAAACAATTAAAAGAGAGTAATAGCCTCTGGGGAGTGAAACTTGAAATGGTCAGGGCACTGCTGTTTTTCCATTATAAGTTTTGCAGAACTGTGACTTTTTTTTTTTTTTCCTCTTTTTTTTTTTTTCTTTTGCAGTACGTGGGCCTCTCACTGTTGTGGCCTCTCCCATTGCGGAGCACAGGCTCTGGACGCACAGGCTCAGCGGCCATGGCTCACGGGCCCAGCCGCTCCGCGGCATGTGGGATCCTCCCAGACCGGGGCACGAACCCGTGTTCCCTGCATCGGCAGGTGGACTCTCAACCACTGCGCCACCAGGGAAGCCCCAGAACTGTGACTTTTTAAGACAAACTTTAAAGAAAGGAAATAGCAGGAAGAGATTCCTTCCCTTATTGGTGACCTCAGAGGAGATGTGCCGAGGAGCAGGTGGAGGTGGTGCTCGGGCGGCCTGGCCTCAGGGAGATGGCATGTGGATTTGTGCGCTGATGCACAGAGGCGGCTGTGGGCAGTGCATGGGGGTAGTTCTGGCCGTTGAACACAGGCTGTCTGAGAGAGATTACAGTGAGGGAGGAGGCTAGCATCCTGGAGATTCCTTGAGCATGAGGCAGAGGAATTTGAGTGGTTGGCAGGGAACCATTGCAGAGTTTTGGGAAAAGAGGTAAGGCCATCAGAGAGGCAGGGAAGGGATGGGTGGGTTGTTTGGAATGTGAAAGGCCTATAGATGTGGCTTTGAAGTTCTTGTTGAAATCAGTACCCAGAGTGCACCAGAAGTAGTGACCCACTGTGGTTTTATTTTCTTGACTCTGTGCCTTCCTGTCTCTGAGCCTGAGCCATCCAGGGCATGTCCCCTAGTGAACACTGAGGAGAAATGGGCCGAACCCAGGATGTGAAGACAGTGCAGACTCTGAGTCTCCTGGGATGAGGAAGCCAGGGTGTGACCAGTCCTGGAGTACAGCTTACAGCCCCCGTCCCTGCACACACACCCTTTCACTCCAGCCAAACCACACTGCACCTCCAAATGCATATCTCCACCCCTCCGTGCTGTAGTTTTGAAAACACAGTCCAGAGCCAAGGGCAAATTGTTTGAGGCTTGAGATCAACTTTACTGAATTGACTGCATTGAATGTAATGAGGACAATATCTCCTTCAGGGAAAAACAATACAAAATGCAGTGCTCTCATGAATAGTCAAAATGGATTTGCTAATGGAAAAGTATTTTGTTTATGTCTTTAAAATCTAGTCATGTAGGTACGGCTTGTAAGCTGTCAACCTGTAAATGATTTAGGTGAAAAATGAAATTCTAATAACATTACCATTTATAGTAGCACCAAAATGTGAAATATTTAGAATAACTTAGGCCAAAGATAAGCACTGCCACATACTGTTGAGAGAAATTAAAGAAGAATGGAGAGATATACCATGTTCATGGATTGAAAGACTCAGTATCGTTAAGATGTCATTTCTCCCAAAATCTATGTAAAGATTCAGTGCACTACCAATCAAAATCAGAGCAGACTCATTTTTTTTAATAGATGTTGACAAACTGGTTCTAAAATTTATATGGAAATGTAAAGAACCTAGATTAGCCAAAACAACTTTGAAAATGAACAAAGATGGAGGAGTTATACTACCTGATCAAGATTTATTATAAATCTACAGTACTCAGGACAGTGTAGTCTTGTAAAACCAGAGAAATCGATCATGGACCAGAATGGAGAATCTAGAAACAGGCCCAGCCCACCACTGAGTTTTGACGAAGGTATTGGGGCAACTCGGTGTGGGGACAATCATCTTTTCCCAACTGGTGCTGTAACAGATGGCCACGTACAACAACAAAGCCTCAATCCTTACTTCAAAACTTATGAAAGTTTAACCCAAACAGACTGTACAGACGTAGCGTAAGAGCTAAAACCGTAAAACTTCTGCAGGAAAACACAGGAGGAGATCTTAGTGACTTTGGCTTTGGCAAAGAGTCCTTAAATACGACACCAAGGGCGCAAACTACCTACTAAAGAAAACATCAAAAAGCTGTGGCATCAAAGGGAAAAACACTTGTTCTTCAAGAGGTACAAAAATAGTTCGCAGCCCAAGAGAAAATATTTGCAAAACATCCCTGATAAAGGGCTCTATCTAGAGTCCTGCTTATAAAGAACTGTTACGAATCAGCACGAACCAGACAACTGAATTTCCGAAAGATCTGAACAGACAGTTCACCGGCCGAAGCATAGAAATGGCAAATAAGCACGTGAACGTACACTCAGCACCATTGGCCCCTAGAGCAGTGCAGTGAAGAGCACACCGTTTGTTAACGATCACAAATGTTCCACTATTGGCGTAAGTGAAAAGACGTCACGTCAAGTGCTGGAGAGGGTGAGGAAGAGCTGAGCTCTCAGATATTGCTGCAGCGGAAGTGTCAGGTCACACAGCCACTGGGGAAACACGTGGGGAGTGTCTTAAGTCAAAAACACACCTACCATATGACCTAGCCTTTCCACCGCTAGGTACCCAGCTAGGAAAGATGAAAGCACATGTCCACACAAGGACTGTACGTAAGTGTTTATGGCAACTTTACCCCCAAACTGTGGACGACCCAAACATCCACCAGCAAGTCAGTGGATAGACCAGCTACAGTGCCCCTCGGCAGTGGAAGATGGAGAACTGTTGATACAGGAGATGGTACGGATGGATGTAGAGATTATGCCGAGTGAAAGACGCCAGACGAAACACACATTCTGTGTGACTCCATGTGTATAATCTTGAAAACGAAAACTGATCTACAATGACAGAAAGTAGTTAGTGGTTTCCTCAGACAGGGACTGGACGGATCCGGTGACCAAGGGACACAGGGAAGCCCCCCCCCCGGGTGATGGACGTGCTTGTTGCCTTGATGGTGGTGTTGGTCTCACAGGTGGGTGGATATGTCACGCCTCATCTAATTGCAGACTTTAAGTCTGTACAGTTTTCTGTATCCATCAATAACACTGTAAAAAATATCTAGTCATGTGGTTAATGGCTGATATGCAGTCAAACTTTAAATGATTTAACTGAAAAAGGATATTTCCATTACAAGCTGACTCCAGGTAAAAGCCATACAAATTGTTCTGTACGTCTTATGATTGAGGAAACTTAACGTTCCGCGAGAAGTAACAGGAGAGTGTGAATAATTCTCAACGTCACGCGTGCCCTATGCAGATATTATCAGTATAAAATTCACTCTTTAGGTAAAATAAGCCTTTATTGATTTTGAACGTAGCATTGTCCCAACTCAATGAAATAATTAGTGTTGACTTTGGTGCACATTTTCTCCTTACTTTGGGCTGGCGGGCGCTGTCTTTTGGTGTGTGGTTGGCCAGTCCATTTGCATGTGATTTACATTCCTGTGATGCGGCCTGTGAGACAGGCGTGGGGTCTGCAGGCTGGGTGTGGGGAGGGGCTAGGAGGAAGCTCCTGGGGCGGGGGGTGCAGGGAGTGGCCCACGCGCAGCCGTGTGGTGTAGGAGTGGGTCCCCCTTGCGGCCGCGGCTCCCCCGCCCACGACCGGCTGATCACACAGCTGCCCGCGCTTGCCCGCCCCGGTGTCCCCAGGCCGTCCCCGACCTACATAGCGCTCACTGTGTGCGCAGGGTCACGGCCGTATTGATGTGATTCCTTGGTGAAGGGGCCCCTGTTCCTTTGCCCCAAGCCCCGCTTGGGGCAGTTTTCCTGATCCAGGCGGTTGTTTGTCTCTGCTTCTGTCCCACCACTGCCGGCCGCTGGCAGGGCCCTTCCCTCACCCTCGGCCGGCTCTCTGGGTGGGAATCGGGCCGGGCTCTCGGTGGCAGCGGCAGGGCCCGGGTGGCGATCGGTCAGGGGCAGACAGGTGTGATGGAGCGCGTGTCACCCACTGCCTGGAAACAAATGCAGCTCCTGGAATGTCCTGGTGAACAACTGAAAAATTGTAAAGCTCTTAAGGACTTGCAGGCTTGTTAGCATTTTTTGACAGGAAATCAGTGAAGCATTGAGCATAAAGAGTGGTCCCGTCGACTCACAGTTTACCTGTTGTCCGTTCGTTCAGCCTGAGTGACGCACCCCCGCCCCCCAGCCCTGAGCTCACTCAGATTACCGGGCCCCCCGCCCTTCGCCCGGGACCCTGCGCCACTGCGCCGGGGCTCCAGCCTCATGCTCCCAGGGGCCCCTCAGGAGCCCTCCGAGCAGACCCCTCCTCTGACGCCTGCAGCTGGACAGCAGACTCCGGGAGCTGAGCCCCAGGAGTGTGGCCCATTGGGTTTCACAGCCTGTTCCCAGAGGAGGGCGGGCACAGGGTCCCATGAAGGCCCGGTGAGGAGGGGCTTCCTGAGGGGGCATCGGCCAGCCTTCCGTGTGGGCGACGCCTGAGTTCCTGTGACGGGCCGGGGTCCCGGCGGAGCTCGGGGTGGTGTGGGCTGGCCGGGCTCTGCCTCGTAGACCGTCCGAAGCCCGTCGAGGAGAGCGAGGTGCAGGGTCTCCGGGGAAGGACAGCCTGCCGTGGGCCAGAGCCCGACTCGTGCCCACTGCGTGCACGGAGCTGTGTCCGCTGTCCGGGCGTTAGTCCTCACGCTGGACCGTGAGGGTGGCCAGTGTAGGGCTTTGCTGGCTGGTCCCCGGTTGTGCTGTGCCTTCACCCCCAGGCCCACGTGTGCGAACAGCACAGCCTGGTGCCCGCCACGCGCAGCCAGCTGGCGGAGGTCCTCCTCCGTGTCCGTGACTCGTGGTGCCCGTGGGTTGTAACTCAGTGGGGGACGTGGCCATTGGGCTCCGCGCGTCGGCCACATCCTTTCTGGATTTATGTCTGTTAGACTCGCCCATCCAGACTGTGCTGCCTCCTGTTGGTCCCAGCCCTGCCCCCCGAAAGAGAGGAAATGGTGTCGGGCAAGCCCGGTGCAGGGGTCCCGCCGGGGGCCCGTCTGCGGTTGCCGTCTGCGGTGGCGCGGCGTGGCTCTCAGGGCTGGTGCTGGGTCAGGGCCCCCATCGGTGGGGGACTTGTTGGCAGGGGCTCCACACCCCACTGTGCAGCCGGGTACTGAGCCGTCAACAGACCGCCCCTCCCTGCCCAGACCTTTCCGAGGTGGTGGCTGGGCGCCAGCGTCTCCGGGCTGCGCCCCCTCAGGGTGAGTCCCACCAGCTGAGCTGTTCCTACTCCAGGCCCGTCGGACAGGAGGAAACGAAAAGCGGACGGAGCTCGGAAACTGTACGTGTGTCCCGTGTTCCAAGCAGAATTCCTGGTGTTTTCAGAAAAGGCCCACAGTGTCGAGCCCGTCACCTTCCACCTAGAGCCGCCCTCCCGGGTGCCTTGTGTCCCGAGAGCCCCGGACACCACCTCTGAGACTGACACAAATACCTGTCCTGAAAATCAGCGTGTCCCACGGTTTTCCCTTGATTTTGTGTCTCTTGCCTTTCAGAAGTCCTGCTTTTTAACTATTACAAGGAAAAGTGGGTTGAGATTTGGGGTTTTCCTCGTTGTATGATTGTGTTCCGGGTTGGAAGGGAGGAATGTCTGCACCCTGACGGCCCCTCCTCGCGTTTGCCTTAAAATCGAATAATCACGTGCCCGACTCTCCCCCACGTCATGGTTAATTTTAATGCATCATTAAAAATTCCTTCCTGTCTAGTTCCTCACCTTCGAACCTGATAATCTGTAGTCGGGATGTTTGCAGTTAGAAGCCAAAGAGGAGAACCACGTGCAGACATGCTGCTATGATTGTGTGGATTTTCCGCCATATCCTGCTGGCGGGACGGTGCCCACTGCGTCCCTGTTGTTGTCACGTCGACAGACGGGCAGCAGGCAAGGCCCGTTCAACATGCAGGCCCTGGTGGGGAGGTGCCGACCACAACCTCCCTCCTCTGCAGAAAGTGGAGGAACATTCAGGCGACGGAAGGCTACCAAGCCCGCTCAGCTGCCCTGGGTCGGGGAGGCCCTGGCCCTCCGCGGCGGCTCTCCTGCTCCCGGCCGCCTTCTGGGGTGGCCCAGTGTCCGCGATGGTCCAAGGAGGCCCTGAGAGATGGGCCGCAGGGCACTTTCACATCTTTCAGACGGAAACTGCTGCACTTCTCTCTTCATCTTGATATTAATGTTTGGTTGTCAGCTTTTATTGATTTGAAGGATGAGGCCCAGGGACGGCAGGTGTCCCCTTGGAGCAGCCCCTCCAGTGTTGTGGGCACCGTCCCCCGTGTGTGCCCCCCCCCCCACCCCCGGTAAGTGGCTCAGGTGGAGAAATACCTGTGCAGGAGAATCAGTCAGGGGGTCTGACTTGTACTCTGGGCCCATTGCTCCAGGTACTGGGCGAGCAAAGGTGATTTTTTGTTTGTTTAATTTTTTTTTATTAATCCTCCACTCCCACCCGCCACTCAGGAAAAAAAATGGCCGGATGCATCTTTCCTGGCTGGGGCCAGACCAGCCGGGAATGGGCAAGGCTGAGGTTTATATATCAGTTTACGAGAGCCAGTAATGCATGATGTGATTGTGCCTGTCTAAAAATGGCTGCCACGTGCGGCAGCAGACGTTACACTGTGACCTGAGCCGGTGGGGCTGCGGCCCCATTTGGGTCAGAGCTACGCTATTTAATCAATGCGCACTCTTGTTCCAGCCATCGAAATTATTTAAAGGGTTTTCAAAAGAGAGAGAACAAATCAAATCAAATCACAACTGTTGTATCTCATTCCGGAGTCAAGTGTAGTTTTTAAAATGTGGGCCTTGTATAGCATCTCCTCCCAGTTTTCATCTATTATCACAATAATTGAGTTTGTAGCTGGAATTAAATTTATCAAATTGTGTTATCCTCTTTAGAAATTGGAGAGGTAGCCTGGCAGGGCGCGGCAGAGTTAATCCGCTTTGCTGAAGCCCCCCGTGGCTCCACGAGGCCCATCCAGGCAGCTCAGACATCTTCCTGTCACCCTGGACACGCTGTAATTTCTCCTCAATCCCTTGTGCAAATAATGACATTTGAATCGAGCATTAACAGGCTTAATTACTTTAAAATTGTCATTTTAATTTACACTGATATAGTATTGATCATACAAGCAGAGATTAAGCTGTTCAGTGGAGCGGATGATGGGGAATTAAACATTAAAGGGCCCTCCAGGGGCTGCGCGCTGCCCGGCGGGAGCGAAAGAGGGATGATGCTTCTCGGTAATGAACTGGCAGCATGCGGGGACATGAATCTCGGGCTCCTGGAAAAGTGGAAATAATGGGGTTTGGGAGGCATTTGCAGGTTATTCATTCGCTGCCATGCATCAATTCTCCGGTGATTCATCTGCCTCACCAACATTTATTTATCTAGCAAATTCCGAGCTGTGACCTTTTGGCTGAGCACATCGACCAGAGGCTGGAGTGGAGATTTTTCAGGTGTAACTTTTGTAAGTGTCTGTTATGTTTTCTTATGTCTCGGTCACACCCAACAGACGCCTCCGTCTTTCAGATGCGCTCGGGATCTGGGCCGCGTGGCGACAGCGGGAGTGGCGGAGCCGGTTTAAGGGGCACTTTGGTCCCTTTTCAGACGACATGACTTGAGAGTCTTGCATTTTCACCAAGGAAGTCTTCTTGGTCCTTTGCCTCCTTCCAGTTCGCCTTTAAGTTTTCTTATAGTCAGAGCGACCCCCGACCGTACAGGTGCTGCTGGCGGAGAGAGCGTGGAAATGAAGCAGAATATCCCCTTTTGAGAAGCAAGCACGTTGACAGACTCCTCCCGGCTCGTGCCAGAGCACATCAAATATCTTAACCTCGAACCGTTTCACTCTGTAGAGGTTACGTAATAAAAACTTAACATGATTGATTTTATAGCTCAGCAGGGAAAAATGAAAATCTGGATCCGTGATGGCTTTATTTTAAACAGCGGCCTAGAGATTGAATTAGAGCCTGATCAGGGAGGTGAAGAAACGCCGTTCCCCTCGCTCAGGAGAAGCGTGGATTTGCACTTGGGAGCGTTAGAAGGGCTCGTCGTTTCTCTTCGGTGTGACTTAAAGGCTTGCTTTCCATTTTACGTATTCTGGACTAGCTCACTGATCTCCAGCCTCAGCAGTAGCACTTTCTGTTTGGTTGAGTTCTGTGGCTTTCTGCAAAAACGGCCTCGCTCTGCTGCATCACAAGCACTACTCGCTTTTATTGGGCACCTGCTGTTTGCCAGGATTGTTCTGAAAGCGCGACTGTGATTCCCCCATTTTATAGCTGGGGACTTGGGGACAGAAAGGCCCAGAAACACTAGTGACTGGACCCGGTGGGCAGTCCAGAGGGTCACAGGCACGGCCCCTGCAGCCCCGCCCGAGGCGCAGATAGACGGTAAAGAGAGGGAACGCACACGCGTGTTATCTTAACCCTCCGCTTTTAGACCTGCCAGCACATCCTTACAGAGGAGCACGGGGTCTCAGTGACCCGGGTTCATAAACTAGTCAGGACGATTCCCAAGGACACTCCTGGGGCAGGTGGCCGTGCTCTGTCGGGCCCTTTTCCTTGACAGCCGCGGGAGGGTGATGGCCATCCTCCGTGCGCTCGCCAAGCCCCACTGGAGTGGCATTGACGCGCCCGTCAGCTGGTCAAGGGTGGGGCGCGAGGCAGCCGGCAGGGCGGACTCCAGGAGGGCTCTCCTCTATGACACGGGACGAGGTGCCACCAGAGGCTCATTGAGACTGTCCGGGCATGGGGATGACAGGCTCGCAGCGCTGGGGTCTTTGCTGTGAGCCCCAGGGCAGCTGTGCTCCATCACGGCTCTCCCCGCTCTCGTTACGTGTGTTTCCCGAGGTGGCCCCAGCTCTCCTCGTCGGGGTCGGGGGGTGAGGCTGCACGTCCCACAGTGACTCAGTGGCTCCCAGTGCATGTAGTGTCGCGCGTGCACACAGGAGGGCCTGCCCTCCGTGCCCTCACTGGCCCCAGCACTCAAGGGGCGTCCTGCGTCCCTGCCCAAGCGGCCCCCACCCTCCCTGCAGTCTCTGCAGCCCCTGAGCCCCCGGGTCCTCGGGCCACCCCTGGCCAAGCCCAGGCCCACAGACCTCCTCCCGAGAATCCCCTCTCCCGCCAAAGCCTGGCGCCGCCCCCAGGCCTCCGGATCCGCCTTCTGCCCCGGGCCCGGCCCCGGGGCCCCTGTGTCCCCCCTCACCGCTTCAAGCCCCGTCCCCTTCCCGCCGGCATCCACCCGCGTGTCAGACCCTCCCCCCAATCGTTTGCCAGTGACTCTGTGACCAGTGGGCAGGCAGGACGTGTGAGGCCCCAGCCACTGAGGACAGGGTGCACCTGGGCCTCGTCCGCCCCGTCCCGACCGTGTGGGGACGTTGGGCTCACGGCTGGGGGGGACTCGGTGTCCCCACCGGCCTCCTAGGAGGTGCCGTCAGGAGTGCCCCCGCCATCGGTTTTCCCCGCCGGGCCCGATTGTCCCCATCAGCGCACAGGCCGGTGTTTCCCTCTCTTGTGGAAAACGCTCTCCCGACCTTCTCTCCTCCCGCAGGTTCTCTACCCTGGAAGCACTGGTTTCTCTTCCTGCCTCAGCGAGGGGAGCTCTGCGGTTCCGGGGGGCGCGCAGGCGGGGAGCGGTTGTCGGGCTGCTCCTCCGTGACCTCGTGGCCTCGTCAGTAGGTCCCATTCCTGTCGAGGCCGCAGGGGGCGGCTGTTGTGACCTGGCCTCAGAGAGGGGCAAGGGAGGCGGGGCCTTTCTGTCACGTTATGGGCATCATGCTGCCCGCGTGATGTGAAACGTGGGGCGCAGGGGAGCCACCGCCTTCCCGCCTTTATCTGGTACAGCGGGCCGGGGGGGCGGCCGGCAGGCTCACCGAGGGGGCGACGCAGAGACAGGTGGGAGCCTCTCCCGGCTGACCGCCCCTCCCTGCTGTGCCGTTGTATTCCCCGGGCTGCGGCAGGGGCTCCGCGTGGTGGAAGACTCTCACCATCCGACCGGCCTGGTGGTCGACTCTGAGTGGCTGTGTCCCGATCCAGCGCCGCCCGCTGCGGGTCAGAGCGGCCCTACAAAGCAGACACGGGGCGCACCTCCCACGCCACCGAGGGGGCCCAGTAACGGGACTGGGGTCCCCAAATCAGGAAGAGCAGGTGTGGGATGTGAGCTCGGGGCTCTGCTGCAGGGCCGCACTCTGGGCCCCTGGGCTGCTCACCCCCGAAGAGGGCGAGGGGAGGAAGGTGGGCTGGAGCCAGGGCAGCGGCGGCCGGTCAGCGTCGGGCCGGGCAGGTGAACGGGGGCGCCGAAGCCTGGGGACAGGTGTTTGCAGCTGGCAGGGCCCTGACTCCAGGGAAGGACAGGAGGCCGTGCCGCTGGTGCTCCTTTAAGGACACTGTGTCCGTGGTCTCTCACAGACCTCTGTAGGCAGACTGGACCAGGCACCCCTACAAATGAGGCTTTCCTGGTGTGTTTGCCCAGATCACAAGGCTAGAAACTGCAGAGCTAAAGACAAGATTAATGAACTGCAGGTGGGCCAGCAGAAGATGGTGAAAGGAATCGTGGAAAGACGAAGGGTGGGGTGGGAGGTGTGTGGTCTGACAGACGTAGAACTGGAGCTGAGGGGAACGCTGAGGGCATCAGAAGTCGTGTTTGAACAGAGAATAAGTGACGGTTTCTAGCATATAAGAGACAAACACACAAACTCAGCAATCCCAATGAGCCCCAAACAGGATAAAAAAAAAAAAAAAAATCTGTGTCCAGACAGATCATAGTAAAATCCCAATGAGCCCCAAAAAGGAAAAAAAAAAAAAAAAAATCTGTGTCCAGACAGATCATAGTAAAACTGAACAGAACCCTGGACAAAGGGGACTCTTTAAGAGCTGCCGTGGGGCAAAGACGGGGTCCCTCCCAAGGGGCAGCGGTGACGCTGACGGCCTCCCTCCCAGCCGAGGCCGCGTCCCAGAAGGAAGCTGCTGGCGTAGGATCCCGGATCCACAGAACACCTTCAGGATGGAAGGTGAAATCGACGTTTTTATTCAAATGAAACCAAAAAGGATTTGTCACCAGCAGGCCCACCCAAGGGGCGATAAATCCCGAAGGACATTCTTCTTGCGGAAGGAAAAGGACCCCAGGTGGAAAGTAGAGGCCGGAGGACCGAGAGCGGTGGGCACGTGCGGGGCGAACGTGGGGCGAAGATGGCCTGCAGTGTAGACGCGGGGTTGAAACCCACCAGCACCAGCACGAGCAGGCGGTGGTGTCAGTGGAATCAGTGTCCGCAGGGCTCTGCCATGTTGAGAAAGGGCTGTGAGGCTTGAGCGGCTGGGGTCCCTGCGAGCCATGCCCTTTGCAGATGCTGCTGTTTTAGCATTTCTATGGGCTCAGGACTGGGTTAAATTATTTGAGACAGAAGTAGATGGCAGTTTCCCAATATAATTGAAGTTTAAAAATCAATTAAACCTTTTTAGTAGCATTTTATATTCCCAGGCTTTTCTGATGGCAGAAGGTAGTTTGTAAACAGCGTGCGTCCGTGTTGGCTGGCTCTTAAAGTGCATTTTACTTTACTTAATCCTACATCCATAATGCTCATAGCCTATTTCTCCAGAACATTTGGAGGAAGGAAATTGTAATTGAAAAGATAATGATTTTTAGAAGACAAAAGATGAGAGTCAGAGCTGTTTTAATAATTATGATGCAAACTCTCTACATGATTTAATTGGCATAAAAGTTTATTGATTTCCTTTGGTAATCATTTAGACATGGAAGTATGACAACAAATTTCATAATTAAAACTAGTTGTTATTTTAAGTCTGATGTTTTTCTTTGCTCATTATCAAAACTTTCCATTTGCAAGGTATTATTATTGAAAAGAACATTCATACTGCAAAGGAATCTCATTTTGGGACGAAATACTTAGGTGATGTAAAGTTAAAGATGGTTTGGGGGTGCTTGCCGAGGGGCTCGGGGTCTCCGGCATTTCTCACCGTTGCCTTGGAGGTTGATGGGCCCACAGCATGAATTCTATCTCGTGGACGGATTTACTTTCCCGCCTGCTGCCAGGCGTCAGCTCCTGGAACTCGTTACATCAGGCCAAGTCAGTAGCATTTCCCTTTTGAAAAGGAAGGTCCAAGATACTGCCTTGAGCAAAAGCGAGTGATTCTGTGGGGGGAGGAGGGTGTCGGGTCGTGGACGGGGGCATCTGAGAGCGTCTCCCAGGTGCTGCGTGGGTCCAGGGCCCCCAGGGGTCCCTGCCCTCGGGGAGCAGCAGCTGCCTGGGATCCTCGGCCGCGGGATCCTGCCAGAATTTCTTCCACATCACCACTGCCCCGAGCTGTGGGATCCGGGCACTCAGTGTGCTGGCGGGTCAGGCCCCGTGGCCATGCCCCCTCAAGACCACCCCCAGGACACCTCCTGCCCTTGTCCTGTCCTCTTCCCTGACTGTGCCTGGCCCCCGCTGACCATTCCTGGTCCCCACTGACCCCCTGTTCTCATGACCTCCCTCTGTCCCTGCTGACCCCCCAGTGTCCTTACTGACCTCTCCGTGTCCCCGCTGACCTTCCCATGTCCCCGCTGACCCGCCGTGTCCCTGCTGACGGCCCCCTGTCCCCTGCCCTTTGCACTGGCTCTTGTCCTTCCTGGGGGGCTCTCCACACACCAGGCACCCCAATGACATCTGGGCCCAAACGTCTGTCCTGGACTCCGGGCCTGATGTCCCCCTGAGGTGTCTTAGGGCCATTTCAGCCCCAGCTTGTCCAAAGCTGGACGCCTTCCCTCCCGAACCCTCCCCGTCTCAGGCGATGGCAGAGCCCACCTCCAGCTGTCTGGGCAGCACCCCGGCTCCACCTGTTCTGTCAGGATGTCCTGGGGATGGCGCCCCCCCACTCAGAAGCTGACCGTCCCTCCGAGGCCCCCGTCACTGCCCCACGCCCCGCGCCGCCCTCAGGCTCTCAGGCCAGACTTCGCGCTGCCTGAGTGCGGCTCGATATGGTGCGGACGGTTTGCGGGGTGCGTGGGTTCTCTGGGAGGGCTGTCCTGGGCCCAAGGTCGCCGTGCGCAGGTCGGGGTGGGACCAGCATCCTTGCAGCGCAGGGCCATGGCGATGTGCCCTCCCCGCAGCCCGCCCGCGAGGCCGTCTGGTTGACACGCCAGCCCTCTTCACGCGGCGACTGGGAAGGGTTAGCAGCATGTCACCCTGGTGGGGTTTGTCGCGGGCCAGGGGACGCTGAGTGGCCGTCGCCGCGGTTTGCCCCCCGTCAGGACAGCAGTGCCTGCACTGGGTACTGGGCAGCCCAACGGGGGACAGCACAGCCAGGCTGTGACAGGACTCAGCGCCCGGAGGCACAGCGTGCCAGCCGCCCTGGTGCGCGCTTTGTAAAATGCTTTTTAATTCAGCAACGGAATATCATTAACTTCATAAGTGGATGAATACAGTGGACACAACCGATTTGATTAACTTCAGATGCCGCAGTCGGCGGGAGACCAAATGACATTACGCACGTCCCTGGCGCAGGCAGGCTGCCTGGACTGGGGCTGCAGGGTCAGCGGGGGTCCGGGGGCGTCCTTCCGCGTTTAGCCCACAGGCCTACGTGGAGAGTCAGTCAGCTGCTGTTTGAGGTCGCAGAGCTGCTCGCAGAAACAGCAACACCTGAGCGCAGCGGCCCTGCGGCCGCCTGCTGGTGACGTGGGCTGACGCGGCCAGTCGTGCCGCCTGTCCAGTTAGGCTGCCCGTCCGAGAGTTTATCATACAGAGAAGATCAGTGAAGCTCTGCGTTGGTGGAAGCAAGAGCCTTGTTTCGTTTATTATTGTTTATAATCTAATGAATGTCATCGTAGCTTTGCTTTGATTTATTACTCCATCTATTAAGTTGTTTTAAAACCCGGAGTCTTGGGGCTTACTACTCTTGTGAAACAGTTGTTCCCCTTATTGGTGAAAGCGCGTTCTTCTTTGCAGTCAGGCCCAGCTTCTTGGAGGCGCTGGAGGCTGCGTTAGGTCGTCCTTTGAACTCTGCGCGTTGGCCGCGGAGCCGTGGGCCTGTCTGTCATCGGGGTGCCCTGCGCCTCTGCGTCTCTCTCGTCTGACTGGTGGGTTCGTGCCACGTGCCAGGCCTTGTGCTGGGGGCTCAGAGGTGACCGGGCCACCCTCAAGGAGCCCCCTCCACTCCCGGTAAAGAAGGGAATAAGCACACAGCCAGAGTGGGCAGCACTGCAGAAACACAGGGCTCTGCGGGGCTGCAGTCCGGGAGGGCTGCTCAAATGAGGCAGCATTTCCATGGAAACCTGCGGCCTCAGGCTCTCGTGAGAAGAAGCTGGCACAGCAGGTAATGCCTTGATGACGGCAGAACTTGGCCATCTCCAGGCCTGGGAGGGCCAGTGTGGCCAGAGCTTTGTGAGCTGGGCGGGCTTGTCGTGAGGAAGGGTGACTGGAGAGCAGAGGAGCACAGGGCCAGGCTCCTGGTGGCCCTGGCAGCAGGTGGGGGAGAGGCGGGGAGGCAGTGGAGGAAACGAGGGTCCCACCTGCTGTGGGGCAGGAGGTTAGAGACACGTTTCTGGGACCGCGGAGTTCACGCGGGGGGTGGACGCCTGGGGCGGACGTGGTGGTGGAAGAGCAGAGGGAGGCGTCAGAGGGTGAGGTTCCGGTGGGAGCCGGACGGGACGTCGCCGTGTCGTCTGAGTCGGAGAGGCTGGACTCTTGCGGGAAGTCGCGTGGGGACTGAGTGCCCCGCACCTGAGGCTGGCCTCCGGGGCGGGCGCTGCAGGGTGAGCTGACGGCTGCTGTCACGTGGAGCTGGGGAAGAGACCCCGGGGAGGCCGAGAGTGGTGTCCTGACAGCCAAAATGAAGGCCCGCGCGGGAGGACGGGTCGGTGACAGGAGGACGGGTCCCATGTTGCTGGGAAGCTCAGGGTCCCAGAAAGTCCCCTGCGGATTTGCAGCTGGGCCGTCACGAAGACTTGGCTTAGCGATTTCACCGGGTGGTGAGGACAGAGACAAGGTTGGGAGCAGGCAAAACCCTGGACACGGCACAGCAGACAGAATCCAGCGAGGTGTAAACATGTGCACCGTGATCAAGCCAGGCCGATGCCAAGAATGCAAGGCTGGCTTAACATTTTAAAATCTCTTAAAGCAATTGGCTGCTTTAGCCATCCAGAAACCAGACCTCAATGTGGTTAAAGATACATCATGTTTATGGGCAGGAAGACCGAGTTGTATCACAAAGACGTCCGCTGCCCCCAGTCAATCTGTGTTTGTAACCCTAACCCCAGCAGGATGTTTTGGGTGTAATCTGGCAGTTGTTCTGGAGTTTTATATGCAAGTATAAAGGGCCAAAAATCACGGAAGCAATTGTGAAGAAAAGCAAAACGGGGCATTTATTTATGCTACTAAATATCAAGACTTATTATAAAGCTAAACTAGGAAAAAGTGCTATTAGGAATAGACCAATGGAACAGAACCGAGAGCCCAGAGAACAGATCCCCAAACGGATGGCAATGTGGTAAATGAGTCGTCACATACGTAATGGGGAAACCGGACAGTACGGAATTCCACATGGAATGAAGTAACGCTAGACCTCACCCTGCGCCGCCCCCACGAATAAGTCCCTGTTATTGTAAAAACCTAAATGGGAAAGAAACAACCTTACACGTTCTACATGGAATGTTGAGACTCCTTGTGGGGTCAGACTAGGGAACTATTTCCAAACAAGACGTAAAGGCGAAACCATAAAGGACTATGTCCGCTACTTTGACTACCTTAAAAACAAAGGCTTTCATTTCATGAAAGATACCATGAAAAACTGACTGGGGAAGCCACAAAGAGTGGGGGAATTCTCTGGAATACAAGTAGTAGACAAGGGAAATAGAAAATAAGCAAAGGATAAGAATAGGGTGTTCACAGGAGAACCCCAAGTTTCCACTCCTCTTAAAAAGAGGTGCTCAGCTGCACTAGTCTAAGGAAAATGCAAATAAGACAACAGTGATGTGTAATTTCACCCCAGTCGGCTGGCAGAGATCTAGGTGTGCCGGCACCAGGTCCTGGCGAGGGTGTGGGGCAGCAGGCACTGCTGGGCGCCATGTAGAAACCTGTGTGGAAGATGCCCATCCACCGTGACCCAGAAACCCCAGCCGCATGTCACATACACGTACACGCACATTTAATACACGCGGGTGTGTATCTCTCCCATGTGCTCAAGGACACCGTGCAATGTTCGTTTTAGTGTTGGTTCTAATAGTGAAAACCTTGGAAGCAGTCTTCATGCCCAACAGCAAAACTGGATAAATAACTTGCAGTATTATTGTATATTGGATCTTATAGCATTAAAAATAAGCTAGTGTTACATGTTGCAACATCAAACGTTTCACAAATAGAACTTTGAATGGGAAATAAAACAAGTTCCTTAGCCAAAGCAATGTTGAGGAAAAGAAATGGAGCTGGAGGGATCAGACTCCCTGACTTAAGACTGTACTACAAAGCTACAGTCATCAAAACAAGTTCCTGAGGAGGGAGTAGGTACGATGGTGCAGATAAAGTTGGTGAAGGCTCTGAGCCCTTCCAGGGGTGCCTTTGACCTTGGTCACCGACACTGAGGATGGCAGCCACCTCTGGGGGGATAGTTGCGTTGGGAGTGTCCAGCACAGCGGACGCCTTGGAAGCCCCCACACAACCTAAGGCCTTTCTAGAGCAGTGACACCCCGTGTGCACCTGCTTAGTGCCCTGCTCCCCCCATAACCCCCATGCTGAGTTTTGTGCCGATCACTTTATTCCTTCGTTCTGTTTAAACGCACTCTTTTGGTTGTGTTTCTGTTACCTTGGCACCATGCCCTGTGAAGTTTCAGGAACTTTCGTCTCTCAACCTTGCGAAGCCCCTCTGTGGTTTTCGGTGTGGTTTGCTTGTTGTCCTTGCTGTGTGGCGCTCCACTGTAGGGCTGGATCACGAGTATCTGTCTTCACGTTGTTAGGCACTTGGTTGCTGGGTCTGTTGGTGTTTCTGGCAGTGCCGCCTGCCTTCCCGTGCGTGTGTCTTGAGAGCCCCGGCTTCCGAGAGAGAGCTCTGTGTGTGTGTTTATGCACGGCTTCCCTTGGACGTAAACTCGCTGTGAGGCCGTGGAGCTGTGCGTCTCCCCATGGCTGTGTGCTCAGAACTTGCGGGTCCCCCGTGTTACGAGGGATCCACAGCCAGCCTGGGTCCACATCACAGCCTCTCGTGTCCTGAGCTTTGTTCTCCGAGGGTGGAGATGTTTGCATCCGATCCTGTTGGAATGTCGGTGCTGAGCTGAGCACAGCTGCTTACCTGACGCCACAGCGCGTGTGCACGCGCAGGGCCGTACCCCACCGGGGGGCCCTGTGTCCACGGGGCGCTGTCTGCACCCCGGGATGGAGCAGGTGACATGTCAGGGGTTCATCGTAATCTCCAAACCAAGGGGCCTTTCCAGCCGTGCGTCATTTACGCCCATCGATTCTAACGTAGAGCAGCTCACGCTCTGTGGTTTGCTGCAGGCTTGAGGGTTAGTTGTCAGCTGTGTCTTAGGAAGTTTTTATCGTCTTCTCAGATGCATTTATTTTATTTTTTTTAAAAATGACATGTTGAAAATGCTTTATCCGTAGAAACAGTGTAATGTAGTGCCTTCCGGGAGGAGCTGTGTTGAATTTAAAGGCAGTTGGCCTTCCTGATGGGCAGATTCCCTGGCCCTAGGCTGTGTGTGGCCCCCTGGCTCGCCCTCTCCTGTCCTAGGATGCTGCAGCTGGCTTCTCGGGGAGCCCTCTGCCTGGGGGACGGCGGTGGGTGTTCCCTGGGACTTGGAGGAGGGAAGCTCCCTTCTGCAGGCGCCCTGGGAGCTGAGACCCGGCCTTCCTGTTCCCACAGTGCCCTCAGAGGCTCTGTTAGCGCCTTGGGGTTGTGTGCGAGAAGGACGTGTATGGTTTCCTCTTTCATTGCATCCGGGGAAGAACATTTCGCTCCTGTGCCCCTTCCTGCTCAGTCGATTTGACTTGAGGGTTCGGAACTGCCTGAAAGCCAACTGGACGTGGGGGCCGAGGGCTAACCTGTACCTGGGCCGCTAACGTCGGCGCAGAAATGATCGGTTAATGAATGTCTGATCTGTTTGCAAATAAAAGGTGGAGGGGTGTTTCCAAGGAGTAGCTTTTGCCGGGGAGTCCCCGGCCCGCGGCGGGTGGGCGGCGGCTCCGTCCGTGGCGCCCTCCGCACATCCACGCTTCACCGACGTCTGTGGGTGCGTGGCTTCCTGTCCAGCATGGGGGCCGTCTGCCTGCGGCCCCGTCCCGTGCCCTGGCTCTGTGTGTCTGCAGAGTGGCCTGCGGCTTTCAGAGCTCAGCTCCCGCAGGCAAACGAGTGCCCAGGTGTGGCCTGTGGTCCCGTCAACCGTTAGCCAACCAGCTCCAGGCAGGGGACTGGCTTCGCAGCACTGCAGACCCTCGAGGATCCAGTGGAGCCGGGCAGGTGGGACCAGGAGCCACACGGGCCGGATCCGGTCCGCACCCAGCACCCCTTCAGAGCCCTGTCGCGAGAACTCTGGCCTTGGGTCCCCGTAGCCGCGGGGCGAGGCCGCCCCGAGGCCATCCTGCTGCCAGAGGTCAGGGCGCCCGTCCTGTGTCTGCTGCTCCGGGGACACAGGAGCGGCTGGACTGCATTTCACTAATGGAGAATTAATAAGCACTCTTGACAGTCAGGTTTATAAATATGTAAAAAGTATTTTAATTGTTTCTAGCAAAACAGGCAAGGAGTCAATACTCTTGAGACGTGACGAGCACACTGCTGACAGGTGTGGGGTCAGAGGACCCACGAGCCGGTGCCCCGCCGGCAGGCTGCTTCCCGCCACCTGTCCTCACAGCCTGTGACAAATGGGCCCTGAACTGTATCGATGGAGTCGGTCAGATGTTGAAAAAGTTGAGTTGAACTTTGACTTGAAATATTCATTAGAGCTAATTATGGATTTTCTGACTCTGTGAGTTACAGCTCTGTACCTGCGTTGGCAATTTATTTTCCATTTATTTACTGTAAACTTCTTAATATTATGTTAGCTTTATCACATCCAATGAGGCGATAGTTCAAATCTTTGCAATTGCGTTATTTACTTACGCTTTTTCTGAGTGCTTTCTTTACCCAAGCAAACGGGAAGATATCCGCTCGCTCATGGGTGTGGTCCTGCAGCTTTCCAGGGCCCAGCACTGCCCACATGCCTCCTCTTGGAGGGACCTTGACTGTCCGCGGTCAGAACAGAGAGCGGAGGCTGGTCCTCGGGTGTGTGCGCCAAGGTGCCCAGCTCCTCTCAGAGAGGATTCGGGACAGAGACCTGATGGGTGAGCCAGGCCAGCAGCACGTGCGCTCCGTCCACTTTGTGCCTGCGCCGTGGGGAGCCTGTCGGCACTGACCACATGCCCGAGTCCCCGTCACACGCATGGATACACACGAAAAAGATGTGTAACTACACACGCACACACGCACACACACACCCGGTTAAGTCTGAATCCCAGGTAAACAATTGACTTTTGGCGCCAGGTGCCCCATCCCCACCCCAGCCCGGCCCCTGCACTTTGGCCTTTTCCTGAGGGGGGCGAGCAGGGCCGACTCATCACCCAGAACAGCTCTTGGCACCCAGCGGGCGCTCCGTGGCTGCTCATGCTGTTGATCGTGGACGGGCAGGGCCGGTGGCTCCAGAGGCTCTGAGGTTGCAGCTCAGTCCTGAAGGATGAGCAGGCGGATAGGGAGGGATTGGACCGGGCAGCGGGTGGCTGGCCCGCCGAGGGGCAGGGGGAGCCATGGCGAGGCTGTGCTGCCCGGAACGGAGCCGTGTCCTGCACTCAGGAGACATCCACGCTGCCCCGACCCTCGCCCGCTGGACCGCTGGACCACTGGACCCCGCAGCAGACGGGAGGCGGGGGCGGGGGGCACGGGTGCGTCCACAGGGGAGATGCCCACTCGGGGTTGGCTAGCGGCCGGCGCTCCTGGCGTCCTGGGTCGGGAAGCGTCTGCGGCTGACTGTTGAGTCTGGGGGCTGTGATTGGGCTGCAGTGAGCTGAACTCTTTTTCTCACCCGCAGAGCTTCCTAGTCACCGCCCAGGCCCGCTTTAGAGACGCTCCCGCGCTGGCCTCACTCCATGTCTCTGTTTGCTTTACAGGCACTAGGAAGCTTTTACTTTCTTCACGAATCCTTAAAAAACATCTCCCAGTTTGACTTTAAAGGTAAGACTCCATGTGTGTTCTGCTGTCTTCCGGGATTCTCCGTCTTGGTGGACCCCTGACCCCCTGCCTGCTAGTCTGGCTTCTCCTGGTCCCTCCCACCTAGTGTTCCTGCGAGAGCACCGCATGGTCTGGGTTTGATCGAGGGGTTTGCACAGTCACTAAGCAGGCAATCGTGAGGACACCAGCTTTCTGGCTTCTCTGAGGCCGAGGTGGCCGGCCTGTGCTGGGCGGCTTCCCCCTCCCCGTCCCGCCCCGCCCGCGGCCGTCCCAGCCCGTTACTGCACCTCTGCCACCCCTCACGGCTCTGGCGGGTGACTCTAGCTTTCCTATAATACAGTTAAGAGGAGAGGGAAGTGTTTTGTATCTGTGTTCCTGTCGAACGTGAGAAGGTAAAAAAAATGAAAAACACAACTGGAGGGTAACATATTTCGGAAGAAAATGGGCGAGAGCATATGTTTGTGGCAGAGCAGAAAATGTAGCCCCGTGTTTAATGGGTGAATACTGTGTGTCTGTACTGAGAAGAGTCACCCAAGATGCTCACGACACGAGGGCGTGTGCGTCTGTCCCCTGATCTGAGGAGTTGCCGTCCCTGCTCCATTCGGTCTGCGGGATGCGTGTGCATTTATCTTCCCCGCGGGATTGTCACTTCATGTTACATGTAAATCCGTCTGAGCTCCACTTGGGCTGTCGAGCCAGATCACATTAATCTGAGATGCCTCCCGAGGTGAGATAACCGTGGGAGCGGCTGATTATGTCGGTTTGTTCAGATTCATTATCACCACTCACTCGGGAGACGGATCGCACTCTCCAGGTTGGGAAGCAGTGATCCCATCAGCGTTGAGAACAGGGTCCCAGCCAGCAGGTGATTTGTTCACCGGCCCCGTAGCCTGAGCTTTCTCTGCGCTTGAGACGCAGCGTCTGCCTTTCCTGCCGAGGAGCTTGGAGCAGCCCAGCAGGCCTGGCAGGAACCGGGGCTGGGGCCGCTCTTC
>NW_006778824.1:733647-736290 GCF_000442215.2 Lipotes vexillifer | reverse complement strand
CTCTTCCCATGACCCTAGCAGGCACTGGACGTCGAGTGTCCTGTCCTTGGGCCGCGGAGCTGTGGGCAGAGGGGCTGTGCAGACACAGCGGCTCCAGACGAAGCTGAAACAGAACAGGTTGCGCTTCTAATAAACCTGCACCTCAAGCTCCACAGGTGCCACGTCTGTTGAACTTTTCCTTCTTCCAAGTAACCATTTGCAGACATATTTTATTACTAAATCAAACTCGTCCTAAAGTACCTGGCTAGCCCACAGTTTATTCACAGCTGTACCTCCGATGTACATTTATTTGACTCTAGCAGAACCTCCATGCTGTCAGTGACAAGAACCATGATAAGACGGGCAGCGGCCGTGCCCTGAGCAGGCGAACCTGGCGGGAGGCTGTGTCGAGTCTGAAAACACCCCGGGCTGTGGCGTGGCAGGTGTTGCTGCCGACCGATCCCCAGCACGGGCGAGGCCGGGGTCTCGGGCAGGCGTGGGCCGCCGGCCCCCGCTCCACAGCCCCGGCTCTTTGAGGCTCGCGCTTCTGCCTGGAATTGAACTACAGCAAAAGCAATCCAGGTTTGTGAAGTTTGAATCAACTTTTGAAAAGAAACAGCCTGAATTTTAACAAACGTGTTCCTACTTAGAAACTTGAGATGAAAAGGGTTGAAAGGGACTCCAGTTTCTGGTCCAGCACATGATGAGCTTGGGAGCTGTCATTCAATCCTCACGAGAGACAATCCAAACAAGCTGAAAATAGATGATTCTTCTTAGGTCCCTCAGAGGAGCAAGGTCACAGGGAAAACTGCTGCCCCCCAAACTGGGGAGACAGACAGACGGGCCCAGAGAGTCAGAGCCCACTGAGCAGAGAGCACCGCACGGTCAGGACACTAAGAGAGGCCGAGCGTGGGCAGCTGGTGGGGGAAGCGCACCCAGGCTCAGGGCCTACACTGTCGCGGGCTTTACCTCCTGGAAGCTAACCAGGTCCTCACGCCGCAGATCAAAGAAAAATCCCCAGACTTTTCTGGCAGGGGAGGGGAAAGTAGCTATCGTGAAATATGCCCAGACAACTCTGTTCTTCTTAAAGGCCCGCCCTCAGGGAAACCCTGAGCCCAGCCCACTGGGGTCTGATCAGGGCCTAACCAACGGGGGAGGGAGATAGACGATTGCAGCCTCCTCTAGCCTTCCTGTGCAACCTGAGAAAACAAGAAGAGCAAATTAAATCCAAAATAAGCAGAAGAAAAGAAATAATAAAATTGGAGCATACGTCAATGAAATTGAAAACAGACACTCAGGAGAGAAAACTAATGAAGCCAAAAACTAGTTCTTTGAAAAGATCAATAAACTTGGTAAACCTTTAGCCAGGCTAACCAAGGAAAAAAGAAGACACAAATTACTAGTATTCGAAACGAGAAAGGGGTCATCAGTACTGATCCTGTGGACATTAAAAGGATGATAAAGGTATATTGTGAACAAGTCTATGCCTATAGATTTGATAACTTAGATGGCCCACTTCTTTGAAAGATACGATCCACCAAAACTCATTCAAGGAGGACTAGATAGTACGCATGGGCCTTTGTCTATTAAAAGGAATTCAAATCAATAATTAATAACCTTCTAAAAACATCATGCCCAGATGGTTTCCCTGGTGAATTCCACCAAACATTTAAGGAAGAATAATTATACCAATTCTCTACAATCTCACCCAGAAAATAAAGGCAGAGGGAAAACTTCCTAATTCATTCTATGAGGCCAGCATTACCCTAATAACAAAACTAGATAAAGGTATTACAAAAAAGAAAAACTATAGGCCCGTATCTCTCATGAACAGAAAATGCAAATTCCTCAATATAATATTAGCAACTCAAAACTAACAATGTATAAGAAAAATTATACACTATGACCAGTTCAGATTTATCCCAGGTATGCCAGCCCGATTCAGCATCCAAAAAATCAGTTAATGTAATCCATCACATCAGTAGGCTAAGGAAGAAAATCACATGATTATATTAATAGATACAGAAAAAGCATTTGATAAAATCCAACACCTATTTATAATAAAGACTCTGAGCAAACTAGGAATAGCGGAGATCTTCTCAACTCAATAAAGAACATCTACAGAGATTTTACACTAACATCAAAATTAATGGTGAGAAACTAGATACTTTTACCCTAAGGTCAGTAACAAGGCGGGGATGTCCACTCTCACTATTTCTCTTCAACATCATACTGGAAATCTTGGCTAATACAATAAGACCAAAAAAAAAGGAAATTAAAGGCTTATTGATGGGAAGGGGCTGTCTTAGTTCTTAGGTGACATGTTTACATAGAAAATCCCAAGGAACCACCAACAACAACAGTAGCAACAAAAACTGGTACCAGTAAAGCAAGGTTGCAGGATATGAGGTTAATAAGCATACGTCAGTGGCTTTCCTCGATACCAGCACTGAACAGGTAGAATTTGAAATTAAAAACACAATATCGGGGGCCTCCCTGGTGGCGCAGTGGTTGAGAGTCTGCCTGCCGATGCAGGGGATACGGGTTCGTGCCCCGGTCCGGGAGGATCCCACATGCCGCGGAGCGGCTGGGCCCGTGAGCCATGGCCGCTGAGCTTGCGCGTCCGGCAACGGGAAAGGCCACGACAGTGAGAGGCCCACATAT
>NW_006778824.1:721823-733446 GCF_000442215.2 Lipotes vexillifer | reverse complement strand
TCGGGCTTCCCTGGTGGCGCAGTGGTTGAGAATCTGCCTGCCAATGCAGGGGACACGGGTTCGAGCCCTGGTCTGGGAAGATCCCACATGCCGCGGAGCAGCTGCGCCCGTGAGCCACAATTACTGAGCCTGCGCGTCTGGAGCCTGTGCTCCGCAACAAGAGAGGCCGCGGCAGTGAGAGGCCCGCGCACCGCGATGAAGAGTGGCCCCCGCTCGCCTCAACTAGAGAAAAGCCCTCGCGCAGAAACGAAGACCCAACACAGCCAAAATTAAATAAATAAATAAATTTATAAAAACACAGTATAATTTACCTTAGCACACATGCAAAAAGAAGCACTTAGGAATAAATCTGACAAAATATGTATAATATCTACATGAGGAAAACTACAGAATCTGATTGAAGGAATCAAAAAAGACCCAAAGAAGTGGAGAGATGGTCCATGTTCATGGATAGGAAGACTCAGCATGGTCAAGTTCTTCCCAACTTGAACCATAGATTCAACACAAGCTCATTCAAAATCCCAGCAAGTTATTCTGTGGATATTGACCAGCTGATTCTAAAGTTTACGTGGAGGCAAAAGACCCAGAAGAGCCCACACGACATTGAGAGGAAGAACAAAGTCGGAGAACTGACGCTACCCGACGTCGAGACTTTCTATAAAGTTACAGCAATCAAGACGCTGTGGTGTTGTTGAAAGAAGAGACGAACAGATCAATGGCACAGAAGAGAGAGCCCAGAAACGGACCCACACAAATACAGTCAACTGATCTTTGACACATGAGCAAAGGGAACAAAACAGAGCAAAGAGACTCTTCTCAACAAATGGTGCTGTAAATGGTCCACACACAAAAAAAGGAATCTAGTCACAGACCTTACACCTTCACAAAAACTTAAAATGGATCATAGACCTAAATGTAAAATGTGAAACTGTAAAACTGCTAGACGATAACATAGGAGAAAATGTAGGTGAACCTTGGGTTCAGTGATGGCTTTTTAGATGCAACACCAAAAGCATGACCCATGAAAGAAATAATTTTAAGTTGGACTTTACTAAAGTGAAAAACTTACATTCTGCAAAAGACACTGTTAAGAGAATGAGAAGGCAAGCCAGAGATGGGAGAAAATATTTGCAAAAGACACATCTGATAAAGGACTGTTATGCAACATATACAAAGAGCTCTTAAGACTCAACAATAAGAAAGCAACCCAATTTAAAAGTGAGCTAAAGATTTGAACAGACATCTCACCCAGGAGGATATGCAAATAGCAAATAAACATATGATGAAAAGATATTCAACATCATATGTCACCAGGGAAATGCAAATTAAAACAGCAGTTAAAACCACTACACACCTATGAGAATGGCTAAAATCTGAAAACTTGACAATGCCGTGCTAGCAAGGACGTGGGGCAACAGGAGCTCTCACTCACTGCTGGTGGGATGCAGAACCGTCCAGCCTCTTTGCAAGACAGGTTGGCAATCTCTTGCAAAGCTAGACATACTCTTACGCATCCCTTGGCATTTACCCAAATGAGTTGAAAACTAATGTCTGCACAAAAACCTTTACAGCAATGTTTATAGCAACTTTATTCGTAATTAGCAAAAAACTGGAAGTAACCAGAATATGTCCTTCACAGATGAACAAATAAGCTGTGGTCCAGAGACAAGGGAATATTATTCAGCGGTAAAACAAAGTGAGCTATGAAGATACAAAAACTCACGGAGGAACCTTTTAGGAGGAACCTAAAATGTGCGTTCCTGATGGAAAGCAGCCCACTGGAGGAGGCCGCCTGCAGCATGTGGCCAACGACTGAGGGAAGGGTGGACGCAGTCGAAGCACGGCTGGTTGACAGGCGCTGGGGGAGGGAGGGATGGACAGGGGGAGCGCGGGGGTAGGGCCGTGGAAGTGCTCTGCGTGCCACCGCAGCGGTGGATACGTGGTGTCGTGCGTTTGTCGGGACCCCCAGCGCGTACGAGCCCACCAACACGAGATGGTGGGAAGCTGTTCGGGAGGCGGATGGGAACTCTGCACTTGCCACTCAGTTTTTGTAAAAATCCCCAAACTGCTCTACAAACACAGGCTCATTTTTAAGAAAGCGGCCTCCTCCCCCCACCCTCCCCAGTCTCCTCTTTCCTCAAGGGAACTGGGGTTTCATCTCAGCAGAGCTGCCTGCTGCTGCAGCCCCTGCCCTGTCCTCATTCCCAGGAGCCTGCAGGTGGCTGCCCATGCCTCAGGGCTGGTCCTGCACCTGTGCCCGCCTGGCTCACCGAGGGCTGGTGCATCTGCCCTGTGGGCATCCATGCGTCTTGAGGATGTCCGTTTGGGGGGGCGTCCACCCCTCTGCAGCTCATGAACTGATGCCCCCAGTGGGTTGTTTTGGTGATTCAGCCTTTGCTACGAGGATCCCCATCCTGAGCAGACCTTTAGAAAGAACTTTCTTTATTCTCAGGTCTAGGCGATACTGGCAGTTAGCAAAGGGGCGTAGGAAGCAGGGATAAATAACCCCCTGCAGGGTGCCCAGACGGTGGGCCCGCATGGCCCCAGCAGCAGCTCGGTGCCTCCCAGGGACGAGCCCGGATGTCGGGAAGAGGGGCGTACCTAGGCCCCGGCAGAGGCGGCCGCTGCCAGGGGCTGGACCTCCGCCCAGCCCTCACCCTCCTCAGAGGCCTCGCGGGGGCCCAGGGCCACCCCTCACTCCTCTATCAGGCTCAGCTCCGCCCTGCTCCGGGGCTCCCCTGACCGCCCCCCAGGTGACACCCTCCCGTCCTCCACACTCGGGGAGTATCCACGTCCCGTGTCCTAACCCACGTCCATCTCCCCGCCTCATGCCCAGGCCCACTCTGCGGGTCGTGTCTGCGTCCCATATCCGCGTCCTCAGCTTCTGGCCAGGCCCCACGGCACTCAGTGGACGTCCTGGTGCCCACTGGTGCAGGGAGGGCCCAGGAGGGGAGTTGGAGGCCCGGGCGGGGTGGAGAGAGGGGCGAGGCGCGTGGGTGCACACCGCAGGCTGCAGCCGCCTGAGAGCCTGGCGCCCGGGGCGGTCTGTGCGGGACAGGCCTGCCGTCAGCAGGAGTGGTCAGCTGCCCTGCTCTGGGGCCGGGGTGGCCCGTCCGCCTCGCGAAGGGGAGCTGGACGCAACGTGCCGGTGACGGCAGGTGTGCCTCGCCGACAGCACTCCCCCCCGCCCCCCTGCCACCCTGATGCCGGCTGTGGGGGGTGATGTTTGATAAACGCCATCCTTCCACGGAGATGGATGGGTGGTTACAGTAAGTGCCTCCTGTAATTAACACACTTCTGCGTCATTTCCCACTGCAGGTGGGTGTTGTGAGTGGGTCGTGGCTTCGTGCCTTATTTGTTTACACTGGCCTGTGCCCACCTTCCCAGGCACCAGCCTCCTGGCTCGTGGGTTCGCCTGCGTGTCCCCCGCTGGGCAAACCCGGGGGTGGGAGGGTAGCCTCAGAGCCAGCTGCACCTGTCATCTGAGGCTCGTCTCCGTGGTTTGGGAGCCAGGTCAGAGGAGCAATGGGTACAGCGCAGCTCTGTCCTGGGGGAGGGGTCCATGTCACATGCTGTCTGTGTGTCAGTGGG
The DNA here is from genome assembly GCF_000442215.2 of Lipotes vexillifer. Lineage (NCBI taxonomy): Eukaryota > Metazoa > Chordata > Mammalia > Artiodactyla > Lipotidae > Lipotes > Lipotes vexillifer. The sequence continues at coordinate 729,855 of NW_006778824.1, read as the reverse complement.
CCCGTGGGGGCAGGCAGCCCAGAGACTGCAGGCGGGGCTGCCCGTGCGACGCGGAGCAGGGCCTCCACAGACACTCTGACGGGCCGGCTCGTCCTTCGTCCCAAACACCAGGGATCTCCACACACCCCAGGACCCTCACCCCAGTGTCCTGGCCCGGGGGCAGGGGACAGGTGATGCTCCGGCAGCCGGTGGGGGCAGTCTGGTGACCGCCTGGGCTGGGGTCTCCCCGTGGCGGTCTCAGCAGGCCCCTCCACTGCCTGGGCTCTCTGCCGGCATCTCGTGGGGAGGCTGACAGCCTTCCCACCCACCAGACAAGTAAGAGTTTGAGGAATAGACACATTTGTGCATTAAACTCCACGGTGGTCTCTGAAAAGGAACGATCCCAGGTCTGGGTGTGAAAGGACCAGGCCAGGCCCTGTGTGCGGGGGGCGTCAGCCAGATGCGGGGAGAGCCCGCGGGACACTGGACGGGGCGGGTGGCCAGGGAGCGCTGGCCCAGAATGCCTGGCCACCATTCCTTTTCCCCGTCTCACGTAAGGACTCCCCTTCCCTGGTTATGAGTGATGTTGGCTGGATGCAAGGAGGAAATCAATGTTATTAAATAAATTCATCTTAAGTGTGAGTGGACGGTAACTCCACGGCCCTTTTAAATACAGTCGCAGTTTGCTCAGAGGATGCCAATTAGCCCCTGTAAATCTGCAGGCTGGGAGCTCGGAGCAGCTAATGAAGCCCAGTGTCAGATTCCAGGTCCAGGGATGGAAATGCATGAGCCACGGCGTCCCCAGGAGCAGCTGCCCTGCCTGGGGTCGTGGCCCTCGTCGGGTCTGCCTCCTGGGCCCTCCCTCGCCTCCACAGCACCGCCCAGGTGGGACGCGGGACCCCACGTAGCCCTGAGCTGGGGGGAGGGGAAGAACTGAAGTTACCCCCGGGTTCTTCTGCTCTTTCCTAGCCAAGAAGTATAAAAAAGTCACTGGTAAGGAGATCTGCTCAGACACGCTGGAGAGCACGCCCATGCTGGAGAAAGAGAAGTTCCCGCAGGATTACTTTCCCGAGGTACGTCGGGGCCCCGCCGGCCCCGTACCAGTGCGTTTACTTTCAGGTGGAATTTAGGACATGGAGTCTTCACGCTTCACAGTGGGGATCCCCCGGCTGCCGTCATGCTCCAGTATTCTGTCCTTCTGGGGGGTTCTAAAACCCACGTGGGTTCATCTGGGTGGTGTTAGATGAGGGCTGGGAGGGTCCGTGGTGTTTATCGTTACATCGGTAGGTAAATTTTCCAATCATCGTCGTTTCCAGGCAAAGGAACCTTCCCCCAGAGATGTAGAAAAACCATAATCTGTTCATTTGGGGCCTGGGGTGTGCCAGGGGCCTCCCAGCAAACCTCAGTGTGAGCAGGTCGCTCTGGCCAGTGATGCAACCTGGCCAGAGAGCTCAGGCGCGCTGGGACAGTGGCACTCGGGGGGCTCTCCCTATCCCCAGGGTGCTGAGTGAGCCCCCGGCTCTTCCCCGGGTAAAGCCTTGGGTGTGGCCAGAGAGGCGCAGCTGCATACTCGGAGCCGGTGCCCCCACCCTGTGCGCTTCAGCAGAGGGAAGCGCGGGGTTCTCACCCTCTGCTCAGACACGATCAGGAAGCGTGCATGTGTTTCCTCTGGGTTTTAGTGCATTTTTGTCTAGTCTGTTATTTTTATGTAGCCGTTAACGCTGCACACATAATTTCGGATTCTGGGATTTTGGCGAATACTCTCATGACCAGCGTGTTTGGAGTCTCGTAACCTCTGTAGTCCAGGTGTTGATCCAGACTGGATCACCTTCCCTTTCGGGGCCTGTTGACTCGCAGTAGGAAGTGACCCGTGACTGAAGCATTGGTGAGACTGAGAGCCGGGCGGCCCCTCCTCACAGCTGCGTTTCCACACGGCCCCTGAACCCCCAACGGAGCATGTCTGCTTGGCCGAGGATTGCACGCCGTGGCTCTGCGGAGCCGCCCCTCCTGCGGCACTGGGAGCTGATTTCAGCAAGGCCGCAACTTTGTTAACTCGCTTTATGGCCCGATCCTGCAGTAGTGCAGTAGAGGAAAGGTGGCCGCCGCCTTGAAGGATGGGCCACGTCCCCGGCCAAGGACGCGGTGTCAGGGGCCCGCCTCCCGCCCCACCTGCCGCTGCCCCTGCCCCTTCCCCTCGGCACTGCTCCCCTCTGCTCTGCGTCCAAGGTTGGAGGAGGGTGTGGCTGGAAAGCTCCGGAAGCTCCCGTTCTCAGCCTCCCATGAGTGCGGCCGAGCCCATGAGTCCTGCAGTCCTCCCGGGACGTTGGCCAGTGGACGTGTCCAGCAGGAGGCCGGCCCAAGGTTCCCCGGATCAGGGCGAGGGCTGAGAAGTCAGTTTCAGAGGCCATCAGTGCTGGTCTCCTGATCCATCCCGATCCAGACTCACCCTCGCTCCCCTGCAGGCAGCACGGGAGCCGGCACTGGCCCTGGCCTGAGAGCAACCAGGGAGCCCGGTGAAAACGGCACAAGCTGCGGGGAGGCTGGGGGCAGGGCCTGCAGCGCCACAGATAGGGTCTTGGCCTCTTCCCCCACGCGGGCACCTTAAGAGCTGGAGAGCCAGCTTACAGAGGCCCGCTGGGGACAGCCCTGAATGGCCCAAGGAAGAGGCTTTGGCATTTCAGCCGCTGCTCTGCAGGAGGGACCCCTGACGCCCCTGCTGATGTCCAGGGTCCACGCACCTGCCAGAGAAGGCAGGGCCGCTGGGGACGGCCACGGAGCCAGCTTCGCCCAGATCAGCGCAGGGGCTGGGTGGCTGGCGGGCAGTGCTGGACCCGGGCCTGCGTGGGGCTGGGCGGGGAGCATTTGAGGCAGCCCTTTGAGCAGTTAAGTATATTTGCAGCTCTCCCCTTTAACTGCCACTGAAGTCCTGAGCCGCGGCAGGTGCCAAGGCGAGCCCGTGGCCTGTGACTGGCAGGGAGCAGGGATGGCAGGCGGGCCTCTGCTCTTCCCGAACCCACCCGTTCCCTCAAGGCGCTGCTCCCCCAGGCCGCTGCCCACCCAGGGGACGCCTGGTGCCTGGAATGGGGTTCCCACTCCACGCCCCCCACCAAGGACTGGGATGCACCTGGGTGACCTGGCTCGAGGTTGGACGCCCAGCGCGCGGCCCCCGTCGCCCCAGGGACTCGCTCAGCCCACAGCTGTCCCTCATCCTCTTGTCACTTGCCGATGACTCCAGAATTGGGGGTCCTCTCACTTCACCTGTGCCCTCGGAGCTGGGGTCACCGGAGGCTCCCGGCATCTGTCATCTAGGAGCTGTGCTGCTCCCAAAGAGGAGGCTTCTGTGACCGTCACTGTGTCCTCCTGGGTGGGCAGAGGGGGCCCCACTGCTTCCTCCGGAGAAGGTGCCCGGCACCTGGGCGGGAGCCTCTGCGTTCCCGGCTTGCCCGCTGCCCCCCGCCCCCGGCCCTCAGGCTCTGCCCTGTGTGGGCTCCCTCCCCAGAGGCCGGGGCGTGTCTGGGGGTCTCCCTGCACTTCTCTTCCCTCCAGGGCCCAGGTGGCTGTGAAGCTTGGGCTGAGGTTGACCTGTGGGGGGGGGGCCAGGTGTGGGGACCTCAGCTGTGGTTCCTACCTCCCTGCACACCCCATGTGCTGTGCCCTCCGAGGTGCTGGCCGGTGCTGGCCGGGGGCGCGGAGCCCTCCTCAGACCCAACTCCAGGCGGCCTCACTGTCATCCGCAGGCAGAGCGGGGAGTGCGTCTCTGGGCGGAGGAGACTGGGGGGTCTCTGGGTAGACCCCGATGTCTCGACTAGAGCGGCGTGTTGCTGGGACAAGGTGACCCCTGCCCCGGGGTGCCGGCCTTCCTGGGGGCCCCGTTCTGCTCCACGGAATTGCCTGAGTGTGTGCTCCGCTGGGTCTGATGACGTATGAGTTTTCAGGGCTTGTTCATTTTCCTCTCATCTCGATAAATTAACAGAAGGAGAATCTTGTTGAGAAAAACACAAATGCTTCTGATGTTTCTGTCAGCGGCGTGGAATTTCTCAGGTGTAAGAAACTCCAGGACCGTTGACGGGCTCCCGTGTCCTGCTAGAAGCCCCTGCCTGCCGTGCGTCAGGTCAACAGGCCGCCGGGCAGGGCCGCGGTGCCCAGGAGGCTGCGCCGAGGCTGCTCCCCGCCTGCTGGGCCTGCAGGCCAGGCCTTTAGCCTTACTGGAACACGTTTTGAGGGAGGGAATTAGTTTCAGACTGATTTCTCATTCTTTTATTACCGTCACTTAAGGGCAGATCTAAACGTAATTACCATGATGGAGGCGCGATGCAAATTCCAAATAATTACAGCCCACGGCACATAAAACCGACAGAACTTTCCCTGGTGGCTTGTGGGCGCTCTTGGCTCCAGCGAATCCCACACGCTGCCTCTGGGGGAAGCACTCCAGACAACGTGAGGCCATTTTTAAAAAGCAGGTCTGTGTCGTCAGTCGGGGCCGAGGCATTTTTTCCCTCTTGCCCGTAGTGAGAAATTGGTTGTTACCATACATCACAGGGACTGTTCCAAGCTCTTATGAAAGATGAATTAATTTCACTAATGCTCTGAAGCAGGCCTTTCATGGGGAGGCTGGGTGGTGATAACCTTCCCGCAGCCTCCCTTTCCTCACCGTGATTTATGCCGTCTTTTAGTAGATGAAACCAACCGCCTGTATTCGCCATCCATCTGCTGGTAAAGGAATCCTATTAACAGGGCATCTGAGCAGAGACTTAATATTGTCAGGTGAACGATGTGGCAGTCCCCGCACCGCCCCCACCCAGGCCCGGGCGTGACATGGTTCCCACTCCAGTGTGAGAGCCTCTCTGAGAACTGGGGTGGGCACCCCAGCCACTGCCGTCCCGTCTACCGTCGCCTGGAGTCTTCGGTGGCTTGAGAAGGCGGCCGATGGACCAGTGAGCCTGGGAGCGTGCACTGGGCTGGGAAGAGGCAGAGGAGGCCCAGCCCCGCCCGCTTGCACCCCGCCTCCGTCTGCTACGAGCACCTGCATCCAGAAGCTTCTGTGCTGGAGGCCCCAGCCTCCCTACATGTGTGCTGACCGCAGGCTGCCCTGCCGGCTGCTCCCAGGGAACCGGCCCAGACCCTGGTCCCACTTCCAGAGGCTTGCCCTGAGCCCAGGAGTCAGGCCGCCCTGTGCTGCGGCTCCTGGTTTCCGAATGTGCACGAGGGCACCAGGGTGGCGGCGCCTGCTTCCCACTCTCTGCAGGACGTGGCTCCAGAGGGAAGACAAGTCGCTGGTTCTCCCGGAGAGGCTCAACAGCCGGTGCGCGTGGCGACCCCCTCCCACTCCCGCTGCGGCAGTGGGAGAAGGCGACGGACCTTCGGCTGGATTTGACCGGGCCCACGTCCGGCCTGGCTCCCCTGCGGCCTGCCCCAGCGGGTGACCACTTGCCATGTGACCTTGGGTGCAATTCTCAACCTCGAGGGCTCCTGGGTCCCGCTGCGCTGAACAGCGGGCTGGATTCTGAACCAGACGTGGTCAGAGAGAGGGTCAGTGAATCAGCGGTCTAGTTGAGGACGCATCCGGAACTCAAGGCCGTGGTGACCTTGCGAGAGCAGTCTGGGCAGGGGGTGGGGTTAGGAGCCCACGGGGCGCCGAACGAACGGAGCAGAAGAGAGAGGAGCCCCTCGTGACGGCTGGCTGTCGGAGTAGAAACAAACGGGACGGTGGTTAGGGAGGCGCGCGGAGAGCGCTTTAGCTGCAGAACCGTCTGCACGAAGTAAAGAAACGCGTGGCTGACCTGGGCCCCCGCTTCCCTGGACACGGCCGTCAGGAGGCAGTGCTTTTCGCCGCGTCGGTCTCTGGGTCCCACTTGGCTACCATCTCCAGGACCACACGGTCTCCGCCCTCTGCCCCCGCCTGTCACCATGGCACAGCCCCACATGCCCCCCCGCCTGAGGACCGGCCCCTGTGCTCCGGGGACGCTTGACACGCTGCTCTGGGATGTGGGTGGAGGGTCCCGGAGAAGACAGACGTTCCCTCCAGCACCCTAAAGTTTGCCACCATGGATTCAGAAAGGTCCCCAGTGCCTCCCGCGGACTTGCAAGGGGTGCCGGGCGGAGCCCCACTCCCAAAACTGCTCAGGCCGTGAAGCTACCCTGTGCTGTGTGGCCATTTAAGTGAAAATTGATTATGACAATGTCACACGCGGCCCACAACACAGAACGCCCTTCGTCACAGAGCGGCTGCTGGGCAGCTCGGCTGCATCCCGCCCTCCTCTCTGCCCAGCGTGAGCACGAGGGGACAAGGTGGCCGCTGACGCTGGGCAGGGCAGGTGCCACCCCAGCTGCGGAGCAGCAGGACGGGCGGCGGCTCAGCGAGGCTTCTCCCAGCTTCTCCAGCAGAAGTTCTTTTCTTTGAGGTGGGGTTGGTGGAGCAGAAGTAAAGATGGGGTTTCTGTGTCTGTCTGCCTCCCGGGGTCCCACACGGCTCTCTCGCGGCGATGATGCCACAGGCCCCGAGCCCGCTAGTGGCGGCCTCTCCACGCAGACCACGCAGCTTCCTTCCAGCTTAGACGCGTCCTGTCACCCACCAGGCCTGCCAGCTGCGTAGGAGGTCTTGCTGGAGCTGCCGCTCGGGGCCCCCTGAACTTGGCCAAGGGCGTCCTCCTGTCCACTGGGGCCCCCCATGGCCTGGCTGACTGAGCCCCTGCAGCTGGTCTGGGAGATGGTGGTGGTTGTGCCTTGTGGTCCCCTCCCTGCCCGCAGCCAGTGCGGAGCCCATGTGGTCCCACTTTTCTCGGCGCCCCGACTGCCTGTGAGCCAGGCGTGCCCTCCCCCCTCACTGCTGACAAGTGTGACCTGTTTGTTTTTCAGTGCAAGTGGTCGAGGAAAGGCTTCATCCGGACGAGGTGGTGCCTTGCGGACTGGTACGTCCACCGTGGTCCCCTGCGTCCCAGGACACTCCCCCTTTAGCACTGCGGGGGGCACTTCCGTCAAAGGCTGCCCGGCCTGACCCGACTCTTTGACCCTTTTTGTTCTGGCGACTCCGTGTGACACACAGCGTGGTTGCTGGGCGCATGACTCTGGTACCCAGCACTCACTCCCACCCACCCCCCCATCCCGTGGGTGCCCTGGCAGCCCCTCCCCATGGCGGTCCCCCTGCTGCTGCATCCAGCAGCGGGTCCTGCTTCCCTGACGTGCGCTCGGCCACCTGGGGTCGGGCCCGGGGGACTGAGGGCCACGGTCTGCACTGTGAGGTCCTGGGGTTGGCGTGTCTCCCTGGGGAGAGGCCCGACCTGCCGCTTGTTCAGGCCAAGGCTGCAGCCCATCCTCAGGAGCCGCACTCCCGTCAGGTGCCAGCATCAGCCAGTGACCGCGGCCCCCCACCCTGCTGTTTCCACGTGGGCCCCTCCTTGGGGCCACGCAGGTCAGGGCATTCCCTGAGGCCAGGGTCCCAGAGCGCGAGAGGGAGCTGAGACAGCCGCAGCCTTCCTGACCTGACCCCCCAACTCTTGCCCTTGCCCTCAGTCCCACGGGCCCCACCCAGTGCAGCGTGGGAGGGGCACGGGGTGGCCGCCTGGGGTCAGTGGGTCCTCTTGAGGCCGTAGGAGAGAATTCGAGCTCTTTATCTGGCCCGGGACAGTGCTGTCAGGTCAGCGCACGTGTCTCACTGGATCTTGGGGCCCGGTGGTCCCAGCTCTGCGGATGGCCCCCACCTCACTGTGCGGCAGACAGGCTGCAGCGATGCCCCAGGGCTCCCTGGGCAGGAGAGGCTGACAGGCCAAACCCGCCTCGCCACGTCCCTGCAGAAGCCCAGGCAACACTGGGCTGCTGGGGTTTCCCCAAGGGTTTTCCAAGGGCTGTGAGCTTGGGGCTTCTTCTGGAGAGTGAAGTGAATCCCTTAGTGACCCCCGTGGCACGGGGACCCCATGGTGAGCACTGAGCGGCACAGGGGGCTTCGGACTGTAGCACCAGCTGCCCGCGGAGGGAGCTGAGGCCTGGGGAGGGGCCTTGTCCCCCCTCCCCCCTCCCGTCGCCCCTTCTCCCGCCTCCCTCCCGCTCCCCCCGCCCC
>NW_006778824.1:710565-721693 GCF_000442215.2 Lipotes vexillifer | reverse complement strand
CCCCCCCCCCCCCCCCGTTCTGAGGAAAGTTCCTGGGATCCTGTGTAGGTCCCTTTCTTCAGAGAAACAGCTCCCTTTTCCGTTGGCCGAGTACCCGCGTCCATGTGGGGACTTCACTGTGTGAGGACTCCGGGTCTTGTGTGTCCTCTCTGACCACACCTCGGGGGAGGACACGCCTGGGCAGCATGGGTGCACCTGCCTTGAGGAGCCAGGTGGGGCGGCATATGGGGGGACTGGCCCAGGCGGCCGGGCAGCTCCAGCCCTCCTCCGAGCTTCCTGTTTCTGTCCCCGCAGTGCCTTCGACTTGGTGAACATCCATCTTTTCCACGATGCTTCCAACCTGGTTGCCTGGGAGACCAGCCCTTCTGTGTACTCGGGGATCCGGCACAAGGCCCTGGGCTACGTGCTCGACAGGTAGGTACTGAGGGGGGCCTCCCCCCGCCCACCTCCGGGGAGGAGTGCAGCTTGCTCTTTAAGCCATTTTTCCTAGTTAGCTTTTTCCTATTTACCAAAAATACGAAACTTGCCAATGTCGACCCAGGGATAATGCACAAAGCCCGACCCCTGCCCCCAGGCTCCCGTTATCCCGTCCAGACGCGCTGGACGGCGGGTGGCCTCACTTTCTTTTCCGTCTCGGGGGGAAGATGAGCCATGGTAGATGGAGGTCTCCTTTGGCCTGGGGTCCCGCTGGCCGCGGGCTGCGTCTTCCCAGACTCTGCCACACCCGCCGGGCTCCAGCTCTAGGCCCCTTGGAGCGGCTGGCCGGGCAGGTCTGCCCTGCCCGGCAGAGCGCCGCCTCCCGCACCGCTCTGCCCCAGCTTCCCGGCCCGGCTGCGGACCCCTGGCCAGAGGGGAGGCAGCCTCAGTGGTCGTCAGAGTGCGCAAGTCCCTCCCGTCACCTGCCCAGGCTCCCAGCACACCCCTCTGACCACCCTGGCCCCCGTCACAGCTGGTTTTCAGGACCCTCCCCCCTGGGCCCTCTGAGGCCCTCCCTCTGTCTGCGATGGTCTCATATGACCTCTCATGGGGTCGCCGCTGATGGGCTGTCATCTGGGAAAGAAAGGGAGCTCCTCACACCCAATTAAGAGGCTGCGTTGGGCCCTGATTTGCCGGAGCGCGTCCAGCGGCCGAGTCCTCAGCTGGAGTCCTCTCCCACCAGCTCCCGTGCCCTGAGTGGGGCCTTTGGTCCGCTTGGGCTTGGGGCGGGGTCTCAGATCTCGCCAGGACCTCGCCAGCCTGCCCAGACCATGAGTTGTGCCTGTTCCTTCTGTGTGCGTGCTCAGCCGAGACGCGCCCTGGACGGAGCCAAAAGGCCAGGAGCCTGTCCCCGTGCCGCCAGTCAGCGGGACGAGACAGTGGCCACCAGTTCGCCTCCGGGCTGCCGGAGATCAGGCCCCTTGCCCTGTCCGAGGCCCCCACGTGGGGGATACGGGGGTCTGCTTGCCCTCCCCCTGTCTGCAGCCAGGCGCCAGCATCGCCCAGTCTGTGCTGAGGCCCTGGGCTGTCTGCCCTCACGGCACCGGCCTGACGCGCACGGTGCCTTGGTCTGGGAGGAGGCCCAGGGGCGCGTGTGGTCACATCAGACTTGGGAGCGGCCCTCCTGGGAGGGGTCATCTCGCAGCGGCCAGACCTGCCTCCCGGGGCTGCTCGGCTGGGGCGCGGCTGGGGCCCTGCGGTCCCCGGGCCGTCTCTGGGGCCTCCTTTTGGGGCCGGAGCCGGCTGGATGGGGAATGAGCCGGGCTTGGCGGCTGTGGTCAGGTCGTCAGACGGATGGCCCGAGGATGTGTCACTGCCCCAGACCGCCTGTGCTCTGCGACCCCCGGGAAAGCGGCCTCTGGGTTTCGGGCCCTTCCCCGGCTCCGCGTTCCCATGAAGGGCTTCTGTGGGGCGCTCAGCCAGCCGCATCCGGACCTCCGCCGCGCGGGGCCGGGCCGCCCGCACAAAGGGCCGCTCTGTCGGCGGTGAATGACGGGCCGCCCTTTCATCGGGGATGCTAACCTTTTGGCAGCCACCAGCAGACCGCATTCTCTCTGCCGATTGGGAGGACAATGCCATGCTGGCCCTTTGAATGGATGCTGCCACCAACAGTTTCCCATTCAGGGCGTTGGGAACCTCTGGGAACATTGTCTGCGGCCGGCGTGGACGCAGGGGAACAGTGCGGGGTCCGAGGGGAGCCCGCCTTCCCGGCTTAATCTCCCTGTAAAGCCTCGCAGGCTCGCGTTTCCACCCGAGCGAGGGTGTCAGGCCCGGGAGAGGTGGCACGTCAGCCCAGGTCCTGTCCCCACGAGCTGGTGGGGGGACCTTGGGTTAAAACCGAGAAGCACCCGGTGCTGTGTTTGCAGTTTTTCTGTGAATCCAAGATTATTCCAAAATAAAAAGCTTATTTAAAAAAAAAAAAAAAAAAGAAACCCTGAGAGTCAAACTCCCGTCTGAAGTGTGTGAACTTTCAGAATTGTTTACGCTACGAGCAGCGCCCACCATGCGTGTCCCCTGCAGAGCACCACGCCCGTGATGCCCTTGCTGTGACGGGCTTAGTGGGAAGGATTCCTCTTGGAGACGTTGGAAAATAGGATTTCCAGTGTTAATAAAGGACGGCCAGTGGGTTCGTCTGGGTTTTTATGGTAAATTATAACTGATGTTTTTGTGCAATAATTTTTTGCTTTAAATCTCTTGTTCTGGGACTTCCCTGGCGGTCCAGTGGTTAAGACTCTGTGCATCCAATGCAGGGGCTGTGGTTTTGACCCCTGGTCGGGGAACTAAGATCCCACGTGCCGCGAGTCGGGGCCAAAAAAAAAAAGGAAAATTAAAAGAAAAAACCTCTCGCTCTGCAAGGTTAAAAGAAGACAAACCTCTAATTAGCAAAGGGCGTCAGGCTCAGAGACTCTGCAGTGGGCTGTGTTGGGGCCTCTGCGCGGGGCCTGGGGTCCTGTCCGCCTGGAGGGGTGCCTCAGACCCTCCTCGGGGCTCTGGGGGGCTGTGTGTTCCGCGAGCACCTTTGTGCCCGCCGTGGGGACGGGCGGTCCCTCTCCAGGCGCACAGTCACGCTCTTGGGGAATGTTTGGGGCATTAACTCGGCAGCAGAGACTGCAGCTCGCACAGTCCTTCCTGGACTCTCCCAAGCTTTCGGCCGTGAAGTGAGATTTTTTTTCCACAAGTGACAGGGCTCTTGTGTCTCCCTATGCAATGCGGCCGGGCCAGGTCCTCAGGAACATTTTTACATCACAACTGTGAAATCTCGGCATAAAGCGCCCCTTTGTCCCCCAGTATCTCTTCACAAATACAGTCCATTGTCACAGCGCTGAAGTTAATTTGATCAACATTGGGACATTTAACTTTTATGTCCGGTCAAAAGAGTTGTTTCATGCTCATTTTGGGCTTTCAAAGAAAATGATTGCCAGAAAAATAATGCTGCCCGGAACAATTCAGAGCAATTAGTTTCCCAGGGCGCGGCGGTGTGATGCGGCCGCCACACAGCTCCCCTTTGTCGTTCTGCGGGCGGTCATCCGTCAGCTGTCAGCTGCTCAAAGACCCTCGTCTCAGGGTTTCTCTTAGGGCCGTTCCCAGAACTCGCCTCGCTGGTCAGCCAGCAGAAGAAAAGCCGCCGGTCTCCAGGCAAAGACAGGCTCTGTGCTAAGGATGCGGGTCATCGGGACGCCCCACGTGGCCGGTGGCCCCGAGAGCGGGCTCTGGTGCCTGTGGCCCCCACCTCCCCACTCAGGTGTCCCTCAGCCCTGAGGCCCAGGTGGCCACTGTCCCGTGTCTGTTTGGAGCCCAGCTCGGACGCAGGAGTCCCAGGCCCGCCAGGCAGCGTCCTCGCCGCCCCAGCTCCTCCCCAGCCTGAGGGCTGGTCTCCTGCGTGCTCCTGGCGTCAGGCATCCAGCGAGGTGTGGAAGGCTACGATGAAAGTCATGCGCCCTCCACTCGGCAGTGTCAGGTTTACGTTTTCCCGTGCTTGTCCTTCTGTCCAGAAGTGAAACGAGGGTGCCGTCGGTGCCCCTGTGTTCTCCGTCCCGAACCCTCGTCGTACCCGCCCCCCAACTCTGCCCCCCTGCCGTCTTGATCCAGTGGCTGTCTTTCCTGGACCCCGTGCACATCCCTGGACCGCCTGCGTGTGTTAACATGTGTGCAGTATTGTATATGTTTTTATTGCATGTTCGCATCCTCTGTTGTTTGGGGGGATGCAGGCTTCCGTGAGCCCCTTACATGATATCCTGGAGCGTCACGTGAACGGCAGCATGGGCACCTCCCTCTGTGGCTCGTATCCTGGCTTCGTCACTCCCACACTCCAGCTCCACGTCCCTCGTGGCAGCTCCCTCCGTGCTCGTCCGCCATCTTGCTGGCCTTCGTTTGCCGTGTTCTCGGGGCTTTGCTTTGCATTCAGGACGCCTCGCCCTTCTCTGCCGGACTGTGGCCCTGCCAGCTGCTCACCCGGGCTGGGGACCGCGGGATGCTCTGCATCTCCCGAAGGCCACTGACATTCAGCATTGTCTCCGACGTTCTTTGGTATCAAAAGTCTTAAAGCCTCCCTCGGCTTTCTGAGCTTCCAGCTCTTGTTTTCTCTTCCGGGTACGTGGGGGAACTGAGTGGCCCCAGGAGGCTACGAGTCTTCTCTGCTTCTCTGGCTTGTGGTGGCATCTGAGCAGAAAAGGCGTATTTAATATTATGCTGCTATTTAAAGAACGAATGAGAGAACTGCTGACGGGAAGCTCAGCCTGACGCCTGCAGGAGGTCTCCACCCACAGCCCTGCCCTGGAGACCATTGTCATCAAAGGGAGCATGGACGTCCAGAGGGTGACAAACGGCGATTTGACTGAGAAGTGCCGGCCATGGTGGGGCCTGAACCTCTCCTGTTCCCCCCGACAGAGGGGGAACCTGGCCCCCCGACAGAGGCAACCTCGTGGGCTGGAGGACATCTCGGTGCACAGACAGGAAACTCAGGCCCAGACTGGAGCCGGACCAGCCGTGCAGATTACTGGAGAGCGAGCCCGCGGCCACGATGCACTTCGTTGCCCTCAGCTCTGGAGGCCACGGGTCTGGGGCCAGGGGCCAGCGTGGTCCGGTTCTGGAGAGGCCCCTTCCTGCTGGACGCCGCTGGCTGCCTCCTTGCTGTGCTCTCAGGTGGCAGAGGAAGCCCCGGCGCCTCTTCTTACGAGGACACACCTGTCCCATGGGATCAGGGCCCACCCTCACGGCCCCATTTGACCTGGATCATCTTCTGAGCGCTCCGTCTCCAGTACCGTCTCAAGGGGCTGGGCTTCAACGTAAGACTTCAGGGAGAGTCCAGCGCCCGCGGGGCCTCACGGCCTCATTCCAACAGCCGAGCTCCGGCCACCAGCCGGCTGAGACCAGAGGAGCATTTCAGAACCGGGCGCGGTCCCTGGAAGCTTATGGAAAGGAGTGGGTTCTGTAACCAGCCACAGCGGCTGCCCCGGCGCCCTCCATGTTCTGCTGCTCGAGGGTGTGGCCTTATTGTGCTGAGACTCCCCCTGGTCCACCCCACGCAAGTGGCTGAGGGTTCGTGTGTCACCCGTGCTGGGGAGCCCTGGGCCGTCCCAGGGTGCCTGCTGCTGCAGGAGGCGTGGGTGACCTCACAGGTCCCTGGGGCACCAGGCCTGGGTAGACGCCGGGCTGCAGGAGCGTGTGGTGCCGGCTGGCGGGGCCCATGTGTCGCTGGGACTCGGCTCAGGCTCCGCCCCCCAGATGTGTCCTTCCTGCCTTCACATGGGATCCTCCTCCTCTGTCTCTGCCTCGGGGGCGTCTGGGACAACCCACCTCCCCACAGGCTCCCTCGTGCCTGCAGCTGTCACAGTAGGGGACTGTCCTCCGCGGCTGCCAGCCCCACTGGCCCAAGCCCGAGGCCAGCACGCGGGGCAGAGTGAAGCGTGCAGTCCTGAGAATAGCTTCCAGGAAGGTCGGTCTGTAGGAGGCGGCTTAGGTGCACGTGTGACAAAGCCTTCAATCCGATGCTTTAAGACTAAGGGAAACCCCAAAGACCCTGAAGTCAGCGGCCAGTCGCAGGAACCTCCTGCCGTCCACACGTTGCTATTTCAACTTGTCTGACCTGAGCACACGCCTCTCCCAGATCTGAGACGAAAACTGAGGTCGGTTTCCACCACGTTCGGTAGCTATAAATATCAAAGGAAGGACCCTGGCGTGCAGCCTGGTGGGCAGGCCCGATGGCCCCTCGTCTGCCCCTCCGCCCGGTGTCCTGTCCAAGGCCCGAGCCGCCCCCGGTAGAAACGTGTGACCTCAGGTATTCGATCTGTGTCCCCTTCAGGGCTGTCGCCTCTGCCATCAGGCTCTTCAAGCCGCGAGGCGATCTCGGCCCCTTCCTTCCGCACAGGCAGCCTGAGCGGGTGGGGACCCTTCGGCACAGCAAGGCTCCTCGCGTCATGAAACCGCCCGTCAAAACAGAAAGAGACTCCGTTCTCAGGGCCTAAAGCATTGATTTTTATGGCTCTTCTTGTAATTCTCTTTCTGAATTAGGCACATGGTATTGATGTGGACCTACTTTTTAATCATAATAGCCACTGACAAGGTAATTAATTTTAAAACAACGCTTTTTTCCTGCTGGCCCAAATGGCACTATGTTGAAATTAAAAGCGAGGGCTGTGGGCCGCGGTCTGGCACTCGGGCGGCTGCTTCCCGTGACAGCACCTCCATCTCGCCTCGGACGGCAAAGTTATTAATGGGCTCAGGCCATTACATCAAAAGGAGCAGGGCACGGGAAGATGATAAAGTTTAGGGTTTTAATGATAGAATTACAAGATCCGAGACAAGCTGATGAAATCACGCCACCAGTCACCGCGGGCCACCCCGTCCGTCACCAGAAAGAGGCTGCGGGGGCCGGGTTCCAGGAAGGCCGCCAGATGCAGCGTTCTCTCCCTCCGAACCCCCAGAGCTCTTTAAAGTTGATTTAGTCCCATATTAAATCTGAAATTTGTTATCTTTTAAAAAGGAAATTACCTCTAAAGGGATTCTGCCATTTAATTAGCCAAGTAGTCTTTTGCTTCCCCGGCGCAGTGTCGGCCGTCTGCCCTGCTTCCCGGTCCCTCGTTTCCCGCCCATCTGTCAGGGCGTGGACGGTCAGCCGGGGTCAGCCGGGCTCACGCTTCACCCAGATCGTCTGACGCCCGCCCGCCTCCTCATGCCTCCCAGGAAACCGCCCGCGTGGGGACTGGGGCCCAGGCCCGGGCCGGACCTCCTGCGCGTCCCTCATGGCCCCCTGGAGCAGGAGAGCTAGTGTGGCCGTGACCTCCAGCGCCTTCAGGCACCTTCCAAGGCTTCGACCCCAGGAAATGTGGAGCTCCAGCCTTTCCTGCCGCAGGGCTGGAGCCCGGCTTTCCAAGCCAAGATTTAAGGCGAATGCTCTGGCTCGAGAAATAGTTCAGGATCGAGGGGCGCTGTGAGTGCTCTGGCCTCGCGTCTGAGCCGTGTCCCCGTCGCCTTGCTCAGGTGTTGCATGTGACCCGACACCACGTTAAGTGTAAGAAGCCACGAGAGAGCGGCCGGTTCGCCTGTGAATGCAGAGGTTTCTCCACTTGCCACACCGACTTTTCTCGAGGACGTTGTGCTCTGGGCTTCTTAATAAACAGAAGCTGATACACCCTCAGGATAAAATGTGTAGGTTTAAAGTGTCTCTGCCCAGGAAGCATGACAGCTCGCCCTCCTTCCTTCAGCAAATCAAGTCGAAGCTTCGGTTTGCTTTAGTTTTTCTTAAAAAACAAATAAAAAGAACGAAAGAAAAGAGAAGTCCCCATGAGTGACCTGAGGTCCGAGTGGCGGTGGTGAGGAGGTGCCGTGCGACCGCTGAGCCCAGACCTCGCGGGGTCCCAGGCGCGGTGTCAGCTTGCTCCCCAGCCCCCTGCCGCAGGGACACCCCAACGGGCACCCCCCCAGGCTCCTGTTTGGAGGCAGCCTTGATGGGCCGGGGGCGCAGGGGGAGGGGGCTGAGGCCGGGAGGTGCCCTCAAGGGCCTCCAGGCGGGCTGGGGCCAACGGGCCTCGGGGAGCTGAAGGGACTGGCGGTCCTTGTGCTGGGGCTGCGCGGCTGCTGGGCGCAGAGCAGGTGACGTGGGGTCCCAGAGCCGTGAGGCTGGAGGGTGAGGGCACGGGGGGCAGCCCCTGTGCCCACCCCCAGGCACAGGCCCCGGGGCCGCAGGCGTCTCTGGCCTCCGCACACAGCCAGCAGTCACTTGGCAGGGCTGCAGTGAATAGTTCCGTTTGGGGGTTTTTTAAAGAGCAGTGTGGCGGAGCCCCAGTGGTTGTGTCTCTCTCATCCGCTCACTGGTCCTGGGAGGCGGCGCCGGGAGGGACGTTGTTGCTTCTCCTTTCCTGGTGGGGCTTGTGCACCGGGTCCCCCTCCCAGAAGATGGGCGACCACGGAGTCCATGCCCCGACGGGACACCCTGTCGGCCTTTCCAGGGACCTGTGCAGGTTCTCTGAGGTATTTTCTTCTTCTAAAGTTTAAGGGCAGAAGAGATTAACTTTCTTCAAGATGGCTTGGATTGCCTCCTGCTGACAGACAGTCGGTGGGGGTGGGTTCCTCCCCCTCGCCCGCAGGTGCCAGGCGGGTGCCAGGCGGGTGGGATGGGGTGGGGTACACGGCCGGTCCTGGATGTACGGCAGCCCCAGGGCCGACCCGCCGGCCTCCCTGTATTTTCATCCCTGAGCGATGTCTCCTCCACAGAAAGACTTGTATGCGGGCCTCTCACTGCTGTGGCCTCTCCCGTTGCGGAGCACAGGCTCCGGACGCGCAGGCTCAGCGGCCATGGCTCACGGGCCCAGCCGCTCCGCGGCACGTGGGATCCGCCTGGACCGGGGCACGAACCCGCGTCCCCTGCATCGGCAGGCGGACTCGCAACCACTGCGCCACCAGGGAAGCCCAGAAAGACTTAACTTTTCACACAAGAAGTGACGTCACTTGTTGGCTGCACTCTGTTAATGACAATCTGTTAAAATACGTCCTTTGTCTTCAACTTCGCATGTGTGAGAATCAATCCAACTAAACAGGAAAACAAGACTTTTTGTGGAATTCAGCTACGTGATACAGCAATTAACATGCAAGAAAATATGAAAACAGCTGAGACAATTCCTAGAAGAATTTCAACAAGCAGGGCTTCCCCATAAGAAGTCCTGTGATTTAAAAGCATATAGGAATAGATAAAAGATCTGCAGGAAAGGAGAGTCTCAAAAAGACCCATGTAATCTAGGGACTTCTGTTCTGTACAGACTCAAGGGGAAGAGGACTGAATGTTTAATAAAGGGTTTGGATCAGTCGACTGTTGGGAAAATCGATAAACTAAGATCCCTTCTTCACACGTAATTCCAGATGGATTAAAGGCTGCACTACGGGCCTCCCTGGTGGCGCAGTGGTTGAGAGTCCGCCTGCCGAGGCAGGGGACGCGGGTTCGTGCCCCGGTCCGGGAGGATCCCACATGCCGCGGAGCCGTGGCCGCTGAGCTTGCGCGTCCGGCAAGGGGAGAGGCCACGACAGTGAGAGGCCCACGTATTGCAAAAAAAAAAAAAAAAAGGCTGCGCTACAGACTCTGCCAGGAAGATGAGAGAATGACTTGTCGGGAATCAGCCTTGGGGGGAGAAGGGCCAGCAGCTGGGGGAACGTGGGCGTGTTTCCTGCGTGAAAATTAAGGCTCGTGCGTGACGGGTACCGTGAGCACAGACAGCGTCACCATCACACTTTACGGGGAAACTCTTGGAGTTGAAAAAGCAGGAAGCAAGGAACCAGAAAGGAAAGCAGGCCAGGCGCGAGCAGAAGCCACCAGCTCGGCGTCCCCTGGGGTGCGGACGGGACTGTCCCTCCAGCCCAGCGGCCACTGTCGTGAAACAGCGGCGATGTCATCGCTGTCAGTCACCTTTCCTTTCTCAGGCTACTGCATCAAGTTGGGAAGGCCGCTCCAGGGTTGGGGGCACGCCTGCTCCCTCTGCACTGGGGGCCGGACGGGGCAGGGCCAGCAGAACCCGGGTTTCTCGGTGCCGGCCAGAAATTTCTGAGTTGATCTGGGTGAGCGGTGCTCCCGGCTTTGCCCGCCTTTAATATTTATTTTCTCAGAGTCCATCGCAGCACGTGGGCCATGGGGACGGCGCCCCACGCTGCGCCCATGGGCCCTGTTGCTCTGTATCGGCGGGGGTGTCAGTGCAGCCACCAATGGGCGGTGGGACTGGGGACCTGGGTCACCGAACCTCCCTTCCCTTCTGCCCAGACCATACGTCTGCTCTGCGGGTTGTCTTGTTAGCCATGGTTCGCATTCTGCTTTGAGTTGGAGGCCAGGAGTCCTTTGCCCTTGAGGCCAGTGCAGCCGGGACCCTGCTGCCACCAAGGGCGGGGAGGGGGTGGGGGAATGAGTGAGCGGGGGATCGGGGTTCGGTGGTGTACTGGCCTCTTACCGGGGAAGAGAGGTTTGTACGGGGCCGGGGTGGGGGCGACGCTGACATATCACTGTCACGTTTGCCGTGTGTGCGTTTCTCAGCTGAAAAATCTCTATGAAATAAATTGTGATTGATTTAAAATATGTGGAAAAAGTTTTTTGAGCCAGGCAATACTTAGCTTAAAAAGAAAGACATAGTTGGGCTTCCCTGGTGGCGCAGTGGTTGAGAGTCCGCCTGCCGATGCAGGGGACACGGGTTCGTGCCCCGGTCCGGGAGGATCCCACATGCCGCGGAGCGGCTGGGCCCGTGAGCCATGGCCGCTGAGCCTGCGTGTCCAGAGCCTGTGCTCCGCAATGGGAGAGGCCACGACAGTGAGAGGCCCACGTACCGCAAAAAAAAAAAAGAAAAAATGACATAGTCGCTCTTACTTTGTAGCTTCCAAACATCCACGTGGGGATAAGCTACAACGCTGAGAATGAGGTCAGGTGTCCACCACCGATGGGAGGAACCATCCACAGGCCAGACGGAGGCGTCCTGGGCTCACGTGTGTCGCCCGCTCCTGGCAGCTCTCCCGTGTCTGGCGTGTGGCGTGGCCCTTTTCCTTCCTTGGTGCAGGCTGTCGTTGCCCGCCAAACGTGTTTTCATGGCCCCGGCCCAGCAGATGGGACCGCGCTGGCGCACACCTCAGTGCTGGCAAGCTGGGCGTGCCGTCTGGGGAATGCGTGTTGATCACCGTCACTGGG
>NW_006778824.1:709416-710555 GCF_000442215.2 Lipotes vexillifer | reverse complement strand
CAGCAGGAGGCAGTGGGAAATGCGTGGTGGGGAGCCTGGGGAGAGGCCGGGCATGGCGGGCGTCATGCCTCAGTAACCCCCTCTGCTTCTCTCCTCCCAGAATCATTGACCAGCGATTCGAGAAAGCGTCCTACTTTGTCTTTGGCGATTTCAACTTCCGGCTGGATTCCAAGTCCGTGGTGGAGGTAGGCCACGCCGGGAGCCTCACGCGTGTTCGGTCGTGTTGGGAAAACAGCGGAAGCCCGTGATCCTCGACGGGCGCATTCCCACCGTCCTGTTCACTGGTTCTATTTAAGGCAAAAACTCCTAATGGAGAACGTTTTACTGTCAAAAGGGGGCTGTTATGGGAGCCCCTCCGAATGAGTGGTTGGGTAGCGGTCGGGTCGCCAGCCGTCGGCACACGTGTGCTGAGCCTGGAGGTTCTGCTGTTGACCATTGGGAGAGGAAAGAGGAGGAAGCTACCTGTGAGAAGGCAGCCCCTGGTCTGCCATACGTGCCAGTCCCCCCAGCTGTTGGAATCTCCTGGGTGCCCTCAGGCCCCTGGGTGACGCTCCTGCTGAGTAGCAGGCGCAGGTGGAACCTGGATGGGCACCAGCCGCGAGGCGCCCGGGTCGGAAGGCCAGCTTGTCGGCCCCACCGGGTCCTGCCACGTGGCCTGGAGCATGGTCTCCTCTGCGTGGGGCCGGCTTCTCCCAGATGGTCTGCGGCCCTGAGCCCCACTGCCGCGCCTGCCCCGCTCTCCTGGGGCTGCAGTGCTGATGGCAGGGCCCCAGGCCGCAGCAAAGGGGGGCCTGCCAGCCGCCCAAGGTGAGCGGGTCCACCCAGACCCGGGTGCAGGAGGGAGACCACAGCGTGCAGGGTCCAGCCCAGGCCTGTCCAGAGCAGGGCACACACAAGCGTGTGCCTGCAGTGATGGTGGAAACAGCAGGGGGAGACCCCGGTGGTCCCCTCTTGTCATCTTCCTTTGGCGTCTCAGGTACGAGTAATCCTCCCTTCTCGGCAGGAGATTCTCTCTTAAAGCTGAGCAGTGAGAGGCGCCCGAGTGTGGGGAGGGGGCTTTCGACCACTCGGAGTGTTTTCAAATAGACAAATGAATTCCACTGAGGACCATAAAATCCTGCGTTTGGTTCTGCTGACTT
>NW_006778824.1:693603-709319 GCF_000442215.2 Lipotes vexillifer | reverse complement strand
CCCCCCCCCCCCCCCCGCTCATTTTGAGTTTGGCTCAATCAGCAGCCTGGATCCAAGGTCCCATGGGTTCCGCGCCTTCGAGCCACGGGTGCGATGCCTGCCTGTTGAAATCCGCCAGTGCACGTGTGATGCTGTGAGGGGCGCGGGGAGCCCGGCCCAGTGCCCGCAGGCCAGGCGCCCTCACCAGCAGCGCCTCCTCTGGTATTCTAGCCGCGCTGGTTTTCCTGGGATGGGCCCCCGAGCGCAGGTCACTTCTGGCTGGTACTTGGGCCCAGTGAGCCTGCTGTGCTGGAACGGCCTCTCTGCTCGCCCGAGGGCCCCGACTAAGGGCCCTGGACAGACCAGAGCTGATGGACGGGAGCCGCCAGCCGCAGGCGCATTGGGAAGAGGTCCGGGAGGTTTCCAAAGTGGCCTTTTCTTTGCCAGCAGAACAAATGCCACGAAAAGGGCAGCGGCTCTGGACGCGGGCGGAATTGTCACGGGACGTGTGGCGCATGTGGGGCTCCGGTTTCCGTGGGGGGCGCCCAGCTGGGCGCGTGGCCGGCGGTGGGGAGGCTCCTGCAGGGTCGTGGTTTCCTTTTCTTACTGAGTGGGAAGCGGGAGGACACGGCCCTGGGCGTGAGGGAGCGTGAGCGGAGCTGGGCCGACTACGCACGGTCGTGACACGCGTGGCTGCCGCTGATCACGTGACCCCCTCCCCTTCCCCAGACTTCTCTCCCCGGCGCCAGTTCTCCTGACCCTTCACCTTCAGACCTTGGCTCGACCTCAGGGACCCGTCCCATCCCCTAGAGGAAGGACTCCTGCCACACGGTGACCACACAGGTGGCCAGTGCTGGCCGGGGTCATGATGGACCCTGGACTCGGCCAGGGAGGCGCTGCCCGCGGCTGGGCGGCTCCATCCTTCTGTGTTTCCTCCCAGAGTTGGCAGCCTGGCCCCGGTATCATCAGGATGTCGGGACTGGTGGTACAGGACCCACGGCCACACGTCCTTGACCGTGAGTGAGAGGGGGCAGAGCCTGAGCAAGGACACAGGCGCCCACTTCCTGGTCAGGAACAGCCCGAGGTCGTCCCCTGAGCAGCAGAGCTTTGAGGGCCAGACCGCGGAGGAGGGAGAGGGCTCGCCCCCGCGTGCTGAGGGGCTGCCTGGTCTGTGGATCCACAGTGAGACCCCCGATGGACGCATTGTTCCGAAGGCCACCTGGGGGCCCCAAGCATCTCCAAGGACCAACAGCCTGAAGGTTCCAGGCCCAAAGCCTCGATATTTGGTGGACTGCCCAGGTTTTAATAAGTTCCTCTTCCTTCAGGAAAGTACAGGGGATCTTCGTTCTTGAGCGCTTTTCCAACTAATTAACTGACTTAGATAAGGAACTAAGTGAAATGCTGTTTCTTGTAGGCAGTTCTCACAAACAGCTGATTTTTCAGGGAAGTGGAACTATGTGCCCAAGCTTCCCCTCCTGGGCCCCTGCGGACCCCGCCTTGGCCTCCCCGGTCCTTGGCTTCCCTTGGCCTGGCCGCCCCTGGACCTGCCCCCGGCCTTGGTGTCCTGCTGTCCGGGCAGCTGGTGAGCACACCTGGGAAGGTGTAGTGCGCGGAGTGCCTGCCCCTTCCCTGTGTGGGCGGCTTGTGTGTGAGGTCAGGTGCAGAGCAGCAGTTCCGCTGGACGTTACGCATTTGTGTGGCCCCTTCCCCCAGGAGGTCATTTCCTAAACAGTCAATCATCCGTCCGCTCTAGGCTACACATTTCCATGTGCCTTAATTGCAAGCCCTTTGGACTGTGCTGGGGACCCCATGTCAGTGGTCCTGAGAGGTCAGAGGGACCCACAGCAGGGACGGGTCCTGGGCACACGAGGGCACGCGAGGGCTGACCCAGGCGGGCCGCCCACCACAGGGGGGCAGGAAGCAGGGGCCCTCCACCCCGCCCGCCCCGCCCACCCACCCCACCCCGCGCAGGAGAGTGGGTTCCGGTGAGGGGGCGTGGCCAGGACGGTCTCGGGCCCGAGGAGGTCCCAGTGCACCCCAACGGGACGTGGCCGTTTTGAGCAGCAGCTCTTCCCAGCGGGCCTGCTGGTAGGCGTCGGGCTTGGCGGAGCGGGGCGGCTCCAGGAGACCCTCGTCCTCCGGGCACACGGAGTCTCCCTTGCGGAATCGGTGGCTTCACCCAGGGCTCCGTTCAGTCTCCTTGCAGCCTCTTCTGGGAGCCGCCCGGAGTGTGGCAGCGCATCTAAGTGGACCTGAATGCCACCAGGACACCCCCCGCACCCCCAAGCTCTGGGCTTGCCCACGACAGCTCGCTGGACACTGCCCCTGCCCTGCTGCTGCCAGGGAGTGTTTGCTCTGGCTGTGCACCCGCACACGTGAGAAACCCAACTCTCCGCTGTCCGAGGCTGTGAATTTGGCACTTTGAAAGGAGGAAGGAATCAATAGTGTTTAATTGAATTATTTGCTCAATGAATAAACAGATGCGTCTAAGATTCGTGCATTAATTTTTGGAGGGTTTTCTTGTGCACGTGGTTCTTTAAACCATACGGTCCATCTATCCTGTGGATAAATGGCTGTTCAGTTGACGAAAACTTACATCTCTCCACACAGTTTACTGTGTAAGTAAAGCAAACCAATGGGAAATGATTTTTATTCCCAACACGTGGAGTATGATTTTTGGTATAGCGAGTTTTTAGGATTGTTTGGTCAAATGAAGACTTTAGCCCTAGGAATTAAAGACCATCTTCTCACACCTCATCAACACAGTTATCAGCTGTTCACAAAACATCCAGGCTGTGCAGGAAGCTGCCAGACAGTCCCGCGGCTGAGCGCCCTGGCAGAGAAGCAGGGATCCAACAGGGGAATCATAGGCGGATACTGTAGTGCATGACACCCGGACCCCACCCTTGCGCCCGCGTGTCCCCTCCGGGTTGCCACGTCACCTTTGGCCCCAGACGTGTCCCGCTGATCAAGAAAATTATAATGAACTTGGTATGTGCTGAAGTTCCCACGGAAGACACAGCTTGTGCTTGGTGGCACCTTCCTGTGTTGTGTTTCGTGTCCTTGCCTGTGCCAGTGTTCCGGCCGGCGGCTGGGACACTGGTCTCGAGGCAGAAGTCTGAGGTCGGGGGGCTCCCTCCTGCCTCCTCGGCTCCGGTGGCCCAGGCGCCCCTGGGCTGTGGCTGCGTCTGTTCCGGCCTCGCGTGCCTCCTCCCTGCCTCACTGTCCTTGTGGGGACAGTCACTGCACTTGGGCCACGCTGAATCCAGGGTGAGCTCGGCTCGAGAACGTTGACCAGTCACATCTGCCAAGGCCCTGGTTGACAGAACAGTCGTCGTGGGCTGAGGTCTGGGTGGACGTGAACTTGGGGACGCTCTGCAGCCCCCTTCCTGCCAGAGCCCCGTTTCCTCTCCCACCGCTGGAGAGATCGATGCTAACTCAGAAAACATACTTGTAGGCAAAGCTAGATCTAAAAGTTTAACTGAAAGAGACCAAGTTTCTTTTGCTGAAGATAAATTTCAGTAGCATTCATTAAGCTACCTGTTTAGGTCTTGAATTTTAAAACACCATGGAAGCACCTCTTGGAACATCACAGTCTGCTGGCCGGCATGGCTTTTTGAAAGGGTTTCTAACTGTAGAAACAACTTAGAGAAACTCTGTGGACACCAGAGAAAAGGTCTCCAAATTTTCCCAAAAGGTTGTTAGACCGAGTGGATGGCTTCTCGAGGCCTACCAGCCGTCCCAGCTCCCAGAATGTGCAGAGCAGCGTGAGAACAAGGCCGCCCGGGTGTTCCGTGGCTCCGGGACACCTTTTCAGGGGCTTTGCCTGTTACAGGAGAGCCTTGTATGGAGGCGAAGGTGGCCACTTCTTGGGACTTGCACAGCGGCGAGTCAGCGGGGCACGTTTGGGGATGGGCCGCCTGGTGGACAAGGCGTGGCAGGGGCCACAGGGTCCTGCAGGTTCTCAGGCAGTGCTCGGGGGCATCACTGAGGGTGGCAGGCGGCCTCCAGGTGGGCACTGGGGCACCGGGAAGAGGGGGAGGGGCTGGGATGCAGGCAGCTCATCCTCTGCCCCACCCCCGCCAAGGTCTGTGCCCAGGAGGTGCAGCCACCTGCCCTTTCCTTCCAAACAACACGGCCCAGGAAGGAGCACCGGTCAGAGCGAGGCGCACCAGGGCTTGAGCCGGGGCCCAGGCCTCGAGCTGCCCCTTCCCCAGGTGAGTGGCTGCCCACAGCGTTGAACCTCCAGACACCGGCGTTTCGTGCCTACAGACAGGGTCCTGGGGTGGGAGAGGCCATGCTGGCCCCGACCCGTATTCCTGGGGAGGCCGGTGTCCTCAGCTGGTGGGTCACCCCACAGACGGTTTCCAGATTGCCCAAGGTCAGCATAGCACCCAAGGTGACCACGAGCGCGCCAGACAGCACTGCAGTCGTGCGGGTCAGAAGGTCCGAGGAGACGCAGGGATGGGGACGCGGCACCTCCGTCTGCCGGCGTCATCTTGTCGGGAGGTGGCAGGTGACCCCCTTGAAGAGGGCAGTTGAGGTCATCCTTTGTGCCGGCCCAAGGAGAAGCCAGCTTGGCTGGGCTTTGGTGTTGGTTGCTGGTCCCCCACTAGAATGGCAGGTACACCCTCCCCAGCCCTGGGCCCCTGAGATGCCCAGGGACGCCCTTCCTCTGGTGCTCACCCCGCCAAGCTCCTGGAAACTCCCAGAGGGGAGTCAGGTCCTTCCGGAAACACGAGCACCCTGACCAGCAGAGGGAGAGAGAGGCTGCGAATGTTCACCATGGGCTGCGGCGGGCAGGGGCTTCTGGAAGGACAAGTCGGCGAGGGGCTCCAGGGCAAGTTGGAGACCCACCGGTCCTCCGCAGCAAGGGGTCGCGGGCATCTTGCTGGCACCAGCATCGGAAAGAAGTGCTTTGTGCAAAGTGAACGGCTGCCCCTCCCACCCCCGGAATTAGAGCTTCGCGTTTCAGATGCAAATTAATACAAACATGCTTGCAGAGCAGAACTGAAAAGATGATCCTGTGATCAAATTTGGCACCTCTTAAGCCGTAATTAAAACAGACAAATTATAAACACTATGATCATGTGCCATCTAATGGGCTGTGCATCCCGAACTAATTAATAATGCAGCCTCCCACTCAGCTCCGCCGGCGGGATTGCTTAGAGAGTATGTTTCATGCCTTGCGCAGTGGTAACTGGCAGCTGGGCGCTCAGCTGGCCAGTGACAAAGGGTGACAGCAGTGCCAGGCGCTCCCATCTCCGCGTGGCCCAGCTGCACCCACCTGCCGTCCGTCACTGCTGACAGCCGTGGTGATGGATGCGTTTTTGGAGGCTGGCGGCTGTTTTTAAAAACCGGTTGCCGGTTGCTGACAGGTACCGGTTCAGGTGCCAGCGGGGACTGTGAGGACCCTGGCTTCTCGGAGGTAGCAGCCGTCCCTACGCTCACGTTCGCGGGGCAGGGGCGGGGCGGGGGCGGGGGGTGGGTGCCCAGGCAGTGCCCCAACATCCAGGGTCGCAGCACTAACCGCTCCTGCCTTGGAAGAGGACCAGGGACACCGCACAGCCCTCTCCGTGTCACAGTGCGGCCAGGGAGACTCTGCAGGCTGCCCGGTGGCCTGAGCCCCTGCCCCAGACCACGGGCATTTCTGCCACCCAGCCTCCTGCCCTCTGGCTGCACATGCGACCTGGCGAGGGTGGGTTCCCACTCAGCCAGGAGGGGGCATCGCACCTGGTCGTTACCTGTGCCAGCCCTTCGTAAGGCCCCGTGAACCGTCCCCAGCCTGTTTCTACATTTTCTCACTTCTCTGATTCAAGTTATCCTTTGGAACTCAGGGAAGGCCTAGGAGGCTAAAGTTTTTCTGCAAACAGAGGCAGGCAGGGGACAGGGGCAGGGGGTCTGTCCCAGGGAGACAGAAGGAGGTGACAAGGGGTCGTGCTCTCCCCCCTGCCCCTTGTCCCCCACTGCCCGGCAGGTCAGAGCCCTGGCGTGTCTGTGGAAGGCCGGGGACGTTCTCAAGAGGCCAGACCAGGGGCGTGGCAGGTCCCCCGGCCGGATCCCCTGCGGGCAGGGCGACCCCCGAGCGGCAGCCCCGTCCTGCTGGACACGAGCCTAGAAAGAGCCCATGCTGCTTCCTTCTAGAAAAGTCAGTCAAGCTCCCCTGGGTTTCCCAGCCGGCCGCGGGCGGGCGCTCTCGCTCCTCCGTCAGCGGGTAGGGAGCTGGCGGGGCGTCTTGGGGAGATGAAAGGGTCTTTATGGCGGTTGTTGTTCTCGTGAACAGCTGATGATACAGAACAAAAAGGATGAAGGCGCCTCTGACGCTGACACGGCCTCATAGCAGCGCCTCTCACGGACCCCGGCAGCGGCCTGCCGCCCTCCCGCGCCCGCCCACTCCCGCCGGCGCCGTCTGCGCCTTCAGGCCCTTGGAGTCCGTGTGCTCTCGGCCATCGGGGGGGGGGGGGGGGGTTGCCAGGAAAACCTCTGAAAAGCTGCGCTTCTCCAGAAGGGTCTTCCTTGGGGAAATCAGAGTAAATGGAATGGGGGGTGTTCGGGGTCGCTTCCGCCCGATGCAGGACGACCACCCCACGGTGCTTCCCGGTGAAAGCCCGACGCGGCCACCGCCCCTGCTCGGCCTCAGGTCCTCGGCGCGCACCCAGCACGGTCCTTCTCTGTGTCAGGCAGGCCACTGGGACCCTGAAAACCGAGGAAGTTAGCACTCTGATGAGCTCCCCCGAGGGCAGGGTCCCTGCCAGGCCCCTCCTGCGGCCGAGGCAGCAGGGTGCCTGTGTTTCTTCATGGATCTCGCGGGCGCCTGCTCTGGGCCCCACTTGGTGCAGCTGAGAGGCAAGACGCTGCCCAGTGGCCTCGTCTTAACCACACGAGCTCCCCGCCCCCCGACACCCAGGGACAGCCGTCATGGCCTGGCACCTGGCTGCAGACCTCCCCCCCGGCACCTGGCCGCAGACCTCCCCGCTAGAGGCCGCAGACCCCCCTCCTCCTCGGGCCGGCCTGGCCACCACTGGAGGGGCCCTAGAGCTGAGCGCGGGCCAGGCAAACCAGGGTTCTTGCTCTCCAGAAGATATGTGTGTGTGTGTGTGTGTGTGTGTGTGTGTGTGTGTGTGTGTGTGTGTGTGTGTGTGTGTGTGCGCGCGCGCGCGCGCGTGCGTGCGTGCGTGCCGAGGGGCTGTGTGTGCATGTGTGATAGGGAAGGAGGCTGAAGCTTAGGCTGGAGCTCGTTGGACCACATGTCTGTGCACTGGGAGGTGCTGTTCCTGTCGCAGGCTCAGTGGCCCCGGCTGTCCCCCGGGGGATCCCACGGCAGCGTGTACCCTGGGACCTGCTCACCCGGCCGCAGACGGTGTGGGCGGCTCCGAGACGCATTTCTGTCTGTCTGCCCAGTGCCTACTTTTCAGGCCGTGGCACGTGTCTGCCCCGAAGGGGATGGTCAGAGGGTCCGTGAAGACTTTTTCTGAGCACTTTCCTGCGGAGCCATGAGTTACCTGTGACCGAGGCAGGTTCTGAAGCCGCTGACTCCGTGTCCCTTCTTTTCTGCTCCCTGGACGCCTTTAGGACTGGAATGACGTCTGTAGACGCTGGTGACCAAGGACTGGCCCATCCCTGGGACGGATGGTGCTTCTCTCCTGTTCCTGGTGGGTGGGTGGGTGTCCAGGGCACGGGGCTGGCTGGCTGATTCTCCGTACCCACCTCACAGTGACCCAACGTTGGACCCAGACCTCCCACACGCTGACTTGTGAGTGAGGTGCCAGAGGCAGCCTTTAACCCCTCGATTCCAAGAGGTGGAGCTGGGCAGCCCGGGTCGGGACCACGGCACTGTGGGTCCTGGAGACCCCGTTCTCCTTCCAGAGCTGAGGCAGGTGTGGGGTTAAGGGGATACAGCACAGCAGGAGGCAGACCCGGGTTAACGTCCAGTGTCACGGGGAGAGTCATCGCAGAAAAGGTCACGTTTATCCTCTAGAGTGGGGTCTGTCTTCCAGTCATTTGAAAAAACTCTAAACGTAAAAGGTAATGATTTTCCATTAACTTGTTCTAAAGAAAACCTGTGTAAAGGGCTCAGGTCTTTCTTTGCACGCCGTCGTTTAGAAATCCTTCTCTTTCTCTCTGTGGTCTGTGCTGCAGGAGGATGCAGACGGAACGTTTATTTGTGCGCCTGTTTATTTTTAGACATTTTTATGGCTAGAATTTAACCAAAAGTAACAGGATGACGAGAACAGCCATGGGACGGGGTGAGCTTCTCCCTGACGCCCTTGGTTGGCTGGTTTTCAGTGACGGGCGTGCGAGCCGAGGCCCGGTTTCTCTGACGTCTCCGTGATGTTGGGGGGACCCCGAGGACTCAGGGCCCTGCAGCCCGGCTGGGGCGGGAGCTCCACGCCGAGCTCCTCGCGAGCAAGTTGCTGGCCTCAGCCTGGTTCCTGCTGGACGCACAGCACAGAGATGGCGAGGGTGTCCAAGTGCCTGGGGAGGAGGTGGCCGCCCCCACAGGAAGGACAAGCTGCTTGTGGCTGCGGCTTTGCTGGAACCAGGAGCTCACCCTGTTCCAGCTCCCCGACGGCTTCCGCTCCCAGAGCGCAGACCCCTCTGCGCAGAGGAGCAGGAGCTGAGTGCACAGGCCGGCGGGAAGCCGGGCTCAAGGCCGGCCGTGCGTGGCTGCAGGTGGGCGGGGCGTCTCCGGCCCCTGCTCCTGGGAGGTGCCGGCACCGGGGCTGCAGACACAGCTGATGAGGCACCTGCTTCTGCTTCCAGCAGGCGGACCCGGAGCCAAGCCCCACGGGAGTGGCCAGAGTGCGGGGCCACCGCCCGTCCCCGGGCCGTGGAGAGTGGAGGCCGGGCTCCCCACGGCGCCCCACCCCCGTCGGAGGTCTGGGCCTTTCTGGCCTCACGCCCTGCTTCTGAAACACAGCTCAGAGCAGCCAGCCACCCCCTCACGCAGGGCCTCCAGAGGAGGGTCACTGTCCTTTTGACGTTGCGCAGGAGACGAGGCCACGGATGTCGGTGGCTGAGGGTCCTCGAGGGGCCGGGCGGGGCCAGGGCTCCCCCACGTCTCCCCTGAGATGCCAGAGGCCAGGCCGGCGGCCCTGCTGAGCATCCTCACCAAGGGGCGCGCCACGTCCGGGCTGTGTTGAAAGCCCTTGAGGACGTGTTTCTTTTACGTGCTTTTCCTTTCAGCTTCTCGGGGGTCGGTCGTACGCGCACGTTTGTGGCTGAAGAGAGAACCGGCGGCCACGGCCGGTCGGCCTCTTTGTGCCCCGGCTTTGTTTCCGATTTCACGCTATCAGAGGGTCTGCGTGTTTTCCTGCGTGAAGTTGTCAGGGGATGAAAGCTCCGAAGCGGGGTCGTACGCCAAGGGCCAGGCGTGGAGCCCACCCGCCAGCCTCCCGCCCTCCCCCCGGCCCCTCCGCACAGTAACGGTGTCGAGCAGGCCGGCCCGGCCCTTCGCTTCCGTCCAGACTGGCTCATTCGTCTCCCGTGGGGCCAGCAGGGGCCTCGTCCAAGGCTAAAACAGGGCGGCCAGCTCACCCTCCCCAGCGGTGACCCACTGCCCAGGCGCGGACGGCCGAGCTGGGTCCCTGACGTGGTCAGGGGAGGGGGAGGTGAGGACGCTACCAGCCCCTGTGTTTTCGGGAGCATGTGGCTCAGTGACGGGGCAGGTGGAGTTCCCACCCCGTCCTCAATCGGGAAGGAGCCCAGCGGCGCAGATGCTGTGTCCAGTCTGGTGGGACGCAGTGCGCAGCGGGCCTCGCATTGGAGGCTGCTGGCTGTCCTTCCAGAGGGCCGCGTCCAAACAGAGACGCTGGAAGCCAGGCCCCGGGCGGTGGGATGCCACCACGGGGACTGGGTGACCCTGCGGGGCTGGGGGGGCTGCATAACTTCAGGAAGCCGCTCTTTTGGTTATTTTTCATTTTAAGGCTGTTGTATTTTCCACTTGATGGAAAAAAAGGTTAACCCAGCCCCCAAGGTCTGAGCGGGGGACGGAGGACCCCGTGTAGGTGCCGGCTCACCACCCATGCCCTTGACTGGAAGTGGCCTTGTCACCGGCAGGTGGGTGCCGCCGAGAGGATGCTGGACCTCCAGGGGGTTGGACGCCCTTGGTCCCGCTGGTCGCTGTTTCTGGGGGCCCGTTCCGTGGTGTGAGCTTCTCCTGGGGGCCCAGGCAGAAATGGGGGCTCCGCGTTCCGTCCTGCAGGGGGTCTGCATCTGAATAAAAAGGAGTGCTGTCCTCTTACTCAGAATGAGCTAGAACATTTCCAGTATCTGCTGGTAGTGTCTAAATTTGGGTGCCAGAGTGGCTTGGTGGTTCGTTTTTATTTTGTTTAAACCTCCCTGCTCCCCACGTGGAGGGGAGACGCATGGGGGCAGCCACCGCCTGTACCTGAGACGGCCACAGTCATCTGGCCACACCGGTTTTCCTCGCTGCCTGAAATCAGGATTAAACCTGCCCCACCCTCTGTGCAGCCCCATGAGTGACGGCACGCCAGACAGTGACCCCGCTCACCGCTTCTGAGCTCAGGCCCTGACTAGCCCCCTTCCCCGGGTGCAGGTGTGTGTGGGGAACCAGAGCAGCAGGGGGCAGGAGGCCACGGGGATGAACTGCACGCACGTCCCCTGCCACCCGCCACGTTCCGCAGCTTGGACTCCTGGTCACCTGTCTATGCCCAGCCGTCCCGGGGACCCAGGCACTCCTCGGAGCCTCCTGGAAGCCAGGGCGTGAGGCCCGTCGCTGAGAACGGGGGGTGCCCATGGCTCTCGGGGACCTGGGGGCTGGCTGCCGGAAGGGAGTCCGTGCCTCCACCGACACCCAGTCTGTGTCAGACTCATAAACAGCCGCCAGGATAACTCGGGAGCGAGGTGTCGCTGGGGCAGGAGGCGTCCCCCTGAGCCCGGCCCCTCGTCTGCAGGCCCGAGCGTGCTGCGGGGCACGAGGGGAGGGCGCCGCGTTCCAGGCCGGCAGGGAGCACCCTGGGGGGCGAGCCCCAGCGCCTGCTGACCCCTCCCCGCGCCTGCGCCCTCCGCGGGGTCTAGAGCCCGCGGGGCAGGGCCCACGCTCGGGCTGTGGGCCGGGGGGCTTCTTCGTGGTCCCTCAGAGACCCCTGCACGCTCACATGTCGGGACTCCCGACTCCGGTGGAGAGAGACCCAGACGCGGTCCCCAGGCCACACCGGGCTTTGCAGACAGAAGCAAGACCAGCTGTTCGTGTTCATTCAAAATATGCTTCCAATACCTGCGTCACTTTCTGTGTTTTCTCAGGTGGAGGAAAAAGGCAGAATGGAAGTGTGTTCTGATTCTCTTCTTGCCTCTGAGGAGAGAGCAAACCCTCTGGGCCGCTGGGCAGGCCTGTGACGATGGGGCACGCCCCGAATTTCCGTCCTGGCCACCTGGGAGCTCCTGTGAGACAGGCTGCGTCCCCCCAGCTCTCCACACCGTGTGGCCCGCCGGCAGCTCCCTGCCTGACCCCAGCCCCCTCAGGCCCTGTCTCCACCTCTCACGCTGCCACCCTGGCCTTTGCCCCTCCAGGGCCCTCCACCTGGAACCCGGCTCCATTAGCTCCGTTACACGGTCACCGTCTCTCTAGTTACCCCGACACCCAGCCCCAGGCGTGCCCCCCTGTATACGCTGCACATCCTGGACGCCGACCACAGGTGCCCACCGGCCCGGCCTACACTGGGTCCTTTGGAAACTTGGGGTGCATGTCAGCTGGGGCTCCTGGGGGATCCCCTTCCTCCGGGCCCAGCGTGCTGGGTCCAGACAGAAGCCGGGTCTCTGGAACCACAATAACTGGGTCCGAAGCCTTGGCGAGCCATCGGTAAACGCAAACTGAGATGCTTTTTTTAAATACCTACTACCCCTGGAAGTGGATGCACAGAAGAGAGCCTTGTGGCTTTTATTTACCATTTAGAAGCTTAGCAATTACAGTGAGAAAACGACCGGTGTGCCTCTGACCTCCACAGGTGGAAACTTACCACCCAGACTTTGCAGAAGGCGTGTCGTGACCCAGACTCTGAAACCCGCCGTATCCCCCAGGTCAGGCTTCTCAGACTCGGAATGTTCCTGACCAGCTCCTGGCTGATCCCAGGGCCTGTCCTCGGGTACGGGGCTGGCAGAGAGCAGAGTGGGTTCTGTAAGGCCGCATTCATGGGCTTGCCTGTGGGGACCCCAGGGGCTCTGCCTGCATAGAATTTGGACCCTGGTGGGGAGCGTTTGTGACGGCGGGATGAGGGCAATGGGGCGGGCAGCTCTGGGAGGAGGAGCGGGGCCAGCTGCACAGGTGCCCTGAGCCCCGGGGCTTTGCGCGGATTCAGTGGCCGTAAGACTGTGGGACTCGCAGAAAACGCTGCACACTGCGCTTCTGGGCTGACACCGGCGCCGGGTCCTGCGGGCACCACCCCAGCAGCCTGTGCCCCTAAATTCCAAGTGAAAAACCAGGGGCTCCGGGTGCCAGCAGGACAGTGCTGGGCCGCCTCTCCTTTGCCCTTCCTGCCACTGCTGATGGTGAAATAAATCTTACACGGCTCGTTAAGAATAACATTTGGGAAATTTTTTTCTCCTTTCAAAAGAGGAAAACGCCTTCCTGTAAGTAGGCGAGCCGGAAAGGCCCTGGCCCAGGGGTTTCTGCATGAGTGGTCACGACTGCGGATTGAAAGGCCCGCCCGGGAGGAGGCCTGGCGGGTGTGGGAGAGAGGCCCGAGGCTCGCGGAGGCCCCTCCAAGGGCGGGGCTGGTCAGATGTTTATCCTTTGCGAGGCCGTCTGAAGTGGCGAGATAAAGCAATTTTTTAAAACAGTTTTCAGCAGATGTGCCTTTGGGAGAAGACCATGAATTTCCTGAATCACGTCAGAGAGGCTACAATGCCGTCTGCCTGCCGAGCCCTCCCCATTCACTGTGCTTAAGCCACTTAAGCGCATTAGCATCTGGATGGGGTGACCTCCTCGCCGGGGGCTGGGCAGGGTGGCCGCGCTGGGCCGGATGGTCCAGGCGCTTGTTCTAATCCGACCGTTTGAAGGCGGCCAGACTGATTTGTGACACATGAGTCCAGAAGCCACTGTGAGGGGCTTGACCTGAGTAGCTGTCTGTGCTCTGAATGTCAATGCCTGTCCTGGAGCGCGCGGCCCAAGGGGGATCGGCTTCCGGCTCCCGGGCTGCCCGGGGCCCTCGGGCCTGTTGTGGGAGGATCTCCCCCAACGCTGGCTGCTTCGAGCCTCTGAGCCCCGCGGCCTCTGAGCCCAGCGCCTCCGCCGTGAAGTGACCTCACGAGGGCTCCTTAGACAAAGAGGTGTTTTTTTGTTTTTAAGTCAGCATTAGTCCAGTTGCGGTGGTCTTTCCTTCTTTCTTTCTTGAATAAAGATCACCTAGTGCTTTTTCAAAAACAGCTCTATCGAGGTATAACTTGCTCACAAACTGAAATTCAGCTGTGACCTTCTCACCCCACCTGGTCCCTGCGGCCCCTGCTCTGTCCTTTCTGGACTCCGCGTGGATGGACTTTCCCGAAGGGAGGCGTGCGGGGCCCTGGTCTCCGCGCGTCCTCGCCGCCACTTGCTGTGCACCTGGGGTGTCTCTCAGCCCGTTTGGAGCTGCACTTCGTCTCTGAGGTGTTGGTGTGGTCAGCGTGGCCCTGCGGTGCCCCTAACTGCACCAGGCCTCGCGGCCCCTGCGCCAGCCTCCAGCCTCGTCCTGACTGGGGAGCGACCCTGTTTAACCCCCACCCTGCTGCCTTTCCGCGCCCCACACCCAGGTTGGGACAGGAGGGATTTTCTAAAGGAGCCTGGATTTAATAGAGTTTTCAGCCTATCTGCAGTCAGCCTGTCACCCGTGCCCTTCCGTCTGCCCCGCCGCAGCTGGTGGGCGTCCCTGCCCAGGGCCCCCCGGCGTGGCCTCTGTGTCCCCCGTGCTGCCCCCGGGGCCTGTGTGGCTGCCCTTCACCGTCCCTCCCCCTGTGGCTGTGGAGGACCGCCCGTCAGACTGTTCCCCGCGGAGCCTCCACAGGCCCCCTGGGTCCCTGGTCCTCGGGGCAGCCTGGGGCGGCGGGCAGAGGGCCGGGTGTGCGGCCCCGCCGTGTCTGGAGCCGCGGGTCCCTTCACGGGAGGTGTGAGCCCCTGAGCCGAGGTCGGGGCGCGGTGCCGGCGGGCAGCGGGCTGGCACATCACCGGGGACTCAGCTCCTTCCGTGTCGTTCCCAGACTCTCTGCACAAAGGCCACGATGCAGACCGTCCGGGCCGCCGACACCAACGAAGTCGTGAAGCTGATATTCCGAGAGTCGGACAACGACCGGACGGTGAGCACCCGTAGGTGCGGTGGGCGCCGTGCCCTGCGGCCCCGCCTGCGCTGACGGCCCTTCCCTTGGCAGGTGATGCTGCAGCTCGAGAAGAAAGTCTTTGACTACGTCAACCAGGAGGTTTTCCGGGACGACAACGGCGCCGCGGTGAGAGCTCCGGCACCCGACGCGTGGCCGGGCCCGGCGGCTGCTGTGGGCTGGCGCTGGCCCCCGGCCCCTCCCAACGCCCCCGCTTTCCCAGGACCACGCTTCCCGGTGCCGTCACAGCCTGTGGGTCGGCTCCGGAACCCTCACCCTCCCGTCACTTCTCCACTGGGCCCTTCCTGGGGGGGGCGTCCTGCCGCCGGCTGGGCTGCGGCCACCCGCCTCGCGGCCTGTGCCGGCCAGCGCGGCCCTCAGCACTGGGGCCCTTCCTCCCTGGTGAGAGGCAGAGGGCCAGGAGCTTTGGGTGCGGAACCCCTGGTTCAGGGCCGGCCCACAGAGGCCTGGGCTTCCTTTGGAAAGAAGAGAACCACCGTGCAAATTTGCGGGGGCATCTGTGTGGCCGCGAATGCACGTGTGTGCGTGTGTGCGTGTGCAGAGGGAAGTATTGATATGTGTGAATGGACGCCTGCAGTTCAGACCAGCCGGCGAGCACGGTCCCTGCAGCGGGATAGCCTAGGGGGCCCTGCACCTGCGGTGCCCTTTGCCTCTTGTGCGTCAGTTGGGCCTGCTTTTGACGCATCGGCGCCTGAGGGCGGTCGGGACACCTGTGGGAGCCTCACCGCACGCCCAGCTGTGCACCTGTGCCTCCCCCCTCCCGCCTCCTGGGGGCCTTTCTGCTCTTCCCACCCTGGTAAGGGGCTGTCTGTACCAATGTCCCCATTTTCAGTTCCCGGTCCACCCCACCTCGCCTGCTTGCCACCAAGACCATTGTCACCCCTCAGGGACGTCTTTATCTCAAAGGCCAGGGATGGCGCTTGGACTTCAGGGCCTGCCTCCGAAGCGTCCCCCCCCAGGACCACACCCCTCATGGGTCAGCTCCCTGGTCCCCCTCTGCCCCCAGCTCAGCTCTTGTGCTCTGGGCGCCCCTGAGTGGCCTGGTCACCCGTTGGGTCTTGAGTTTCCAGCTCCGGACAATGCCTCTGTCTCGCGTCTGCCTCAGGCCCCTCCGAGCACTCGCACCGACCCGGCTGGGGGCTCCGTGCCTCCGTGTGGGAGGGCCCCTAGCTCTCGTGCCGGGCGCTCAGAAGAGGGCTCACGTCTAAGTGGAGAGGGGCTCTCCAGATGTCCGGCAGACTCTGCCAGCCCGTGAACCCGCCCTACCTTCCTGTCCTCCCCAGAAGCCCTCGTCCCCCGCCGGGCCTCCCTCGCCTTGCACGTCCGGCGGCTCCTGGGCCTGGACTCGCCACACGTCTGAGTCTGCCGGCCCTGGCCGTCGCCCCCCCCCCACCTGCCTCCTTCCCGACCCC
>NW_006778824.1:690094-693519 GCF_000442215.2 Lipotes vexillifer | reverse complement strand
CCTTCCCGACCCCTGCCCCTCTGTCCACCCCCAGCCTGGAGCCCGCCCGGGCCTGGTCACACGCCCACCCAGTCAGGCCCAGCTTTGGGCCTTGGCCACCTCCCACCGCCGTCGGGTAAAGCCCGGGACCCTGACCCCTCCTCCGAGGCGCGGCTCACGCCTGGGGCCTCTGTGCTGACCCCCCACCCCTCCTGCAGCCGCACGGGGGGCACCTCTGCCCCCGCGGACGCTCCAAGCCGCCTCACGCACTTCCCCCCCGCCTGTCGTGCTGCGTCCCCGCGTCCCCGCGGCCAGTTCCCAGCTCGGCTGCGCAGGGGGCCTCGGGTCCCGGTGAGGTGGGCTCCTGCTGTGTCCCGCAGTGCCTGGGCTCAGCACACGGCACTCACGGCTCAGCTGCGGCCCTGCTGGGCTGGACGGGAGGCTGTGTAGGGTGCGGCCGTGTCTGGCTGCCATTCCTGTGACTTCCCAGGCCCGGAACACGTGGGGCAGGTTTGGGGACACGACGCGTTCGGTGTGCCTGTGTGGGGTGAGGTGCCCAGGAGACTCGGGGTGCCGTCTGCTCCCTGGGCAGCCGTGCGACCCTCTGAGCTTGGAGTAGGGCGGGCGGGGTGGGCTTTGAGGGCCCCTAGCACAGAGACGGCCCCTCGAAGCCAGGGACAGTGTGGTTACCAGGGCGAGCAGAAAGCGGAGACGCCCTGGGAGGGGAACAGTGGACACAGAGAGTGGCGCTGGGGTGGTCAGGGGGCCAGAACGTTCCGGAAGGAGCCAGGACACTGGCGAGAAGGAAGGTCCACTGTGTGAGGGAGAAACGGGGTCCTGAGGCAGGTGTGCAGGGCAGGGGTCGGCGGGGAACGGGGATGTCACAGTGGGTCCAGAGTCCCCGATGCTCTCGGTTAGCACTTAGAGAATGTGTCACCACCCTGGAAACTACAGATGTCACCGTTAGACGTAAGCTCTAGTTCTGTACTTATTCACCATGTGAAACTGTGCTCCTTTAAGGTGGAGCAAAGTTAGTTTGAATATCTGGGAGAAGTTTGAGGCTGACTCAGATGAGAAGACGCAGTGGAGTCGAAGCAGAGACGAGGTCTACACGTGGGTCTGGAAGGCCCGTGGCCCCTCCTGTCGGGTCAGGAATCTCCGGGGAAGGGGGTGGCCTTGTGCGTCCCCGTGGTGCATCCCTGTGGTGCAGGGCCTAGGCTCAGCGGCAACTGCCCCGGCAGCTCGGCGTGTCAGTCCCGCTTGGGAGGCGGGCGTCCAGACCCCCCTGGGGGACGATGAATGGCCTGAGGAGCCCTCAGAGGACATCTCACCTTCTTGCGAGACGCCCACAGCAGGATGGATGTGCTGCTCCGGCCTCGGCCCCCAAATCCATCTCAGCCTTGATCAACCACCAGCCTTGTTCCCATCTGACAGAAATTTAATTCAAGCTGGCTCTGAAAATAATTATTGTATTTTAAGAGTAGTAATCATTGGCCGGGACATGATTGAATGTGTCCATGCCTATTGACTTTTTCTATGATTTATAACTTTGTTTAGTCGATATTCCCATCGAAATTGTATAATTAATTATAAGTGTGGCTGTCAGGGCTGCAGGATGGAGTGCCCTGGTGAGGATTT
This sequence comes from Lipotes vexillifer, assembly GCF_000442215.2. Taxonomy (NCBI): domain Eukaryota; kingdom Metazoa; phylum Chordata; class Mammalia; order Artiodactyla; family Lipotidae; genus Lipotes; species Lipotes vexillifer. The sequence continues at coordinate 691,902 of NW_006778824.1, read as the reverse complement.
GGAGAGATTAAATTTTCTGCGGCTGTCCCAGGGCAGGGCGCGTGAGTTTTCACCGCGCTCGGCCTGTTGGATAGAGATGTTTTCTGGGTGTGTAGCAACTGCTCCAGCTCCGGGCGCATCGATTTTCCGGCCTCTTTCTTTCCCTTTATCAGCGCAGCGTCTCTGCAGTAACTGAGGAATGTGTGCAGCCGGGACAGCGCCTGACAGATACACGTACGATCAGCCGCCGCTTAATCATTGTCTACACACGCCCTACTCTGTTTTTCACTTTGTAATCAAGAAGAATGTTAAAGATACATGTGAAATTGGTTACCACTTTGTGAAAAATCTCAGAGAGATACAGATTACCCTTTCAACAGAAATGCACTGTCATTTCTAATCAGAAACACCTCGCGCTGGCCTCCTGTGGCAGCAGCCATGGCTCCATCCCCCATCGTTCCCGTGGACTCAGGGCGTGGAGCTGTGGGGGCCATGGGGCAGCAGGAACAAAACACAGCCCCGGGTACAAAGCGTGTAGGAAGCACTCCAAGTAGAGAGAGTCCACAGACATCAGATAACTGAATACTTGATAAAAATTATAAGATGAGATTTAAAGGTATTGAAAACGTGAAAGCATCAGAAACATAAACAAATACCACACCCTGAAAAAAGCAGGCAGATTCAAAGGTATGAGAAGTGCTAACAGCAGTCACTGAGGTGGAAGTCTCCACAGGTGAGTTCAGTGTCAGGACGGATGCAGCCTCACGGCGGAGCTGAGACCCCAGCGCGGTGCAGACCTCGCGGGTCGCTCGGAGGCAGCGCCTGGAGGCTCAAGGCGGGGCCGGAAGGCCTGGTCCTCAGGAGCTCGGCAAGTCCTGAGCCGAACGCCAAATACAAAGACGGAGAGCAGCCGGAGCGCCAGGGCCCCAGAGGAAGGACGCTGGCAGTGGGCCTTGTGGGAGCGACAGCCGCCGCCGACCGAGGGATCGGCGGGAGGCCCCGCGGCGGGGCCGGAGCAGCGGCACTGAGCGTGCGTGCAGGGCTCTGCGGACACGCGTGTGCCCGTCGCGCACAGGACGGGGCGGCGAGCCCGTCGGGACGCCTCACGGACTTACTGTGTCCAGGATGTTTCTTTTCTTCTCTCTGAGTTAAATTTGGGAGAAGCTGAAAGGCTTGGCAGCTCTCGGTGGGTGAGGCTCGGGCCGCTCACCGCCTGCAGGTTCCCAGGTGCTGGACCGAGTCCTCCGGGGGGAGGAGGCCGCCGCCAGCGTCGGGCTCAGTGGCCGGTCGTCAGGGGTGCCATGGATGCACCTCTCCTGACGGTCGCGCCTGCCTGCAGCCGCCACGCAGCATCATGGCTGTCTTCCCGTCTGACCTGCGAAGGCCAGGAATTCACGCTTGGAGCGTGTGGATGAGACACGCTCGCTGGCCTCCGCGGGGGTTGTGCACCTGCGAGTGTGATGCGAGGGCATCTCCAGCCCCACGTGCGTGCACACACGTGTAAGCACGGGACTGGTCCAGGCCTCACACTCATGCTTCACACACACACACACACACACACACACACACACGAGTTCTCCATCCCCGGCACCCCTGAGGCGCTAACTCTGCAACCTTCCGGAAGCTCTTTGGCCTCTGGGCTGCTGCATGGAAGTGGGGTGTGTTTCTCCTCGATGCAGAGGCAGGGGCCACTGGGGCCGGGAAGCTGAGGGGCTCGGCCGCCCCCCCATGCCCCCCCCGCGCTTCCCCTCCCGCACCCACAGCTCCCGCCCTGTGCCTCCCCTCCCCCATCCCCAAACCCTTTCCCTTCCCCATGGCCCTCCCTATCC
>NW_006778824.1:680015-688198 GCF_000442215.2 Lipotes vexillifer | reverse complement strand
GGGAGCGGCGGGAGGCCCCGCGGCGGGGCCGGAGCAGCGGCACTGAGCGTGCGTGCAGGGCTCTGCGGACACGCGTGTGCCCGTCGCGCACAGGACGGGGCGGCGAGCCCGTCGGGACGCCTCACGGACTTACTGTGTCCAGGATGTTTCTTTTCTTCTCTCTGAGTTAAATTTGGGAGAAGCTGAAAGGCTTGGCAGCTCTCGGTGGGTGAGGCTCGGGCCGCTCACCGCCTGCAGGTTCCCAGGTGCTGGACCGAGTCCTCCGGGGGGAGGAGGCCGCCGCCAGCGTCGGGCTCAGTGGCCGGTCGTCAGGGGTGCCATGGATGCACCTCTCCTGACGGTCGCGCCTGCCTGCAGCCGCCACGCAGCATCATGGCTGTCTTCCCGTCTGACCTGCGAAGGCCAGGAATTCACGCTTGGAGCGTGTGGATGAGACACGCTCGCTGGCCTCCGCGGGGGTTGTGCACCTGCGAGTGTGATGCGAGGGCATCTCCAGCCCCACGTGCGTGCACACACGTGTAAGCACGGGACTGGTCCAGGCCTCACACTCATGCTTCACACACACACACACACACACACACACACACACGAGTTCTCCATCCCCGGCACCCCTGAGGCGCTAACTCTGCAACCTTCCGGAAGCTCTTTGGCCTCTGGGCTGCTGCATGGAAGTGGGGTGTGTTTCTCCTCGATGCAGAGGCAGGGGCCACTGGGGCCGGGAAGCTGAGGGGCTCGGCCGCCCCCCCATGCCCCCCCCGCGCTTCCCCTCCCGCACCCACAGCTCCCGCCCTGTGCCTCCCCTCCCCCATCCCCAAACCCTGGCCCTATCCCATGGCCCTCCCTATCCTGCATCCCCCCTGCTGGCCCTGCACCCCCTAGGGCCCCCGGCAGGGCCGCCAGGGGGTGCTGAGTGGGGTGAGGTTTGACACGGGCGCTTCGTCACAGCAGATATGGGCTCACGAGCGTCACCCGTGGGGTCCAGTATCCAAGCCTCGCCAGGCAGGGTCCGAGGCTCTTTGTGCCCCCGTCTCCGGGTGTCCAGGATGCTGCAGGAACCTGTTGTGAGACTGGAATCAGGCAGCTGTGTCTGAAGTGGTCCCGTTTATGCAAAAGGAGCTTTGGTTTATCCCCCCACGCAAACCACAGACGCCATCAAGGCCTCCTGCCGGGGGAGGTGTCAGCTCTGCCTCCCTCTGACCGGCCGATGGCTGGCCTGGTGCACGCAGGCCCGGTGGCGAGGGCCACGTGCAGGTGGCTTAGGTAAGCAGCCTGGCGCCCGGTAATTGCTGTGTGCACGGCACCGGTAACTGCACGCTCTGGGAGTGATGGATAAGGTAGCAGAGGGAGAGAGGACGGGTGTGGCTTCGGGCTCCCGCACGGCTGCAGGGGACGTGAGTGATGACCGTGTCCCCAGGGTGTGCGTGGCCATGGTGGCCAGACACTGCCATTGCCCTTCCCTCCTGGGGGCACGGTGCCCCGTGGGGTGTGGCTCTGAAGAGTCCCTCAGGGCCAGGTCTTGTTTTTTATCTTCCCGTGTGAGGTCAGTGCTCTTACTCTCTTGACTTAGTTTGGGCAAAACGGTGTCCTCTCTGCTGGACACTGCCTGAGGGCACGTCGGAGGCGACGCCAGCGCCCACGGCGGCTGCACCCCGTGGTCTCAGCAGGGCGAGGTGGCCCTGCGTGGCCAGTCAGCACAGGCAGTGTGGGTCCAGCGCCGGCGGCAGAGGGGCTGAGTTCGGAGCAGGCCTCGCACAGAAGGGCCTGCAGGGTGCCCCGGGTCTCTCCGGCCACACGCCCGGGGGGCCCGCCCTCGGGAGGCCTGCACGCGGCCCGGGTGATGTGCAGGGCAGGTGCTGGAGCAACACCTGTTTCCCGGAAGTTGCAGGTCCCTGCTGCAGACAGACCCTCCCCCAGGGCTTCTCGGTGCCCCCTGGGAGGCAAACCAAAGTGACCCTATATTTTTTTCTGTTTCTTTTCTTCAGCTCTTAGAATTTGACAAAGAGCTGTCTGTCTTTAAGGACAGACTGTATGAACTGGACATCTCCTTCCCTCCCAGGTAAGGACCACCGCTCGCTGGGCCAGCAGGTAACTGTCCTCCCGTCCGTGCGTCTGTCTGAGCACAGCAGGGGTCTGTTCTCTCCCTTCTCCCAACACGGCCTCTCAGGTTAGCCTACGAGGGGCCCCACGGGCAGCTCCACGTTCTGGATCGTTCTGGAACCGTCGTGGGGTGGGTTTTGGTTTGGTTTGTCTGTGTCTGTCTTTCTCGGGTATGTAAGCTTTTGCTGGGTTTTGCTCTGGTGTTCATAGAGTCTTGAAATCTGCAGCAATAACATTGTGTTGCCTCCCGACCAGCCTGGGGCTGCAGAGGGCCGGGGTGGGGGGAGAGAGACGATTACGAAGTGCCCAGGGCACCGGGTGGGCGCTCGGCCCGCGGGCCCGTCTGGAAAGACACGGATGCCCCATCACGAGCTTCTCCCACCCATCTCTCTCCTTTCATAGATTCCAAGTACGAATTCTTATCACTTGGGAGAAAATGGGCCTTGGGCAGGTTCAGGGAAGCTTTCTCAGGTAGACGGGACCTGGTGAGCAGCTGCAAGTGGGGCCGAGAGCGCCACCTGGCCCCCCCTCGTCTGCGTCGGGCCTGGCAGTAAACGCGTCAGATCCACGTCAGAGGAACGGTGGGCACCCAGAACGCGCTGGGGGGCCAGGTCCTCTCAGGCTCCCTCTGAAGGTCACCCCCTGCTTCCTGGGCCACACTCCAGTGGTCAAACGTGTGCAGGCTTGAAGGGCCCCCCACCGTCCACTGGACATGGGACTCGCTACGGGTCCAGGCTCTGGCCAAGGCGGCCGGGCGCTCACAGCTCAGGGTCGGCGCCCAGACCAGCGGTGCGAGGTTCAGGGGCCAGAGAAGCAGGGACCTGGGCCCTTGGGGTGCCTGGTGGGCCCCTAGCAGCGGCTCCAACACCCGTGAACTCGTGACTCAGCGTTTCAGGATCAGAAGGGTGGCCCTCAGCAATGCCGTCCAGGTGCTGACCACCACGTTGCCCTCAGTCTCTGACGCTACTTTAAACGTACACATCACGTGCGGTGAACCGTGCTCCCAGGTGCAGCTAAAGTCTAAAGACGTCCTGAGGGACTTGTTCAGCCCGCGCCTCCTGAGGGTAGTGCCGGGGTCTGGAGCGTCCCTCCTGCTTGACCGGGGTCCAGCGCCTCTCTCAGGGCTGTGGAGCCAGCCAGGAGGGAGGGGGCCTGGGGCTGCCGAAGGCATAGCCCTGTGAACACGTGTGCCCTGAGCTGGCGTCAGCCCCTCGAGCATCTCCCAAACGCCGCAGCCTTGAAGGTCACCCAGGTGCAGGGCGCAGAAGATGCAGGCAGGACCGGCCACAGGACCTCGTGGTCCGTGCTCAGGTGGCCGAGGGACGATTCCCCCACCCCTAGGCAGCAGAGAGACTGGCACGTCCAGAGTCGGGAGGGACAGGGCTGCGTGGTCCAGCCAGGCCCCGGCTGGCAGTCTCCAGGAAGCACGGGCCTTCCCCCCGGAAGGCGGCCATAGCCCCGGCCTCTGAGATCCCACTGGTAGGTGGGGGTGGGCATGCTTTGGTGCCAAGCCGGAGGAACCCCAGGGAGGGCCTGGGGTTCGTCGGGGTATCTGGGGCTGCGGGCACCTTGAGGGCACCTGCGCTCAGTCTGGGGCACACCTGCCTCGGTGTTTGATGGACTCGTGTGGCAGGAAATGACCCCGAGAGGTCCCGCCCCCGTCTGGGAACCTGAGGACGTCCTGTGACTTCGCAGGTGCGTTAGGAATGTGCCCGTGCTGTAGGGGCGGTGTCCTGGGCCGCGGGGCCCCCCCGCAAGCCCGTCACAGCAGAGGCCCCCCCCCCTGCCTGGAGGTGGCGGCTGCCACCCAAGGGAGGTGGCCTGGGCGGGGCAGGCCGCCGGGGGCACTGGGAGGACCATCAATTTAGGGGCCGGATTTTCTCCGTTTAACTGGGAAGTGGCATTCGAAGTCTTCTGAGGTGAGAAAAATCGTGGTTTACAGACTTGAGTCATCGGCTCCCAAAGCTGGGGGTCCAGCTCACAGCAGGAAATATACCTGGCCTGTCAGCCCTGTCACAACCGGTGGTGCAAGACCCACCAAAGGCTCCTTAGGCCTTTCCAGCCACTGCCCGGCTCATCCATCCCTCCCCCACTGCCCAGGGCATCTCCCCCCACTGTCCAAGTCACCCACCCTTCCCCCACTTCCGGGGTCATCCATTCCCCTCCCGCACTGCCCATCTTCCCCCTCCTCTGGTGCCTGGGTCACACCCATCCCCCTCCCTTGGCTCTGTTGCATTTTAAAAGCATGTTTGTGACCATCGGGTAGAGCTCACAGCCCCCCTGGGTTGCCACGTGGGGTCTGGAGGGCTGTTCCAGCCATGGGACAATGTCAGCGGAAGCAGAAGCGGGACAGCAGCAGGGACTTGGTTAGAAACGGTGGCTGTGTGGTTTGGTACCCAGATGTGTTCTCTGACTGTGCTGGAAAATAAGTGATCTCAGGCGTGCTCTGTGTGTGTGTGTGCAGGAGCATGAGCTCCTGTGCACACGTGTGTAGGGTGTGTGCACAGAGGATTGTGCATGGGTGTATTCACCTGTGCACACTGTGTAGGCACGTGTCCATGGATGTGGCACTGCATGGGTGTGGGTGCATGTGTGTGCAGAGTATGTGCACGTGTGTGTAGGGGTGTGTGTGTACCTGTGTGGATGTGTGTGCAGGATGTATGCGATCGGATTATAGACTGATTGCGTGTGTTTGTGCAGTGCATGGGTTTGGGTGTGTGCATACAGTATCCACATGTGCACAGATATGGGTGTGCACATGGAGTGTACGTACATGGTGTGGGTGTACACGTGTGTATGCAGAGTTGTACGCATACATGGTTGTATGTGCACACGTGTGGTATGTGGGTGTATGTGCATGGGTGTGTGCAGTATGTCTTGGGGTGGGGGTGGGTTGCGTATGCACATGTGCACGGTGTATGTATGCATGGGCCTATTTGTGGTGTGTGTGTGTGTATGCATGCAAGTACATGGCCGTGTACAGGCATGCATTGCATAGGTGTGGGTGTGTGTGTGCATGAGCCGTGTTTGCACATGTACATGGTATGTGCACATATGAGCGAATAGGTATTTGCATGTACATGGGTATTTACATGGGGGTGTGTGCATGTGCATGGTGTTTCCATGAGCTTGTGTGCAGTTCCTGCGTGTGGTGCAAAACTCGTGTGTATACGTGTATGCATGTGTGCTTCCTGGGTGTATGCACTGCCTGCACGGGTGGGGGTGTTGCTGGGGCGTGCAGGGGGTGTCCTCTGTGCACAGCTGCTAGCCTAGGGCCATCTCCCGCTCTTGGAAGCTGTCAGGGGCTTCTGGCCTGGAGCAGTTTCCTTGCAGACCGTCCGTCTATCGCTTCTCTCCGAGCTGAGGGGTGGAAACCACTGAGGAGCCGCCTGAGGAGCCTGGCGCCCGGGCTGCCCTGGTCCTGCGCGGGGAGGGGCAGGCGGGGTCAGGTGGGCAGGGGAGGCGCCCGTCGCATCCCGTGTGCCCAGCGTTGCCGCTCTGGAAGGAGGCAGGAGTCTGCCGGGGTGCCCACCAGCTGCACATCCTGCCCACAGGGCCGTCCTGCGTCCAGGTTCCACCACGCTGCCCTCTTTGAGGTGGAAAGGCGGAACCTCCCGGTTCTGTTTCTTCTGGTGTGGCTGAGCCCGTGGGGACCTTTCCGGAAGCGGTGCTGGTCAGTGAGGGACACCACGTCTGCGTTTGTCTGCGTGGCCTCGGGCAGGGCGGGGTGTGCATGTGGCCGCCCCTCAGTCACAGAGAAGGGCCACGCCAGCCCCTTCCCACGCTCCCGAGGCCCGTGTCATCCTCACGACTCCGTTCTGTGAAAACGGCCCTTCCCTCCCACGTGGGCCAGGCGGTCGGGACGGAGGCGCATGGGCTCCGAGACTGTGGGCCCTCGCCTGTGGCTCTGGGCGTTGGTGGGGACGGTCTGTGCTTCACTGGCTGCCGGACTCTGGCCCCTCCTGGGGGTGGGGGACGGGGGGTGTGGGCAGTGTCCGTTCAAGGGGTAGTGGGCACCCCAGGCCGCCGTGCCTGTCCTCACCCAGCTTTCCTCTCTGTGAGGCCTGTTTGCTCCAGCTTGTCAGCCAGGGAATTAGCAAGAGCCATGGGCATCCCTGGTGCCAACGGGCAGTGCCACGGGAGCAGGGTGTCCTGAGCGGCATCCTCTGGCCGTCGCGCCTGGTTTTCAGAACCTTTCTGCGCCTTTTGCCTCTGTTATCCAAGCAGTGGACTCACTGCAAACTGGCTATGGAGTCCTGGTCCCCGTTCTGGTGGAGGCGAGCTCTCAGCTGCTGGGGGCCAGGGGCTGGGGCCAGGGTCAGTGCAGAGCCTGGAGTGGAGGCCACCGTGCCCCCCGTGGCTCCAGGCTGTGGCTAATCGCATGCCCGGGACAGTCCTCAGAGATGCTCGAGCAGACAGGTCTCCTAAGGAGAGCGAGGGGGGCGGGGGCGAGTTTCTTGAGCAGAGGCGTTCGTGACTGTTCTCCACGGGCTAACAGAACTCCACGCCTAATGGACTGTAACTCAATGCTGTGTGTCACTTTGCTGGAAGAGGTGCTAATATTTCAGGCGTTTGTAGAGCCTTCAATTCTCGTTCTTCTCAGCCTCGGGGACAGTTTTGCACCTTCGTGAGGGACAACCACGAAGTGACAGGCAGGGTGGGGTAGAGGCAGGGAGCGCGGCCAGGCCGGGCTAGTGGGCGCACAGGATGCCCACCACAGAGACCCTCCAGGGCCCACCCTGCGCTCCAGATGATGCCTGCCAGCCCCAAGTGGCCAGGGACGGCACTCGGGACCAGGCCAAATGAAGGCCTTTAACGCCACGTGGTGTTTCCACGTGCTGGTGACATAAAAAGCTTTAAGTTCGTGCTCGGAATAACTGGTGGGCAAAAGAGTGTGATGCTGGCGTTGGCATGAGCCGTGCCCACCTGGTCAGTCTGCGTGACCAGCCTCGAGTAGATGCAGAGCCGCTGGCATGAGCCGTGCCCACCTGGTCTGTCTGCGTGACCGGCCTCGAGTGGATGCAGAGCCGCTGGCATGAGCCGTGCCCACCTGGTCTGTCTGTGTGACCGGCCTCGAGTGGATGCAGAGCCGCTGGCATGAGCCGTGCCCATCTGGTCTGACTGGCCTCAAGTGGATGCAGAGCCGCTGGCATGAGCTGTGCCCACCTGGTCTGTCTGTGTGACCGGCCTCGAGGCTGGTTGTTTGCAGTGGACAGGGTGACAGTCAGCTTTCCGTGTCCTGCGTTGTCATCCTGTCCACCCTCCCTGCCCTCCAGCCCAGCGTCCGCTTGCGGCTCCCACTCTCAACCTGGATTTGGGCCGATCGTGGGAGCCCCTCTTTCCTCTCCCCAGGATGGCCCGGCGTGAGTGGCAGTGCTTTGGGACGCCCCAGAGGTGACCACCAAAGCCTGCCCTGTGCATCCAGCAGGGAGTTTCTAACATAGAGTGCTTTTCTGAGTTACTGTCGTTGGTTTTAAAATAAAGAGATCAAAGTATGAAGATGAGATGGCTTAGCTGCCTTTTCCGCTAATGTGGTGGCAGCAGGCTTCCCGTGGTGTGGAATCCTCCCGCGGCCCTGCACGCAGCCCTGCCCTGGACCCAAGTCCCTGTGGAGCACTGCTGCCCACCTGTGCCCTCAGAACCGCCCCCGCCGCAGGAAGCCTCCCGTCACTGAGGCTCGAGAATTCCCAGAGGTGGCGGGATGCGCCCCACACGCTCCCCTCTCGTCCCACTGACTCCTAAACTGTGTCTCCCAGGCCTGAGATTCAATCAATGAAGCATTCACGTGGCTTTGCCTGGGTGGGGCTGAGGAGGGGGCCACCCCCAACACCATGACAACAGCAAGTAGCATCTCCGTGTAATCGCAAACATAGAACTTACCTTCCAGCCCCTGACAGGGTCTTGGGGCCCCTGGGGGTCCACACGTCACGGCCGAGAACTCCCCAAACCTGGAAGTAACCAAAACGCCAGCTTTAGCGGATAGATGTGGGCTGCTGAAGCGGCCGGACCGCTGCTCCCCGCGGGCCGGGGAGCAGTGGGAACCAGGGGGCCGGCGGCTGCTGTCTGTGGCGCGGGAGCCGCCGGGG
>NW_006778824.1:667748-679894 GCF_000442215.2 Lipotes vexillifer | reverse complement strand
GGGGGGTGGTGGAGGGCTGCTGCGCCCCCTGCGCTTGTGGCTCTGAGTGACACGTGTGCCTCAGGGAGGTAGACAGACGCACAGTCAGAGTACACACCTCACCAGAGAAAAGTCACACCTTCCCAAGGACGGACAAAAACGATCCATGGTGGGAAAGAGGTTTTTACTGGGCAAATTAATTACAGAAAAAGATCCAGCGAGAGCTTTCGAAAAAGACAAAAATATATATAACACAGGGATAAAATGTATCACACGGCTCTGGCCAGAGGAGGCTCTGTCTCTTCAGTGGATACATTTATTTTTATATTAAAAATTCGGAGGCACTTTTCAGACTTCTTTTTGGGCCATAATTCAACTTTGGACCATCTATAGATTCCTGTCTGTAACGATAAATATAAAATGGTGACATTTGGACAAAAAGGCTGAGCTCCTTGCTGTGTGCCCGGCCTGGTTCTTGGGAAGGGAGCCAGGAAGCTTGTCCAGCTGGTCACAGAGCCCCGGGTGGGGCAAGTGCTGAGAGGCGAAAGGCCAGGGCACCGGTTACTCGGGAAGCCGCGGGTCACCCCACAGGGATGCTGTGGCCACCTGTGTCCACAGAGCCGGGTCAGCTCTCTGGCTCTGACCACGGGCCCCTCCTCCCCACGGCAGTGTGAATGTTACTGCCCAGTTCAGGTGCAGCTTCCTTCCGCCTCCTTTTCTTTCCTAGGAGTCTCAGGTGTTAGGAAACTGAGTTCCTGCCGGCCTCCGGGGCTGCCACGCACGGGTGGACGGTCTGCCGATTCGCTGGCCGCGCAGGCCCGTCTGCCCTCAGCAGGGCCGTGACTTGGGAACACTCACGTTCTCCCCGAGCGAGAAGCCCAGGAGGGTAAAAAAAAAAAAAAGAATCTTACTTGAAATAACAATTCAATACAGCCTCTCCTGGAAATTTGCGGGAACGGGAAACTGATTTTGGAGGGCAAACTAGGCTTACTTCTGCCGACGAGAGAGACCCAGAGGGAAAAAAAAAAAAAAAAAAAAAAAAAGGAGGGTCTCCCCCAGCACCCCCAATTCTCCGCCTCCCGCTTCGGTGAGAACTGGGCCTGTCTGGCCAGGTGCAGGGGCCCCGCCCCCTCCACCCTCAGGGTCCTCCTGAGCCTGCGTCTCTCTCGCACAGCGGCCGGTCCTGCGGAGTCAGGCGGCCGACACAGTGGGCCTTTGTGCCTTCCCGGCCTGGCCGCTGGCCTTGGGCCCTGGTGACACCACCCGCCTGCCCGCCGCTCAGATGCAGGCCAAGCCTTGTCGGCAGCGCCCTGGCAAGGGGGCCGCTTGCCCACATCCTGCATCCTGCGGGAAGGAGCCCGAGGGGCTGGGCGGACAGGTGGGCGATTGTTAGCTTTATCGCAGGGCCATTCGTTGTGGCGTCATTCCCCACCATGCGGGGCCAGGCCGGCGGCTCGTCCCGCGTCCCCGCCCTTTGCAGCGTTTGCTTTCAGATAAGTCTGCGTGTGCAGCGAGCATTAATCATCGGCAGCCCCGGCAGGCAGCGCTGGGCCATCCTTGGAGTGGCCTGGGCAGGGCCCCCCTCCCAGGCCCACGCTGGCCTTGCCTGGCCCATCTGCACCAGCACCGCCCTGCTCACTCCTGACCTGGCTCTGGGAGTGGCGGGCCCCTTCCGGGAGTCTGTCCACAGCAAGGGCCCCCAGTCCGTGGGGTGAGGGTGCCGTCCCCAACCGCCCTGCCCATCCCGGCCAGGGCACCCCTCACGGCCAGCTTCTTTTGCCCACTGAATCACACGTGGGCAGGCCCCACGGCAGCAGCAAGGTTGAGGACACGGACTGAAGGCCCGGGGGAAAGCTTGTCACAGCTCCGGGCCTCCCAGGCCCTTCCGTGTTACTCCTCACCAGGCTGACTGTCCCCGTGATGGCCCATCAGTCAGCTCCTGGCGGTGGACAGGCGGCTGGACTCGGGCCTTGGCGCCCTGTGACGATGGCTCCGCGGTGTGCGTAGGGACTGTCCGTCACTTACCTGCGTGGGCTTTTCATGCTGTTTCTAATGCAGGACCCTTGCCCTGGGCAGGTCCCCAGGGGGCTCTGTGGGCATTGGGGCGCAGCCTCAGTGGGACCCCCGATGGCCAGGGCTCCCGAGGGCTTTCCCATAGCAACAACGTCATAGGTGCAGCTGAGGGTCACGCGGTGGTTCCTGAAGCCCCCGGGACTCGATCCCACTCCCGTCTGCGCTGCGTCTCCGAGGGATGCTTCGAGCCGGCCCGTTCAGCACTCCTGGAGCAGCGTGTGTCTGTGCAGCTCCTGCCCGGCGGGGAGCGTGGGCGAGGCCCGGGGTGGCCGGCTCCACCTCCCAGACCTCCTGTTGACCGCAGTTGTCCCCCCGGGTGAACCTGGCCTGCCCCGCCTCACGGTCAAGGACCAGCTTGGGTGGGCTCAGAGCACACACGACCTTCCCAGCCCTGGCCACAGCCCTGCCGGCCGCTCTCTCCCCTGACCTTGGCCTCCAGTGGAGGGGGCTGGGGGCTTGCTCTGTGCTCAGCACATCCTGCTCTGGACACTCAGGGTCGGCCCGTGCGGACCCTGATTCCTGCAGCTCCCGGGAGGATGGGGTGGGCAAGCGTCGCTCCTTCAGGACCACAGCCAAGCTAGGCTGGGACGTGCCTGAACAAGCCCGCCGTTGGCCCCCCTTTTGCCTGAAGGAAGTTATAGGGTGGTCAGCGCTCCGTGCTGTCAGCAAGGGTAATGCTGTTAGAAGCAGAGATTAGGGACGTTTTGTTTGTAGCCATGTTTGCTGCTTTGGGTCTTCAATGAACTAAATTCCTGCAGGGCCTGGGGCCGTGAGTCGCCGTTTCTGGCGAGAGTGTGTGGAACGCTCTGGAGGATGGAGTAGGCTGAGAACCGTTAACTCAGGTTCTGCGGACCCTGACCACGGGCCACAGAGGGAGGGAGGAGGGGCAGAGGCCCCACGCGAGCAGGTGCCCAGGACAGAGCAGCTCGGAGGACAGTGGCAGTTTTCTCCTCTAGCTGAAAGCACAGGAAAATTTAATAGAGAGTAAAGTGCCATTCACAGCAAATATCATGTGGTATTTTGGAGCTAACCTAAAAAGCACATTAGACCTTGGCAAGGAAAAAACTTAGACTGTATTGAAGGCCATAGGAGATGCACCACGAGAAAGCAGACCCACCATCCTCATGGGTGTGCAGGGAGCACGGCTGAGGGTCCCCCAAAGCCAGTTAGTTCATTCTGGTTAAATGCACCTGCTGTTAGTTCAGTGCAACCCAATCAAAATGCCCACAGGGTGGGGTGAGCAGCTTTACATGGACCAGGGCGGGCCCGCTGGGCAGTGCAGAGCCCGGAGCCGGAGGTTCCAGTGAGTTCTGGGCCTCAGCCAGGCGGCTAGTGTCAGGGTGTCGGGGGCTCAGCTGGTGGTCACAGGCCCCACCTGCTTCTCGCCATGTCAGTCGGTCGGCTGTGGTGGCTCCATTCCCAAGGGGCCCCAGGCGTCTCCCCGCTGCCGCACCGGGCCAGTGGGCGGGAAGCAGGGCCCGTGTGGCCACGGCAGTAAGTCAGGGCCAGGCACACACTCGGCCACAGCAAAGGTCCAAGGCCACGGCCCGGGCACCTGGGCGTTTCCTGAGGTGGACGCCTCAGTGGGACAAGGGTGTGGCGTCAGTCTGGGCCCAGGTGTCCGTAGGCTCCTGGGCAGGTTTTTGTTGGGCTGTAGGCCGCATCCAAAAATAAAACCAAGTTTAATAGACGTGTCCATGTCCTTGGGGAGGGTTTATCTGAAGTGCTGGGGGGGACAGTCCTTTGACTTTATTCTGGAAACTTCCATCTGCCTGTTCTCACCCTGGACAGGCTCGGCCTTTCTGAGGTGCGTGGGGCAGAGCCCACACCACCCTCCCCCGGGCGCGGAGGAGGGGCTGGAGGAGGGGCCCCGTGGCTGCTGACCGGTGCCTTCCTGTCCTGTCTCCCCAGCTACCCATACAGTGAGGACTCCAGCCAGGGCAGGCAGTACATGAACACCCGGTGTCCCGCCTGGTGTGACCGTGTCCTTATGTCCCCATCCGCCAAGGAGCTGATCCTGAGGGTAAGTGTGAGGGCTGCGCAGGCCAGAGCCCGGGCGGGTGGGGAGCCTCGGGCCAGGGAACGTGCCCTCCTGCCGGCCCGGATGAGCCCTGACCCCATTCTCGGGGCTGGGATGGAGCCCGATCTCCAGTGTCTTTGTGGATTCAAAACAGGCATAAACTGTCGCCAGTGCTTTAGGAATCGTTTTAGTTTATTGTGTTCTCGGGGGCGTCAATGAGCTCTTGTCTTCGAAAGAGCTTGGGAGCTATGAAGTCCATCCTTATTTTCCTAAGTTGTAAATCAGAGCCAGAGTCACACTGGGGCTTGAGAAGTTAAAGATGAACGGCCAGCACTCAGGAGGCAGCCCCGTGAGACTGGGTGCGGGGAGAGTTTGAGTTTCCTGGAGCCTCTTGATTTCCCGGGGTTTTTCAATGCCCACATTTAACACAAGAGGACTGCTCTAAAGAATCAATATCTGCATTGGTTTTGTCAACCCCATCAGTGAAAAAATATAATAACGAGGTGCACTGATTCATCAGGGCAGCGGTCTGGCCTCTGCGTGATGTGGGCCGCCAGTTAGGAGGGGGCAGGAGGTCCCCACGGCCCAGGCCGTTCCCCAACCTCAACCCAGTACGTTTTGGGCTCTAGTCACCACCCTCCACAGCCCCCGAGGCTGCTGCAAGGAGCCCTGTCTGCGCCACTGGGCCCCGGGCTCTTTACCCAGAGATGCAGCCAGGAGGGCAGAGCCCCCTTGGCCTGCCCAGGTGCACGCCCGTCCCCCTGCTCAGCAGCCCCTGCAGCCCCCCTCCAGGAGGCCCCGCTGCTGGCCTTTCCGGGGCGGGCCGGCCCTCCATGCTCTGCCTTGAGCCAGAGCCCCCGGGTGCGTGGGGAGGGAGGCCGCTGGGCCCGGGATGGAGGTGGGGACGCGTCGGGTCTGCAGTGAGCTTGCTCTGACGGGGCCTGGGGGCAAGGGCCTGCGCCCGGCTGTGACACGCCTGCCCCCAGAGCACATCACAGAGGACAGGCGCTGGCTGGGCTACTCCCACAAGCAGCCTTCCCGAAGGGAGCTGCACGGGACATTGGCCCTGACCACACAGACCCGGGCAAGCATGCCTGGTGCCCGGCCTTGGACGCAGCCTTGCCCTCTCTGCTGGGCCTGCCCTTGGGGCCCTGAGATGCCATGTGAGAAAGCAGAGAGTGGACAGTGGACATAGGGGCTCACACCGGCAGGCGAGCTGAGCACAGGGCTGCGTCCAGAGAGGGTGCCTCAGGGGCCTCGGGGCGCAGAGAAGAGGCGAGTATCCTTTCCAGGGAAAAAGACATCCTGCGGTAAACCCACCAAGACAGCAGGAGTGCGTAGGATGGTGAAGGGGGTTGCCCAGGGCTGCAAACGGGTCCAGCAGAAGGCGGCACTGCAGGCTGTTTTACCTGCGTTCACATCGTGTCAGCTTTGGGGCCCGAGATTTGATGCTACAGACACAGCGGGGACAGAGCTCGGCTGGGTGGCCCAGTGTGGGGAGGGCCCAGCGCCTTCCTGGGGGGTGGGGTGGGAGCCCCGGCAGGCCCTCCCCTGGGGGCTGCCCGGCGGGCGGCAGGCGTTACCAGCCCACTGGCCGTGGCGCGAGCAGCTTCCGCGGCGTCATCCATCATGCCACGCTCGGTCACCTCGGCATCACGTTCGTTCTGCTTCCCGGCCCCGGAACACAGAGGTGGCGGGCGTGGTGATGAATGTGCAGCGAGGTGTGCGGCGCCCGCTTAATTTGTTTATCTGTCTCACGATTATGCACTTGGAAATCCACAATTTTATGCTGCCTTTGTAAATTACCACGCTGCGCTTGATGAACTTTTCCCCACTCCGGGGAGGAGCTGTGATGGCGGAGGATGCGCAGAGGGGTCTGTCTTTATGCCTCTGGCAGGCGACCATGCTGGAAAGTAAATGTGGCCGTAAGCTTCCTACTGCATTAGAGATAATTCAGTTTATAGTCTCAGACGCTTCAGCCGAGGATGTGAAATCCTGGCCCAGTTGGAGCCAGAGCTGACTGACTACGGGAACACACCCTTGGCCGCACACCTGGAGTTAAGGTGCCTGTAGGCTGGCAGAGGAGGGAGGGCACCCTGTGCACACAGCCCTGCGTCACTGGGCGCAGACCGCTGGGTGCGGCAGCGTGGCATTCGGGGAGTCTGTTCTCGTTTGAACAGGGAGTTCTGGGTCAAAAACAAATGGCAACAGGGTAAACAGGAACCGGGTGGGCTTCCTCAGTGCTGGGGGCACAGCTGGAGAGAAAGCTCACAGCTGCCCCGACTGCGGCGAGCACGGTCCAGGGCCCGGCCCAGAGGCAGAGGGGAGCTCGGGCTCCACACCCATGGCCCATGTCGCCACCTCCCAAGGCCAGAGCCCTCCCACCTGGGACAGCCGGGTGCCGAGGTGCTGCCCGGACTGCCCGGACCTCCCTCCTCGGGGCCAGAGGCACACTGGCGGCTCTGAGCCGGCCAGAGCCCCACGGAGACGTGGGCAGGGTGGCCGCGGGCGGAGCATCGCTGGGCTGCCACCCGCTCGCTGCTCTCCCAGGAAACCCCACCATTTCCGCCTCCCATGCCTCTCCCTCTGTTTGCTTTTCCCAGTCGGAGAGCGAGGAGAAGGTTGTCACCTACGACCACATCGGGCCCAGTGTCTGCATGGGAGACCACAAGGTGACAGAGCCGTGCTGCTGCGGTCTGGGGGCTGGGCCCGAGGGGTGGGCCGTGGTGGGCTCTCCAGGCTGGGGGCCGTGGTGGGCTCTGCTTCTCTACTGCTCGTCTTCTCTGTCTCCTTCGTCTGCTTCACAGAGGAGGCCAAGTTGGTCTGTTTTTATTTAACTTTAATAAAATACCAGCAGGTAGGTAGGTAGGGGCTAGATAGGCAGGTAGATAAGAAGGCAGAAGTGACTGGTCACAGTAGAATAAAATACACAGTTTTACTATTTGTAAAAGGAGGCTGTGTCCACCGCTGGCTATTTCTGGAGGCCGTTTCCTGAACGTGCACTCAAGTATTTTCCTGGCTTCTGATGGCGACCACCCACCACCAGTGCGGGCGGGGAGACGGGCGTGTCACCGACCCAGTGCCTCGGGGGAAACACCGAGTATTTGTTCCAGGACTAACTTTGTACGTGTGACTGGCCCGGGCCCCTCCGAGGGGCGTGTGGTGACAGGTCGTGTGTCACCATCAGCCACATGAGAGACGTTCACCGTTTCCCATTTTCAGGGCCTCTGGGCGGGTCGCCCACACTGCCCAGGGGGCCGGATCCCAGGACGGGCTCTGTCCTTCCCCGTGTTCTTTGGGCCTGAAATCAGCTTTCACGTTGTCTTTATCTGGAAACAACACCGTCTTTAGAGAACGCGAAGGCCCTTTGCCTCTAGCCTCTGGTCGCCCAGTCCCACCAGCTCCTCGGGAACTGGGGCCCGGCGCTGGGCCTGCGGGCCGCGGCCGGGTAGCCCGGGAGCGGGGTCTGGGCGCCCGGTTCTGACAGCCTCTCTTCTCCCGCTGCAGCCCGTGTTCCTGGCCTTCCGCATGGCGCCCGGGGCAGGTAAACCTCACGCACGTGTGCACAAGTGTTGTGTGGTGCAGTGAACTGGTGGTAAATATGCCTCCTCCCTCGAGTTCACCTTTCTGAGCTTTTTGTGGTGTGTCTGTCCCCTTAACAAATGGCTGATTCCACGGCAGGGAAGCGATGCCAGCGCCACGAGGGGACCCCCGGCGAGACCTCCCTGCAGCACGAGGAGCCATGTGCTCTGACAGCTGCATCGACAGACCCGCCTGAGCGCCACCGCTAGACGGCCGGCCCCACACGTCGCTTCAGCCCCGGACGGCGCTCCGGACAAGCCTCACATACCTCACTGTCGTGTCTGCTCGTGTGACATCAAGTAGAAACATTGGGATTTTTTAAATAAGTCACAGTCCTGTTGCCAAAACTCTAATAGACAGCAAAGAGATTCTGCATTTTAGACTTCACGGTTTTCGAGTCTTAATCATCGTCAGCGTGGAGGAGCTTCTCCGGCGTAGAAACCCCACAGGGCTCGGAGTCCCCTCCGTGGCAGGGCGGCCGGGGCTCTGCCGGCCGGCGGCGTGGCCCTCGCTTTCACTTCTGGAGGTCCCTTCCCTGTTAGTCACTCTACTGCCATGTTACATGGTTTCTGAATCACACTGCAGCTGCTTTCCATTTTTATATATATAAATATATACTTTTTAAAAATAATTTATAAACCTTACCAAAACTTACGCTACGTATACTTTCCAGTATGAACGCTTGAGTGTCACATCAGCAGGTAGAATTGACGTCTAGGGGTTTGGTTACGTGCACGTCAACACACAAAGCTATAAAGCAAGTACTGCGACCCAGCAGAGATGTCAGGGGGCAGGCCGACCACAGCACGTCCATACGAGCAGTTGGAGACTCCTAGGCCTTTTTCTGTCTAATATTAAGAACTGAATGTGAAGTTTATAGCTAGCTCGGGTGGACCTTTTAAGAATTTTGTAAACCGTTTTGTCTGTCTTTTGTTACTGTTCTATGGTGCCAAGTATTCTACATAAAACAATAATATCATGGGAGAAATAAAAATAGCTAGTCTGCTTCCGATAGAAACTGCTTGTAACGTGTCCTGCACATAAAAACATTCAGAGAAACAAACTGTACGCGTCCTTGGACGCTGAACCTCTAACGACCTGTCGTAGCCCTGCTGCACGTACTTGCTCCTGGCACCCGGCGGAGCAGTGAGAGGTGGTCCCAGGGCCCATGGATGAAACACAAACGAACGTTTTATTCATTTGCTTTAACACTACAGGACTCCTGGGCTGGGTGAAGGCGCTGGGTAGAAGCTTGTTTTAGATAAGTCACAACCGTCGCAAGTGAGCTGGCGTCCACGTGCCGAATCTGTGTCCTTGACAGTACCGTCGGGGTCTGTGTCAAGCTGTGGTCGCTCTGCTCTGGCCGACCCACGGCGATTCTGTGCAGCGGGGTTTCAGCTGTTGGTCACTCAGGAGGCCTTTGGAAATGACCGCTCCGGTCCCCAAGCAATAAAATCGATCGTGGTGAAAATATCCCGTCTGCTTTGCGTTTCCTCCTCCCGTGCTCCGGCCCCGTTGTAGCCTGCAGTGCAGGCTACGCTCGTCGTTCGTCGCAATCCTGGACTCCACTGTCAGATACTGTTACGGAGCTGAGCTCTGGCGTGAAGGCAGAGAGAGCATCTTTTGGATTTTACTGCAGAGGTTTTACTGCTGGGATTTACCCCCCAGCATCGTTTAAATGAGATTACATAAATGTGCTGCTTTCCTCAAAACTTTAAAACTGGAAATTCCTTTGCTCTTAACTTGAGCTGAAAGAACAGTTCACTCACATAAATTTTGAAAAAAAAGTTAATGCTCCCTTAGAAAGAAAACCAGCCAGTGAAAAACGTCTGTTTTTTAAATTGATGCAGCCATGTAGCAAAAAACACCCAAAAAACAAAACTTCAGCCTTTTACATTTCTCTTTAACATTTTCAATAATGCCTTCCAAGAGAAATCTTACAGTAATACAACCCTTTATATTCAATTTTTAAAATTAACACAACAGTTACGCAGCCACGTGGAGCGTCCAGAGTCTGAACGGATGGGGCGGTCTTCTGTGAACCAGAGCAGACGCAGGCTGCTGTTAACTGGAATCCTGGCCCTTGGATTCCGGGGTGAGGGACAGGCCAGAGAGAGGGGATCGCGGACCTCCGCGGGGCTGGGGGGCTGGGTCGGTCTGGCCGATCCAGGGAGGTGCCCCGGGTGGAGGCCGGAGCTGCCCAGGAGGAGGACAAGGTCCAAGCACTGGCCAGATGTGCTTCCACCGCATCCCAGGGTCAAACGGGCAAAGAAAGCTCCGGGGCCCCTGAGAGAACTGACGGCGAAGCAGCAAAACTATTTTGGATTTCCCTTTGTAGTCCCAGCTTGAAGTAAGCCCCGCTTTCTCCCGACGAAACAAATCTATTAAGCGGCAGGGGAAGGGCTACGGCGCGCCGACGAATTTACAACCGGCCTCACTTCCCCGATGTGAGTTCAGCGCCACTTCAAATTCCGTAGCTGCTAAGACTGGGCCTGTTTCCACGTCATCAGAACAAAGCACATCAGCAGGAGCTACGGCCCGGCGGCGCCCCTCACCGCCCCCGCCCCCACCAAAGGGGAAACGCACCAGTACGGGTGGGGCAGGAGCGGGGGTTCACCTGCCCTTTCCGGCAACCCCAAATGTGTTTAAATCTGCCCAAACCTCCTCCACCTAAGCCAGCAAAACAGCGGGCCTCCAGAGCCCTGGGGAGGGCGCCCCGGGGGAGGGACGGGGACAAGGGGTCCTACCTGCTGCACCGCGCGAGCCACAGCTGCCTGCGCCGGAGGAGCCGCCGCCGCCGCCGCCGCCGCCGCCGAGCGCCCAGCGCCCCGCTCCATCCCCCCCACCGTCGGCTCCGCTCCGGCTTGCTGAGTCCTGGCTCGTCCCGGCCCTCGGCCCCGGGCGGCCCCTTCCCTTGGCCGGCGGCCTGAGGGTTCTCGGGCGGGGCCGCCTTCCCCGCGCCGGGCCTCGCGGTGCCCCCGGTCCTGCGAGCTGCTGCCGCCCGGGCAACCCGGGGCGCGAGGCGGCCGGGACTCCATCGCACCCCGATTCTGAGCCGGACCTGCGCCTGACCCAGGCGCCCCTGCGGCCGAAGGCGCGGACCCCGCGGCATTGAAGACTGGACAAGGGGACCCGGGACAGCGGGCCCGGCAGAGGCAGAGGGCCGCGCCACCGCGCCTCGCCCGCGGTTTTCGGTAAGGAAGAAACACGCGGTGCAGCCTCGGGAGCCACGGCTCCGACGGGGGAACGTGTTAAATAATTTATTGATTATACAAAGTGCTTCCTCTCAGGACGCGCGGCAGCGGCGGTCCCGATGCCGCGCCCACGCCGAGGACAGGGACGCGGGCGCTCTGGGGTCCCCGCACGCCGAGCCCGAGCCAGGCCGCTTTATAACTGATTCTGTAAAAATATACACACACACTCGGGCGCGGGCGGCTGGCGAGGGGCGCCGGCCCGCGTCCCGTACCCTGGTTGTCCGGCCTTGCCGTCGCGTCCTCACGAGGCGTCCCCCGCGCCGCCGCCGCACGGGCTGACCAGCGCCAAGTTCGAGGGTTTGTGCTTCTTGAGCAGCCGCGCGATCTTCTCATCGTCCGAGTTGGGGTCCAGGGGCCGGTTGTACTCGTCGTCGTCCTCCGCGTCCGAGCCGCCCACCTTCAGCTTCTCGGCGTCCGAGTCCTGCTTCTTCTTAGCCGACGCCATCTCCGCGGCGTGCCGCTTGCGCCACTTTGTCCGCCGGTTCTGGAACCACACCTGGGGTGGAGGGTGCCCGTCAGGCGGCGCCTCCCGAAGCACCCGGCCCGCGGCAGCTTGGCCCCTCGGCGGCCCGGCCGGAGACGCCGCCGGCCGCAGAAGGACGCCCGAGGCCACCCCTCTGCCCGGGCCCGGCCGCAGGGCTGGGCGCCCCGGGCACCGAGGCCAAGGCCGACGGCCGCTCGCAGACCGTTCGCAGGACGCGGGGAGCGGGTGGGCTTCGGCGCAGCGGGAGCCGCGGGGGGCCGCCCAGGCCGCAGACGCCTCACCTTGACTTGGCTCTCGGTCATACCCAGGGAGTAGGCGAGGCGCGCGCGCTCCGGCCCCGCCAGGTACTTGGTCTGCTCGAAAGTCTTCTCCAGCGCGAAGATCTGCTGGCCCGAGAAGGTCGGCCGCGAGTGCTTCCTCTTGCCGTCCTTGTCCAGGACCCCGCTGGCCTGGGCTGCAAAGGAGGGCGGGTGAGCGCGGCCGGCGGCCCCGCGCCCCCGCCCGCCCCGCCGCCCCACGCCGAATCCGCGGGTGGGCCACTTACCCGGGCCGGCCAGGCGCGGGTCCCTCCAGGGCGAGCCCTGCACCACGCCAGGCCAGAAGATTGGCGGGCGCCCGGGCAACTCGGCCAGAGGCTTGGGGTAGCCGCGCGCCACGGCGGCCGCGGGCCCGAAGTAGACGCCGGCCGACGAGGCGAGCCCACTGAGACGGGGCAGGCCGCCCAGGAGGCCGCCGCCCGCCGCGCCCACGGGCC
>NW_006778824.1:656995-667226 GCF_000442215.2 Lipotes vexillifer | reverse complement strand
GGCCCGGCCATTGGCCAGCGCCCCCGCCGTCTGCGCGCGCCCCCGCTGGCCGCGCACTCCATGAAGGGCCCATTAGCCCGGCAGGTGCCTCCCGGGCTGTAAATTTGCCCCCTGATTTATCTCCCCGGGGACGAAATAAATCCCGTTGGATGGGAGTTTAGTTAGGCAAAGGTTTTAGTGGGAAATCAGGAAAAAATACGAGAACATATTTTATCACCGAAAGAATGCAGATTTGAGGCTCCATTTGGCACACTCCGTGCGCCCCGTTCGGTGAAGAGGCACAGGCGGGGAGGGCGCGGGGATTCAGCAGGCACCTTCGGGGTCACAGTCCGCGCCCCGCCTTGCTGCTTCCCGGCCGCCCCGGGCTCAGGCTTGAGGGAGGAACGAAAACATTTCCGGGAACATTCTCCTCTGGGATGCAGAGGGGCGGAAGAAGCGGGACGTCAGAGTCCACGGGCGGAATGCTGGACTTGGCCCGCGAGAATCTGCTCTGGTTTCACCAACCAATGGCTGGCGCCGTGGCGAGGCCTGTCCCGGGGCCACACGCGAGGCTGCCGAGTTGCGCGCGCTGCCGGAGGGGCGGTTCCCGGTCCCCTCCCTGCCCGCGGGACTGTACAGTGCCGGGTCAGGGCGCGGGAACCGCCCGGGCCTCCCGGTCAGTCGTTTCCCGGCCGCGAAGTCGCAGCTTGTTCCCGGGGGGCAACCTGAGTCCGGAGCTTGGACCTGGGCGCCCCGACCTAGGGCACAGCCGTTCCCTTGTGAAGTGCGGCCCGAGCCGGCGGTCGGGGACCCTGGCAGGCTCAGAGTCCGGGTCCCAAGGCGTGCGGGGCCACGCTCAGGGCCTTAACGTGGGTGTGCGCCCGAAGTGCAGCCAGCGGGCAGAAGCGTGGCCTTTTGACGGGCACGCAGGGCCCATGGTGTCCTCCTCTGGGTGGAAAAGCCTCCCACCCCGTGGAATTGCTGTGCGGGTTCAAATAAGATCGCAGTGGACAGCGGGCGCCGGCGGAGAGCCAGTGCTGAGTACAGTTCTGGACGTCGCCTCCTTGGTTCTCTTGGCTGGTGTCACATAGCAGTTACTAAGTGGCGGCTATTATTATTATTCTCTGCCTGCTGGGAACGTGACGGGAACGTGTGCGAACCGACGGCTGCAGTTTCGTGGCTGGGCGGCGGTGCGCGCCAGGCCGGCCTCTCTCGGGCCTGGTGTGGTCGGTTAGCAACGACGTTCCCGTTTCACCCCGGCCGCCAGGGTTTCTGTGGCGCGGACGAAGGCGACCCTCTCGGCTCTGTGCAGGGACCCAGCGTCCGCTGGCACTGAGACCTTTGGGGGGATCCATTTTCGTTTTGTGCAGTTAGCTTTCGGGTCTTGGCGCTGCGAGTCCCTACGCCAGATCGCCGCTCAGAAAGCCATTGGCCGCCGGGGCTGGGCGGGCGTTCGGTGGCCGCCCCTGCCCGCGTGTGCGCGCACCGTGCTGTCCCGGGCGGCGCGCCGTGGCAGGTGGTGGCCCCGGCTTCAGGCGCGGTGCAGTCCGCGCGCACGGGAATTTCTCTCTTCCCGCCTCCTCGGTCGGGGCCGCACTCGCGGGATCCGGGTGTGGCTGCCCCGCAGGCGATCGGCACCTGCGGAGCCAGGCCCGGGATACCTAACGAGCGCTCACCTCTCGCATTCCCGCGCTACCTACGGGCGGCCAGGCCCCGAGACCCGCCGCGGGCCCCACTTGAGCCCCACCGCCTCGGGCACAGCGTAGGTGCTCCCCGAGAGCCCAGCCGCAGGGAGGATCCTTCCCAGCAGGGTTTGGGGCCCTCTGGGCTCCTCGGAGGCTGCTAACGGGGTGGCAGTTACTGGCTTGGGGGCGGGGCCAGGGGAGGCGGGGCGGGGCCAAGTGAGAGGGGCGGGGCCGGGTCCCTACTCCCGGCACCGAGGAGCCGACTCTGGGCAGCTGTGGCCCGACAGTTCTCTGGGGCGGGCCGGGAGTGGCGCGCCCGGACGGGACGACAGGGCGCACTATCCTCCCTGCGACTCTGGCTCGGTGGCTGGAGGAACACCGCAGCTCTGGGTGCCGCGCTGTGGCTCCTCGAGCACCCGGGCTGGGGCCTCCGCAGCCCTTTTGACCGCCGAGGAAACAGACACCCCGAGTCGCTGCCCTGAGTCCCGGGTCTGTCTACGCCGCCGGGCCCTCCGTGCACTGCGGCCGGAATGCTCGGGGTCGCGAGGGGGGCTGCTTCTCCCGTGGCCGCAGGGTGCTCGGCTCTCCAGGGAGCCAGTGGCCCTGGGTGCCGGATGGGGGGCCGGAGAGCGGTTTGGAGGGGGCCCAGAGAGGACTGGGGGCGCCCGGGGTGCGGGGTGAGGGCGGCCTCTTCTCCATGCTCTCTGGCGGGGGGTGTCTCGGTGCCCTCCCCATGCGTCCCGTCCTGCCCGGCGCGCGGGGGTTCCCAAGCCCCGGACGCAGCCCCCCAACCCCCCAGGACGCCACGGCACGGGACACCCTCCCCCAGTGCCCCAGTCCCGGGTGTGTAGGCTTGTTAACTTGCTCAACTTGCCTGCCCGCCATCTCTGGGCGCTCCGAGGCTGCGCGCCTCCACCTTCTACGCGGCTCCCACGCCACGCCCTCCTCCTGCGCTCCCGGGAGCCGGCGCCTGGGTAGGATCAAGGGAAACGCCCCTCCTCCGGGGAAGGTGCCTTGGCCGCCTGCGGGGAAGGAGCGCCCCTCGGCTCCCGCCGCTCGTGCTGATTGCCGCTGGGGTGGAGAGGTTCGCGAATGCCACCTCCTGGTGCTGAAGGAAAAGTCCTGCCTGGGAAGGCGGCGGGCACTTCGGCGCTCACACTTAGACGCTGTGGGAACACGCAGAGAGCGCGTTTGACAGAGACCTTTGCTTAGTCAACGCTTATTTACTGGGCACTTACTAGGTGCCAGGCATGCTCTGGGAGAGCCACGTGAAGGCAACGAACTCCACCTCTGCACCCCGCCCTGCCCCCAGGGGAGGACTGGGTAATAAACAGTAAACCAAAAAACTTCCGGAAGTCCCTGCAGGAGGGGAACAGGACCAGTGATCGCTGGGAAGGGGGAGGTCAGGGAAGGTGGTCCTCCTGGAGGGCCAGCCAGGGCCAACAGGTGTCCAAGCCCAGGGTGGGTCAGAGCCTGGCCGGCAAGGCGGGGGAGGGAGGGGGCGGAGAGGGAGGGGGGTAAGGGCGCTTGCACCTAGAAGGAGCTTGGATTCTATCTCCAACCACAGAGGTACCCCTGGAGTACCTATGACAAGGCAAAAAGCCTCGTCAAAGGAAAAATTTGTCATTTTGTGGGGCTGGTAAGTCATGGAGCTGCTACCTGCTCGGTGGCTTCCTGCAAAGGGCAAAGGGCCCTGGCCTTGTCCTCCCATGTGTGAGCAGTTCTCAGCCTCTGGGAGCTTGAGGAGGTGACCACACCTGGGGGCGGATTCAGGGGGCTGCTGACCCAGGGTTGGTAGGTCAAGAGAACCAAGTGCTGCCAGCAGCTCTGGGATGAAGGGGCAGAGGCGCGGTCATCTGGGCCCTGGAGCTGCAGGAACTCCCAGTTCTAGAGATGCTGAAGGAGCCCTGCTGGCGCAAATCCCACCCCCTCCCAGCAAACACCAGAGCCACAGGGAAAGACCAGACCCCTGCCCATCCCGCTGGGCGCCCTCCACTGGCTGGCCCCCGGAAAGACGGCTGGCGGACACCCGTCACTGCGCAGGGGCACGAGTGGAGGCTGCCCTGCTCACTCCCAGTGCCACCAGGGCAGTGACGCTCACTGTCTGAAGGCAGCGAGAGCACTGAGTGCTGAGGGTGTGCGGGGCCTGGGGTGAGGGGCACGGGTGGCTGGTAGGGGAGACCCAGCTGGTCACCGGGCCCCGCCTCACCCCTCTCCCACCTACATTAGGGCCGAGTGCCGCGCACCACGCTCCAACTCGGTCTAATCCCCACGTAGCGGCCCGTGTGCCTCAGACCGAGGCCCCCTGTGGCCTCGCATCCCTCTGACCCCCACACTGGTCCGTTTGCTGCCACCCTGCCTTCCGCCGGCCCCTGGACCGCTGTCCCCCCCGTCTTCCTGTGGCTCACTTCCTGCTCCCTCGGCTCTGGGCTGTACCCTCACCCCCAGCCTCCACCAGGCTGGCCTGCCCCTCTGCACGGCAGCACCTTCCAGAGAGTCAGCACCTGGCTGCAGGGCCCCCCCGCGCTCCAGCCACCTGGAGGGCTGATTAAGTGCTGCTGGGCCAAAGAATGAACATGCACCCAGGCCCAGGCTCCAGAGGGTTTCCCGGAGCCCGTGCTCCCCCAGGGAGATGGCACTGCTAAGACGCTCCAGACACCCTGAGCCAAAGGGCACCATGGGCATGTGGGCCCCAGAAGGGACGTCCATGGGAACATCCTGGCAAGACCCGGGGAGGCGGGGACTGTTGGTGGGTGGGAGGGGCCCCCGAAGGTACATGAAACAAGCAGCAGAGGCCTGGGAGCCGGCAGGCCGAGGGGCCCCAGCTGCCCCCCTTCCCAGAACTCTGGGGGCCTCCCACCCCTCCCCCATCCTCTGTGATGCTCTGGCTTCACTGGACTTGAAGCCCCTCCCCCAGCCTGGGCTGGGTGGGCTTCTCCCACCTTGCAGAGCCCCTCCCCACACCCCCAGCTCGCCCTACCCCAGCTCCTTCACTTCTTTAAAGGTTATGTATTTTGTTAAATGTAATAGCCCTAGAGGAGTGTACAGAGCTATACTATGCGTTCTTGTTGTACAAACCTGAGTCTCTTTTACCATTTAACTGTGCTGGCCTCACCTTTCTCCTCCTGAAGGAAGAGCCCGTCCACCAGGTTGAGATCTGACACAGAGGCTGAGCGTCCGCCAACACGCTGGTCTCCCAGGACCTGTGGCTGTGCAAGCCACCGGTACTGGGTGACTTGACCTCACGACTCTCTTTGGGGCATGTGGCCACAGGCCTCTCGTGGCTGCTGGGAGGTGCCCACATATGAACGAACCCCTCTGTTGATTTAGGTCCAATTATTTTCATTCTCTTCTCAGGCAGCTTCTTAAGAGGGTGGCACCCTCCACCATCCCCGGCCACTGCATCTGGGCTCAGCGGGGCTGCCCTATCTGATGGGCAGCCTCGGGGTTCAGGCACCTGGCCTCGGCACTTGGGGCGGCACTGGCCATACTCCCACGGCTGCCGGCATCCCGCGGGCCTGGTCCTCCTCCCTCTCTGACCCCTCTCCCTCCTTCTTGTCCTTCCAGGGTCCCTCCCCCGGGTCTGCTCCCCTCCACTCATCTCGCATTCCCCATGTGAATGTCCAACAGGCATCAAGGCTGTGCTGCCTTTTCCTTTCCAGGTGTCCCGCAGGGTCCTTGGTGCAGGACAGGCTCCAACCCACCAGGGGCCCAGGCTGCTAAGAGCTTGAATGAAGGAATGGCCAGATGAATAAATCCCTGGCAGAGAGGATTTGGGGCTGAAGAGGGAAACGTCCGTGTGGGTCTGGTCCAGGCCAAAGGCTCGGACGAAACTGACCCCCAGTCCCCCCTTCGCCCCGCCTCCAGGCCCGCCTGGCCCCAGCTCTGGGGCACCTTTCCTAGGGTTGCCATTTTGCTCTGCTTTCCTGCTTCTGGGTGGCGCCTGGCTCTGGGTTGGAGACTGTGGCCACCTTTCCCCTCAGCCACATCCAAGCTGGACCCGGCAAGGGCTCTGGCCCCCTCTCCACACCCGGGAGCAGGGCCACCACTCCCTCCGGCTGCGGAGGGCCAGACTGGGCCATGCGCTCCCAGATGTTCTCACCCGAGCTGGAAAGCGTCCCCCAGCCCATGGCTGTGGAAACGGGAGCCAGGAGAGGGGCCCCGGGAGGAGGTGGCCTCTGCCCTGACTGCAGGTGGCAGGCACATGGCGCCTCAGAAGCACTCTTCTGGGGTCCCAAGACTCTTGTCTCCCTCAGGAAAGGACAAAAAGCAGCAACCGTAAATCCACCCCCGAGCTCATCCCTGGGGCCTCGCGGCACCAGATGCGCTGTCATGGGTAATGAGCTCTCTCCTGGGGCTGCTTTCCCGGGGGTCTGACCATGTGCCAAACGTGCTAATTGGGCGCCAAGTACAAGATTTGTGTTAGGGCGTCTGCTCCAGCGCCCTTGCTGTGCTCCCTGGATGGGCTCGGACAGCGCTGGCCAAGGAGACGCTTCCAGAAGGGCTCCTGGCTACACTCCAGGCCGCTCCGGCCCCAGGGTAGGGCTTCCTGGTGGGTGAGGGGTCCAGCTGTGCCGTGGCCAGTGCCCTCCCATCACCCCCCCCACCCCGCCATGCGGGGCCTGGGCTTGGGCCTCAACGTCTTTGTCCTCGTACCCCCAGGTCTTTATTAAGTGCCTTTCATGGCGGAGAGGGGCAGATGGGAGGCAGATTAATAACCGAGCCTGACAGACGCAGGGTAGCATTATTGACACGGTGACCCCTGCACTGCTGCTGAGGGCGCTTGCGGCTACCTGGGGGAGGGGCAGCTTCCCTGGAGACCCGCCCAGGAAGTGGGGTTCAATCTTCAGGGGAGGAGCTGCCTATGATGGGAACCAATTTGCACTTTTAAAGGGTCACTGGGCAGCGGATGGAGGGCTGGACCAGGCGGGGTTTCAGGTAAGAGTGATGGGGTCCCCTCCCCGTTCCCGGGTAGGGGCCGGCACACAGGGGGCCTTGGTCTAAGGAAAGCCTTACAGCCAGTGCACAGGTCAGGGCTACTGTTTGCCATAGACTGGGCAGCCTGTCCTGTAGGCTCCTATACATGAGGAACAGCCAGGCTGTGAATAACGCCCCGGACTTTGAGGCAAAGAAC
Source organism: Lipotes vexillifer (assembly GCF_000442215.2). Taxonomy (NCBI): domain Eukaryota; kingdom Metazoa; phylum Chordata; class Mammalia; order Artiodactyla; family Lipotidae; genus Lipotes; species Lipotes vexillifer. Next base: position 660,428 of record NW_006778824.1, on the reverse strand, counting down.
ACCCCACGCCCCTGCCCGCTGCCTGGCCATCCCGCTGCCTGGCCATCCCGCTGCCTGGGCAGTGCATCCGGCAGGGCTGGGGAGGGGAGAGAACTGGGCCCGGGAGCTGGTCTGGCACATGACCCCCAAAGGCTCAGAGGCTGTGTGCAGCTGCCCGGCCACTAAACCCCTCTGCCACGGGGGTAGGGGGTACGGGCACCCCCAGGCGCTGGTGGCCTGTGGCATCAGTATGTGGCTTGGTCTGCAGGGGCCCAGTGAGCTGCCTGAATTTCATGGTCTGGCTGCCTCTTCCTACAAAGGGCCCAGGAGAGGCTGTTCAGCTAAGGAAGTTAATCCATCCTGCCCGGCCCAGGGGACTGGCTTTGCTTCTCCTGGGAGGACCCCACTCTCTCTCCTGATGACCAGCTTGGCCATGTGATTGGTGTGGCCGGGGAAAGATGGGCAGGACAGACGCCAGCCCACGTGGAATCTTAGGATCCCTCGTGTCCCCGATGTTCCTCGCTCTTTGTCTCACCATGAGGATGGCGTGTCCCAGACCTGCCCCAGGTGAGAGGACCGAGATCTGGTGGTGCAGATGCTTCTTATACAGCATTACTGAGCAGAAGCTGGCTAATATATGAGCAGAGAGTAACAAGGGGCTCTTTCCAGACCCCCAAGTGAGGAGGACAATTTATGCTTTGAAGTCTCTAGTTGGGACAAGCGTTTATTTGGGTGACACTGGAGGGATCCTCGTGGTTTCCTCACTGTCACTTTACCTGGTTTATGGGGCAGACAAGGAGTGTGTCCCAGTGCCCGTCTCCAGGTCGTGCACGGAGACTTGAGGGGCAGAGACTGAATGCAAACCCCTGCCCTCCAGTGGCAGGGACAAGCTGGCAGGAAAGGCCTCTGGGCACTTACTCAGGGTCCTGGGACAAGGAGGGGCCTAGGGACTCCCGGAGGCTCCCTGAGGAAGGGACGGAGAGCTGAGCCTCCGGGAGGGTAGGAATTGAGGCTGGTTTCTCCTGCTTTCAAGGGAAGACTTACAAACCCAGGAGAGAGGCCCTCACGGGCAGGCCGGACCCCAGCCACCACACGGCTGTCCTCACGGGTCTCTGGAAGCCCACGTGGCGGCCTCACCTGACACCCTGGGATTTCCACTGCTGGAAAGACCCCAGGAAGACCCCGAGGGAGCAGTAGGTGGGGGCTGGAAACATCCAGCTGCCTAGAGAGTCGGAGGCCAGGGCAGAGGGAAGATGTCACCGGAGGGGACTTGAGCCAGACCACGGAGGCCAAGCACTGCATCCCTGCCCGGCCCAAAGGCAGAGAGCAGGCGGCTGCTGGGTCCCCGACTCAGTCTGTGTGTGGTGTCCCTGCGGCTTCCCCTAGAGGCACAAACGTGAGGACGGACACGGAGAAGAGACGCAAGGCCCCGTCCCTCCCCAAGGCCCCACCCCAGAGGGTCACCAAGATTTCCCCTGAAGCCCCTGCCCTTGCCACCCGAGGGCCAAGGGAGAGCCTCCACCCTGCCTGGGTCTGGACATTCAGGGGCATCTGGGAACACGGGGTGAGGGGTGGGGGGGTCTTGGGCACATAGAGGGGAGTCCCGGGCACACAGGGATGCAGACTGGGACTCCATGTGCTTTGTGGGCTCCAGCCATGGTGCAGACCGACTGACTGAAGAGTTTGGATTGTGGTTCCACCATCGCGGAGCCCTTGCTGGCCCCAGGCCAGGGCCGCATTCTTGACATCTCTGGAGAGATGACCCCTGTCAGAGATTTGGGTGGAGAGAAATTGCATTTTCAAACAAAACTTTTTTTCTGGTTATGAAGGTGACAGACACCAGGTGTGAAACATTGAACACGATGAAGAAAGTAACTGTCTGCCGCGTCTCAGCCCTCAGCCCCAGGTGGTGGTGTGGCCAGCGTCCTTCCCACCTCTGTCCACTCACCCTCCTGCACTCGTTCGTACGACTGCTGAGTGAGCACCTGCCGGGGGGAAGACACTGCCCCAGGCCTCGGGGACAGCGACCCCCAAGGACAGAATGCACAAAAGACCCCGCATGTGGGAGGTCTCACTCTCTATAATATCCGCCCCCCACAGAACTAACACACACACTCACACACACACACTCCTGTCTGTGCCCCTTTTCCCACGGGGCCTGTGTCACGGCATCTTCATGGAACCGCTGTTCAGGGCCCAGAATTGCTCGGTCCTGCAGACCAGTTTTGTGGGTGTCCTGTAACGCGTGTCACCTTTAGCAGTTATACTGGGAAGACCACGGGGTACACATGCAAAACCTCTGATATCCTTGTTAGGACAAATTGCTGCAAGCCCCTGACCGGACCTGAAGATTTCTGTGTTAATCCTGCTGGTGTGTGTAGCTGCAGCAGGTGTCTTTGGCCTTCGTGATCTTACTTTGTGTCTTGCTTTCCTTCTCGCCTGTGGTTCCCCCGTTCTCATCCTCTTGTCACCCGGTCTGCTTTTTAGTCTCTTTTGGCTTGGGCACAACGTGGGGACCCAGGAGCTCCCCCGGGAGTCCTGGGTGGTCCAGGCGAGGAAGGTAGGGCTGTCCCTGCCAAACAAACACAGTTTGTGGCTGACGTACAGACATCTGTGAGCAGAAACCGTGGGCCAGACAGTAAAACCTCTAAGGGTCATCTCGAGACAAAGCTACGGTTGACAACAGTGGAAGCTACAAGCTGTTCTGAAGACAAACCTGGCACCAAAATCCTTAAGAGTTAAAAAAAAAATGACAGAAATGCACAAAGAAGCAGAAAGAAACCCAGTTGTGGTCACTAACTTCAACTCACCTTCCCCATCCACGACCGCCCGAATCAGCTGCGGGACGGGAAGGATAATGGTCAATGCTGGGGTCTAATAAATGTATCGAACTCTCCGTCCTGAGCACAGAGGCATGACAGAGTTACATGAGTTCACCATACATTATGCACAAAGAAGATATCAATAGTTTCACCAAAACAGACAGATTGCTTGTATCCTGGGAGCACAGTAACCCAGGGTGCGGCCGTGTATGAAGTGTGAGACGCCCACGAAGACATGCAAAGTGGGGGGACGCCGCTATGACAGCACTTCTAATATACTAGCACTTTGGGAAAATCTGCGCGTCGTTTTATCGTTAAATATATGGGCACTTACCCAAAGAAAAGTCCTAGAAGTACCCGTGGCACCAAACCCTGCCCTGGGGAGGAGCCTGGGGAGGAGGGGCGGGGCTTGGAGTGGAAGGGGCGGGGCTTGGAGTGGAAGGGGCGGGCAGATCTTGTCTTCGTTCCTGTAGCCTCTGCTGTGCTCTTTGGTTTTTTCTATAAGCAGGGGTTACTTTTTTTTTTTTTTTTTCGGGTAGGTGGTGAGCCTGTCACTGTTGTGGCCTCTCCCGTTGCGGAGCACAGGCTCCGGACGTGCAGGCTCAGCGGCCATGGCTCGCGGGCCCAGCCGC
>NW_006778824.1:652788-656629 GCF_000442215.2 Lipotes vexillifer | reverse complement strand
CCGCCGCTCCGCGGCACGTGGGATCTTCCCGGCCCGGGGCACGAACCCGCGTCCCCTGCATCGGCAGGCGGACGCTCGACCACTGCGCCACCAGGGAAGCCCAGGGATTACTTTCATTAATAAGAACGACAAAGGCCCACATCCTGGGAACTGAGTGGCCGTTGGTCATGACTGATGAGGCTGGGTGACAGGTGTTTGTATGAGCTCGAGGACCATTTTCTCCGGCCGAAGTGAGTTCGGAACAGCCCACCCTGTTGGTTGTGGGTCTGTCGGCAAAACCAGCCACGCAGCAGGAGGACGGCCGAGCCCGCGGGGCCGGGCGGCAGCGGGGTCAGCGGGCCGAGGGTTGTGGCCGGTCAGGCACTGCCCGAAGCAGGCCGTGGGGCGAGGTGGTCCTGGCCACGGGGTGGCCGTGACGGCCCCGTCCCCTGAGCACGTCCCCCCTGACTGGCTCCTAAGTGCACCACGAGCCTGCTGGGCCGCAGCCTCGGGCTTATCGCGAGCCGACCTCGCCCGCTCATGGCCCTGGCTTTCACGAGCCTCCACCGCGGACTGCGCCCCGCGGGACCTTCACCGCGAGGCCATCCCCGTGCCTGCGTGGGAGCTGTCGTGAGTGCGAGGACTTCGGGGCTGGTCCCCGCAGCAGCGCGGCCTCCTCGGGGCCGCCCTGCGCTGGGAGAGGCCTGTGCCGGGGAGGACCCCGCCAGCCATGGGCCGAGCTCCTTGCCGGGAGCACACCGCCGTGCGCGTGCCTGCGAGCTGCCTCACCCCGGACTGCAGAGTCGGCTAGAGGGGCCGGCTGCAGGCGGAGCCCGGCGGGACGACGGACACGCGGTGGTGGTCAGCGAGGGCAGGAGGACTGCGCGGGGGTGGAGGGGGGCTGGAGGGCAGGGCAGGGGCCACAGAGGAGGCGGACGCCCCCGTCAGGATGCGACCCCTCCCGGCCCTGCCTGGAACAAGCTCCCATCAGGACCAGGCGGCTCTCCGCCAACTGATCTGAGCTCTGCGTCTGGGCAAAATCGTTTGTTTTTATCTTAATTTCTCATTAAACCGGTTCCAGAGCCAGCAGATCAGGTGGTGATTCTGTAGCTTCATAATACTGGCACTGCAGCTGGGCAAATGGAATCAGCCTGGATGCCTGAGTGGTCAGGATGCTTGGATGCTTGGAGCCTTGAGAGCTCTGATGCTTGGACGTTGGCCCCAGGACAGCAGAGGCTGCAGATAAACCTTCTTTCCACTTTCTACTCAAATGCTAAGATTTAGGTTCTAAGGGTGATGTCTACGCCCAGTTTTCAGGGAAATCCAAAATCATCTCTTGTGGGTGGTGGATCCGAGGAAGGGCTGGGGGTGGGGGGGGGCAACAGGCAGCCCAGGGTGGGAGCCTTGTGGACGGCGGCCTGGGCCAGCATTCTGGCTCCTCCGCAGATGGCTGCACCTGTGGCCACAACTGGCTCTCTGTCCACACTTGTCCTGGCTCCTGAAACCTGTCCCCATCACCTGTCACTGCCTTGTCGTTCCTCAGGGGTCAGGTGTGACGGGTTACATCACAACCAGAGGATGCTGTCCGTGTCGGTGTCGTCCATGCAGACAGTGTCATGACACAGTCCCCAGAGGCAGCGGCAGAGGCCAAACACCGTCCTTCTCGCTAGGCTTTCCCTGCCTCCGCACCGCGTCTCCCTGCCTGCCTGGGGCTCTGTCCTCACTGTCCCGGCCCCCGTATCCGGTGTTCCCAGCCTTCCCCGCAGCCTCTCCTCAGAGCCTGGGCCCATCCAGGCACAGCTGCCCCTCCTGCAGAGGCCAGAGTCTCCCCCGTGGGGAGGGGCTGCGCAGGCCCAGCAGACCCCTGATCTCGGGGCACCGGGGCAGAGGAGGCCTCTCCTTATTATCCTGTTGCCATCTCTCACCTCGTGTCACAAAGAATTAAAATCTATAATAAGAAAATTTAAGAGCTCCCATCAGCTCCTTCCCGGCCATTAGCCAACCGCACGGGGGTATTAATCTCCTCATCTCCCTTTGGTCTCAGTGAATTGTGATAAAAATGTCAAACAATTAGATTATATTGGCCGAGAGAGCCGTGCGATTGATTGGCAAGGCAGGGCGCAGCCCTTGAATCACCCTGACCAAGGGGGCGGGCTGCACACTGCAGTACATCCCCCGGGGCCCCCTCCGAGTCTGCGTGGGCACCCGGTCCATCCGAGGTCAGCGTTGGTGCAGTGAGCAGGGCTGTCCCCAGGGAAACCTGCTGCTGGGCGTGGGGGCCTTGGGGACCAGAGTGATGCTGGGGGGCGGGGGGCAGGGGCAGGCAGCACCCGCGCAGGACAGACCCCTGGAGGCGGGGGCCACAGGCCCCTCCCAGAGTCTGCCCCAGGGAAACGCTCTGCACAGAAGGGCTGGCCCGTGGAGGAGCCCCGGGGTCTGCGGTCAGGCCCGAGCCGGGAGGGAGCCTGCAGGCCCCACTTCCCGGGAGCCACGCCGCCGCCTTCTTTATACGGGTGGAGACGCATATGGAAAATTGATTTCTCTGCTGGAAACGGGATAATTAAACTGGTTGTTTCTATCTCCATCATCGCCATAATAAAATGAGAGGACAGTGGGTTACGCACGGCATGAAGTCATGCTGTGTGTCTCGATGCAAAGGGAGCGTGAATTGAATACAAATGGCCTTTCTCGAAGTGGCTGGGTTATATTTCAGAGATATGGGATAATGACGCCAGTTAGTCATTTTTACAAGATATAAAATTACTGGCTCCTCCAGGACGATCATTAAGGAAAACAATTGTTCACAGTAATTGAAAATAGAGTTTTAATTATTTAATATAGAAATTAAACTATTAGAGACCAGCATTGAATGAGGGAACTTAATAGAAATTTATATACAAGTGCCTGTGAACATTTTAGCTTTATTAACCTGCCTATTTCTTAATCCAGATCAACCTGGAAGGGCTGCTTTAGCTGTGATTGTGAATTAACCGCTTGCAGAGGAGGGTGGGCCCGGGCTCCCCAGGCCCCAGGTGGATGGGGGAGCTGGCCGGACCCACAGGAACCACAGGTTCCTGGGAAGCCTGGTGAGGGGCAGCCGTGCCCTCAGGTGGGCACCGGAACACCCCACTGGGAATCCCGGGGTGGGGGGGCGGTCCAGGAGCTCAGAGAGCCCGTGCCTGGAGGTGTGAGCCCGGGGCCACGGCAGACCAAGGCCAGGGTCTCCCACGCGGCGAAAGCGGTGGCCACGCCATGGACGATGGACCTTGGTCTGTGCTTGGTGATGCTGTTCCTCGGGATTCGATGAGGAAGGAGGTGCTGACCCGGCCGGGAGCTGGGACCACCCACGAGGCAGGTCCTACGAGCATGAGCCCCCCACAGCCCGGCTGGCCCAGCTCCAGAGCCCACCGTCCCCGGGCCCCCAGCCCAGTCTGCTGCTGCCCCACTCACCCTCCGGTACCCCCGCTTCCCCAGTGATGAGGGGGACCTCAGGCTGCCTTGCCCCATCCGGAGAGGCCCCCTCCAAGCCCGAAGGACCCTCGTCCCGGTGCATCAGATCTGCTGTGTTTGCAAGCAGCCTGTTTGAGGGTAGGAATGCTTTGAACAAGGTTTCTGATTAATATCTTGAAATGGGAAGTTCTTTACCATGTTGTGTGAAACCACCCAGGACCTCACTGTGCAAGAACACAGAGAAAAATCCAGAAACCATCAAAACATGGGTGAAGCCGTCAAAACATGGGTGAAACCATCAAAACATGGGTTTTTCTGCCTTTGTGTGGCTCTGAGTGCTTTTCTCCCTTTAATCCCCGCCCCCCCAGATTTCCTACAATAAAACATATTGTTAAAAGAAACTCCATATTTT
>NW_006778824.1:648951-652778 GCF_000442215.2 Lipotes vexillifer | reverse complement strand
TTTTTAAAAACTATAAAAATCACTCTTTCCAAGACATAAATTTGGAAAACAAGCTGAACTTTTAAGCAGGTGACTGATGAGCAGGAGCCGACTGGTCCGATTCGCCGGCTGCCGCGGGTAAGGGACCGACGCTGCCGCCCGGGACCCGGGGGCGGCGGGGCCTGGACGCAGGCAGAGCGGCCGCAGGGACGACGCTGGGACCCTCTCCTCCCCATCCGTCCCGCCCTGGGTGCCGCACTTTCCGGAGGGGCCGGGGCTCCTGGGCGACCAGCTCAAGGACGTGGAGCCCATCCGGAGTCGAGCTCAGCTTGGACCAGAGCCGACTGCCGATGGGGAAGTCGGAGGCTGGGCGAGGGCAGTGGCCCCCGGCCTCCCCGTGCCCCGTGCCAGGGCGCCCCGTCATCCACCTGCGTCCTTTCTGGAACGTTTAGAACTTGCAGATCTGGTCGTCCTTTCTCAAAGGGCTGAAGGGCTGTCCACCATTCAAATTACATTCTGTCTCCTATTATTACCAATAAATTCCAAGTGATCTTTCTTCTCCTTATAGTTTTTAGGGTTACATACATTTCACCTACGCAGTTCTTTCATGCTTGACTATATTACGGAATGCCACTTCTGTTATAGGAGCTAATTGATACCGTGATTTGTTATGTTGCTGGGACATAATTCAGAAAGTTATTGCAGAGGTTTTGATACCCGGAGCGGCGCTCACTGTTGAACATTTCTCACAGGAGCAGATGCAGCATCAGGTGAAAAGTGTGACGCTGCACAGATGAAATATTTCCAGAAGCTTTTACTCTTGTTGTTTGGGTGGGTGCCAACATCTTTCTAGAAGAAAGCTCATTATTTCCAACGCTGCTTGATTTGAATTTATTCCCTGGTCATTAGTTAGTGCTTTTTAAAAAAAAAAAAAAAAAAAAAAAAGCTGGAACAAGTATGTGTATATATTTGAAAAAAGGAAAAAAATCAAGCACAAAAGAGGGGAATCACCACCTCTCAATCTAATCAAAGATGAGCTTTTAAAAAAATTTTTATGGTGAATTAATTGTAGATTCACAGGAAGTTGCAGAAATAGCAAAGGCAGTGCAGTGCGGCCTACACAGCACACACTCCCCCGAGGGGCTGCCCCAGGTGGCGGCAAACCAGGAGCCCAGGCTGGTGCTGCAAAATCCGGGCTGTGGACCTGGTTCTGTTCCCACCACTTCAACAGGCATTCGTGTGTGTGTGTGTGTGTGTGTGTGTGTGTGTCTGTCTCTGTGTGTCTGTGTGTGGGAGGGGCACTGTGAAATGCTATCCCGTGTATAGATTTGTGTCACTGTCACAACCAAGGTACAGAACCTGGCTTTGCCCCAAGGCTCCAGTGGGCCTGTTCTCCAGCTCGGCTGTTCCGTCCTTTGAGGATGTTGTATAAACGATACCACAGGGAGCGATCTCACTGGTGTTGGCTTCTCCACTCAGCACGACGCCCTTGAGGTCCATCCAGCCCCTGCTGGCTTCCTTTCCCTCATCGTGGGCGTTCCAGCAAGTAAATGTGCTGTTTGCGTAACTGTTCGAGGGGAAGGCATTTTCGTTGTCTCTAGTCTTTGCTCTAAGGGGATGGAGCTGCTACAAACATTCATGCACGTGTTTGTGTGAACCTAAGTTCCCATTTCTCTGGGATAAATGCAGAGGCTGGGCCGTATGCTAACTGCACACAGAGTTTATGAGAACCTGCCAAACTCTGCGCCAGAGGGTCTGCACCATTTTAGATTCCCAAGAGCAACGTATGGGAGACCCAGTAGCTTTGCATCTTCCCCAGCATTTGGTGTTTGTCACTATTTTTCATTTTAGCTGTTTTAGTAGATATGGTAGTGATATCTTATCTCGGTCTTAATTTGCGTTTTGTTTTTTTACTATCTGGGCTGTTGTGTGTCTCGGCCCAGGAATCTCAGCACTGCTCTCACTCTGCACCTAAGAGCAGGGAGGCCACGCCGCAGGGATGCAGTCTTGCCAGCTGGTGTCCAGGGCACGAGGTCAGGACGGGGCTCTGTGCCTGCTCACGTACCAGGGGAACCTTGCCCTGCTGTGCCACCTCCCACGTGCTCAGCTCCTGGGCCTCCCAGCCCGGACGGGACGGTGACCAGGGTCAGTCAGCCTGGGACTTGGCATCCTCTGGCCATTGGGTGGCTTCTTCCGTCTGCCACGTGGCCCCAGAGGTAGCCGAGGCAGGCAGGGGACTTGAGGCCTGCTTGGGGACATGACTTCTGCGCTGACACCACACCTGTGCTCGGAGCCTGGCAGGACGGGCCCGGGAGCCCCAGGGCCAGCAGCCCAGACCGTGCACTCTGCGGCCTGGCCTCAGCGGATCTGAGGGGCTGCCTGCCAGTACCCATGCCAGAAGGGGCTCTGACCCTCCCCGGCCCCAGCCTGTGCGCCCTCTAATGGGCTGGCTCCACCCCAGTGAGGCCAGGAGTGGGCTCACCCTCGACCCTCAGCCACAGACCTGGGGGGCTCTCGGGACGCAGGGTCCTGGCCAGTCTGCTGCCCACACGTGGGCCAGGCTGGCCTGGGCACGGTGTGAGGAGCTCTCCCGGTGACCGTGGCATCTGTCCTCCTATAGCCACCTTCAACTCCAGCTGAGTGTCCACCTCTGGGGACAGTGGCCTCTCCCAGGGCTCACTTTGCCCAGAGCGGTGACCACAGGTGCTGGCTGGACGTCCAGCTCTGGAGGAGGCTCTGCTGCATGTCCCATAGTAGTGGGAGCTCTGAGATCAGGGATGGGGCCCCTCCCCACTCCCGTCTCTGGAAGCTGCAGTCACCCTGCAGCCCCAGTGACGCCCTCAGCCTCCTGGGCTCAGCCTCCAAGGCACGCCCGTTCATCCCTTCGCTCGGCAAGCACCTGCTGGCCCCGCCACGGCCTGGCGCTGGACAGAGTGCCCCTCTCCAGGGATTCCCAGCCCGGTGGTTGGAGGTGACCACAGACTGTGACGCACCAGGAGTGGTCAGCGAGGAACAGGATAAACAGGGCGTCACAGGCCCGCCCCCGCCTCCCCGAGGATCCCTGGCGTGTTCACGCGGCCATTTCTGGTCCCTTGATTCAGGGGAAATGAGGTCCTGGACACAGTCTGCCCACTGGCTCTTCCCACCTGCCCCCTGCCCAGGACGCCAGGGCCGGCAAGTGTAGTGCCGACCACTCCACTGAGAGGCATTTGGAGCGGACATCCCACCCCCTCACATCTCCTTGGCAAAGCCCCGTGGAACTGAGTGGGCGAGGTCCCGGGCTGGGACCCTGGGAGCCCTGAGGATACGGTCGCCTCTGCCCGGGACGTGAGTCCCCACCCCGTGGAAAGCTCTGGGCAGGGAGGGGAGGCCTGGGGGCTCATTTCACACAGCCACGTCCTCTCTTTGAGTTTTGAGGTGCTGGGTGGTGCTGGCGTCTGCGTCGGCCGGGGGTGCAGAACCAGAGCTGGTCCCTGCGTCCAGGGGCACAGAAACACAGCTCGGAGGTGACGCAGCTGTTTACTAAAGCACTTCAACAGACGCTGTCCTCCCAGCGATTCTGGTCTAGCAGCCGGGGCGCGAGGGGCTGGGGGCCGGGCCCGCCAGCCACGGAAGCCGATGGGAGGCACACACTCCCTCTCCCAGTGCCCGACACGGGGACCCCAGGGAGAGCCTGGTGCCGCGAGGGGCCCAGGGGGCCCAGGCCGCTCTGGGGTGGGCCTGGAAGCGCTCCTCACCCCACCCGCGCTGCTGAGCCCCCCAAGATGCTCTCCACCCCCCGACGGGGCCCTGGCTTCATCGTGGAGGGAGAAGCAGGTTGCTGCCCTGTGCAGAACGGGGGCCGGGCA
>NW_006778824.1:646968-648919 GCF_000442215.2 Lipotes vexillifer | reverse complement strand
GGGGGGGGGCTCTGGCAGCGCAGCCTGGGAGGAGGTCACGGGCGGAGGGGCCGGGGACACCAGGGAGGGGGATGGCGGATGGTGGGGACGGGCTGTGGGGAGGCGCGGCCCCATCACACGATGGCCTGGTGCGGCAGCCCGTAGAGCACCAGGTTGAGGGTGACGGGGAGCTGCTCCGAGCCCTGCGGCTGCGGCTGGAAGAGCACCAGCCTGTCCTTCCAGGTCTGCAGAGCCTCATCTGTGGGGAGAGCAGACGGGCTTGTGAAACGCGGGGCTCACGGGGACAGGATGCCTGGGGCCCAAGCAAGGCTCACGGCGCATGTGGGGAGCACAGCAGAGGTGAGGGTGCTGCTGGCTCTGCCGCTGGTCACAGCCCGGACGGGGACGCCGCCACTCATCCCTACGGACGGGGACGCCGGGTGCGGAGGCAGCAGCCACAGGCCAGAGCTCGCCCACCCGCTCGCACCTTCACTCGCTCATCTGCTCGCTCGCTCCACAAGCATTTGTTGTTTGGCAACTGCCTCCCGGGCACCGTGGACCATGTGAGTTTTGAATATGAAGCCCCTTTCGCCTTGTATATTTGAAAATTTCATGATTTAAATCACCCTGGGATAAACCTTTCTTAGTTACGGTAGATTCTCCAATCAACGTATTGCTAAAGCTCAGACTCCCTCACGCTGCATTTAAGTTTTTTACACCAGAATCCGTGTGTAAGGCCGCTGCTACACGTGGACTTCAGGGTTCCATTTGCCTTGAAGGAGGAGTGGGTGGGCTCCCCGCCTCCCAGAGAACACACCAGGGCTTTTGGCGTTTGTGGGACTTGAGCTGTTTTGAAGATGAAGACGTTCCAGTGACCCGTGTGTGTTTCCGTAAAGACATTCGATGCCAGATCTCACTGTAGGCAGTGGTCTGTAGGAGGCTGAAGGTCTTTGTCAGTGCAGGCTGACCTTCGGAGGCTGTGCAGAAACGGGAGAAGTGGGGGACCCCTGACCCTGTAGCCTGAGGGACGAGCAAGGAGGTAGGGCCGTTTCTAGTTACCGTGGTGGACAGTTTCACTGGTTCCCCTCTTCTGAAGGAGGCGGGTCGTTCTCCCGATCGGCTTGCCAGCTGTCAACAGATCTAGAGAAGAAACATCCCTTCAGAGGGGCTGTTAACACCCCACAGGCTTCCAGGAGCCCCGCGGGGCTGCAGGACGGGCCGGCTGCTGGCACGACTCACTTTCCCACAGGATGCTGGCCCGCATCGCGTTGTCCCGCAGGACCGTCGGCCACTGGTTCGCCACGATGCTCCTGACCCCCACCAGACTCAGGAGGATGGCCGTCTCGATGGGCCCCTCCAAGGACAGTCGGGGTGCACTGCGGGGGACCGAGCTCCCGTGGGCCGGCACCAAAGGGCCCGGTCTGAGCCCTCCTCCACCCACGGCCCGAAGAGCGCCAAGTGTTGGACCGGGCATTTGGACTGACAGCTCTTAGGGTTCTCGAAAGAACCAAGAATTCCTCCCCCGCCCCCGCCCCCACCCCACACACAAGTAAATACCATTTAACAAGAAAAGTCACTTCAGAGCCCTGCCAAGTCCCTCTGGGCGTTCCCAGCCATGGGGTGTGGAGCCAGGAGGGGAACCCCGCCAGAGGGTGTCCTCTGCTCCGCCCGCCTGCAGCCCACAGAGGCCCCGGGGAGGGGGCCGGTGACAGGTGACAGGGGGAGCCCTGAAGCCAGGGTGTCCTCCTCCCAGTTGCCAGCCGTCTGCTTCCTGGCCCAAGCCCAGCTGCCTGAAGTTCCAGCCAGGCCTGTGGTCTGTGCTGGCACCATCCATCCTCCCACCCCGGGACTTTGCCAGGCAGGGTCTGGGGGCCGGATCACGGCATCCCAGCTGCCCAGGGGGTGCAAGGACAATGCCCTAGGTGGACAGCCATGGCTCATATGCCCCCCCCCCCCCGGGTTCTTGTCGTCA
>NW_006778824.1:643542-645186 GCF_000442215.2 Lipotes vexillifer | reverse complement strand
CCCCCCCCCCCAGGTTCTTTGTCAGCTGCCGGAGGCCAGGCTGCAGGCTTGAGCCTGAGCGGAGGGGACCCCGGGCACCTCTTGTTCTCCGAGGACTCCACGTGGCGCCGCATGCTCTCGCAGGACCGCGCCAGGTCCAGCAGGACCACCATCTGGCACTCTGTGGTCACAGGAGGGGCGGCTCAGTGGCAGGGCACCCAGGGTGAGGGCACCGTGCAGGCGGGGGTGTCGCCCAGGGGGAGGAGGATAGCAGGAACTCAGCCTGACCCGACCGAGGCTCCGACACCACTCGTCCCCTTCCTGGGTCGTGTGGGCTGCACGGGCAAGCTGGCCGTTATTTGCCTCGGCCGACCCACACCCTTCACGTCCTCCTTGGGTGACCGGGCCGGGCGAGGGAGGGAAGCCCACCCCGGGGCCTGCCACGGCTCTCCCTGCCTCACAGAGGGGTCTTGGCTCCCAGAGGCCACCCATGAGGCACTCCAGCTTGCCAGGGGCTGGGCGTCGGTGGCCCTGGCCCCGTGTGCCCACTGAAATGGGGCCAGTGTCCAAAATGCAGCTCTTGGATGTGGGTGTGCAGAAAGCCCCACAGATGCTGAGGCCAAGCGTCAGGGGCCGTCCCCAGAAGGGGCAGAGCCTCCAGCTGTGTGAGGACAGGCCTGGCTGGGAACAGCGGGAGCACCCAGCGATGCTGTCATCCCTACAGGCGTCTGGGAGCCTATGATTTCTTCAGTGTCACTCACCGCTCGTCTGAGAAGGCCTAGAATTCAAGTTTCAGAGAAGCCTGTTTCTACCTTCCCCTGGGGTAAGAACGCGCGGACCCCGCCCATATCGGCAGGGCCTGGGGAGGAGATGGGGTGACAGGCTGGGTTCAGGTATCCCGACCACGGACAGTATCCACCTGTGCCACACACCCCAAGGGTAGGGGCCTCTCTGAAGGGTCCCTGAAAAGGCCCCCACTCAACCGTGCACAGTGGCCAGCTACCCAGCAATCCCTTCAGGAGGCCACCTGAGGGCAGGCCAGACGACGCCCACGGGCACCCTGGGGGTGGGCTGGGTGACGCAGGGGCCAGTGGACAGTGGGAGGGAAAACGGGGCCAGAGTGCCCGCATCTCAAGTAGAACAGCTGGTGGGAAGGGGCTGTGACCAGCACTTTCCAGAAACACCCACCCAGCCTTCCTGCACTCTCTGCAGGCCCAGCCCTAGAGGGGTGACCCCTCCAACGCCTGACCCTGGCCAGGCCTCTCAGAGGAACGGAGGGGGGGGGCTGAGGGCAGGAGGGGCCCTCAGTCCACACCGGCCCCCCAACCCAGGCCCCGCTGTGCCCTCCATCAGAGCACAGGGGAGACGCCTGATAAGAAGCAGGGGCGCCCTGCTCTGTCCCCGTGTGGATTCGACTTGTGCTGGCGGCTCTGGCGGAGGGGCGGGCTTTGGGGGGGGTGGGGTCTCACCTTCCAAGTTCATGGCGGCCAACCTTTCTACCAACATGTGGGACAGGAAGCGCTCCATCCCGTAGAAGAAAAGGCCTCCGCAGCTGCCCAGCAGCTGCTCCCACTCGGCCTGGCTGCCAAGGGGAGGAGAGAGACCCGGGGTGGGGACACGGCGGGGGCAGCCCCGCGCCTGCTGGAGCCCGGGGGGGGGGGGGGG
>NW_006778824.1:631755-643402 GCF_000442215.2 Lipotes vexillifer | reverse complement strand
GGGGGGGGGGGGGGGGGGGGGGGGGGGGGGGCTAAGGACGCGATCCGGAGCAGACTGTCCCCGCGTTCGGCTCCACACCCTCTGCCCCCGGGGCAGTTACTCTGAAAAGCCGCAGAGGGTCTTCCGTCCGGCCAAAGAGCCCAGGTCCCTGCCCAGATGGCCCCGCCCCTCCTGGGCCCCGCCCCGACAGAGCCCCTCCCCTCCATCGCGCCCCTCCCTCCTGGGGGCCACGCCCCCTCCGCGAGGCCCCGCCCGGAGGTTGGGCCCCGCACACCCGCGACGGACGGGCCGGCCCTTGGGCAGGGGGGCACACACCGCGGGGGCCCACGTCCGCATCCAGGACCTGGGCATCTAGGCGCCTCCGTGCACCAGAGGGAAGGGTCTGACAGGACAGAAGTGGGGGTCAGGGCAGGAGGGAGCCTCGGTGGGACGGGGAGGGGGGAAGGGGCCGCATGCGGAGGGCCCCTCGGGCTGGCGCACCGCAGGACGGTGTCCCAGGAACCCAGATGCCAACCTGGGAAACTGCTTATTCCCCAGATGCCCCGCCCATCTCGCAGTGAACGTGTCTCGGAATCTTTCCAAAATTTCCCGGGTCACGGAGACAGGAGTCAGCATTTCTGCAGCCAGAATCGGATGGTGACAAAACTTAGGAGAACCGCGCGTGTGGGCACGGGTGGTCCCGGTGCCCTCGGCAGCCCTTGGCGTGGCAGGGCGGCCTGGGCATCGGGCCCTCACAGACGGGGGCCCCGGGGAGTGGAAATCTTAGTACTCCTTCCCTCCTTTGTGGAGATATGAAAACACCAGCTCAGCAAAAAGAGGAGCTGAGGAATCCTGTCTGGGAGCCACAGAGGCAGCCCTCAGCCACAGCCCCAGGCCCGGAGTGGGGCACGGCGCCGCCTCGGGCCCATGTCAGACAGCCGTCGCCCTGACTGGCTGCAGACGGTGAGGGCGGGGTCTCGGAGCACACCAGTGTCCCCCTCCCGCCCACCGTCAGTGTAGCAGGAGGTGACGGAGGGCCGGGTGGCAGCAGAGGCCGAGGCACCCGGTCCACGATGCTCCGAGTGCTGTGGTCGGTGTATGGTTTGTGCGTGGGCGTGAGGGCTCACCTGGGCCTCGGGCCTCCTCGTAGGGGTCCACAACGACTGGGCCTTGGTTAAGGAGAAACAGGACCACACGCTCGCTGTCTGGGGCAGAAGCAGCAGCAAAGGATACATCTGAAGTTGTCCGCGTCGACCCCGATGCAGTGGGGGGGGATGATCCGGGACACGATGCGCTGCAAAGACAGGCAGGGGTCCTTGGGGATGCGTCCTGGGGGCAGGGCCAGACCTCGGGCCCCGCCCGGCTCTCCGCCTCAGCAGGTCCTCGACCACCTACCTTTGCTCCTTTCTTTGCTATGCTTCTCCTGTGATCTTTACCTCTGCTCTCCTTTTTCACATTCCCTTCTGTTGAGACAATAACAAGAAGTGGTAATGTCCTGGAACTAGACAGAGGCCGTGGTACACGATGTTTGAATGCATTAAATGCCACTAAATTGTTCACTTGAAAATGGTTAATTTTATATTACGTGAATCTCACCTCAATGAAAAAAACAAGAAGTGGTGTGAACAGTTGATTTCCATTTTTGTAAAGTTGAAATGGCAGTAATCTCTCAAAGGTAAAGGCTCACAGGGTTGGGAAAGGGCCGGGCCAGGAGACCTCAAGAGAGGAACGGCTGCCAGAGGTTCCCGGGCCCATGCGGCTGCCCAATCACACACCACGCTGGGCACCTAATGGTGCGCCTGCTGAGCTGGCCCAGTGGCAGAGGGCTGGGCCCTGCTGGCCCCTCTCCCTCTTGCAGGAGGATTTACACCTGCCCCCGCTGCGCTCCCGTTCTGGTGAAGGTAACCGAAAATAATGCCAGTTTCCTTCATTCCTGTCCGGCCGCCTCGGAGATGTAAGCGCTGATGTGGGCCTCTCTGCCATGTCCCAGCTTTATGGGGGCACCACTGGGAAGCAGCTTGCCCTGGATTTGGATGGCTTTCTCCACCAGGATGAGAAGAACTCCTGGTTTGCTAAGAATTTCTGTTACGGATGCATGCATTTTTTTTTTTTTTTTGCGGTACGCAGGCCTCTCACTGTTGTGGCCTCTCCCGTTGGCGGAGCACAGGCTCCGGACGCGCAGGCTCAGCGGCCACGGCTCACGGGCCCAGCTGCTCCGCAGCATGTGGGATCTTCCCGGACCGGGGCACGAACCCGTGTCCCCTGCATCGGCAGGCGGACTCTCAACCACTGCGCCACCGGGGAAGTCCCGAATGCATGCATTTTATCAAATGCTTTTTTTCCTGCATCATCTTGGATGTTTATAAGTTCTATTTCCCTTTCTCCCCGCACGGGGGCAGGAACCCGTGTCCCCTGCATCGGCAGGCGGACTCTCAACCACTGCGCCACCGGGGAAGTCCCGAATGCATGCATTTTATCAAATGCTTTTTTTCCTGCATCATCTTGGATGTTTATAAGTTCTATTTCCCTTTAATCTGTTCCTCTGTGATACCTGTAAGTTTTTAAGGTCAGACTCTGGGTGATGAAATGTTACATGTTTCTTTCTTTCTTTGCTACTCTTGAGAAGTTTGGGTGTCAGGGTCTGGACTGGCCAGCAGAAGGATGGCTTTTTTTTTCTTCTACCTGGGGAGACATGTATAGACTGACATGAACGGTTTCTTGAAATTTTGGTAGAGTTCAACAGAAAAATGGTAAAAGCAATATTTTTTGTGGGGAAATGTAAACGTACTGGCCGCCCTTTCTTCGCTATGAGGCCTCCGGGTTTTCTTTCCTTCTTGAGTCTCCGAGTAGTTTTGAATATACTGTCAAAAAGTTGTTCATGATATTCTCTTATTCTCTTAACTCTCTGATGCTCTTTAGAGTTGGTGTCTCTTGTATTTCTCATATTGTTTATTTGTGCCTTGTCTGCTTTTTTCTGGATCATTCTCACCCAAATGTGTCTATTTTATGAGGTTATTTTTCCCCAAATAACTAATTTTTGTCTTTGCTTCCTATTTTGTTGGGGTCTGTTCATGATCCTTTAAGCATTTAAAGCTAAAGGATCCTTCTAGACTCTGCTGTGGTAACATCCAGCCAGTCTTTGGCATTTCTATGATTGCTTCTTCTGAGTCCCATGAGTTTTTAGAAGTCAGTGTTTTAAAATTTCCAAATGTATGGGAATTTTAAAAATCCGTCTTTTGGGAATTGGTCTCTAACCTAATCACATGTGGCCTCAGCCAGTTTCTGTGATAGTTTCATGTGTACCTGAAAAGGACGTGAGTCTCTAATTTTTAGACACAGGGCCCATGTGTCCATTAAGCCAAGTCCGTTAAGTGTGTTGCCCCAGTTCTCCCTGTGTGTACTCCTTCTGCTTGTCTGACCTTTCAGTCGTGGAGGCGTGCGGGAATCTCCCCCATCGCGGGAGTAGCCCACCAGCCTCGCCCCAGGTGCTTGTTACTTGCTGCTTCCCGTATTTGAGGGTCTTTGAGCCTCCCACGAACTTCACCATTATCACTGTGTGATGACCCTGCCCTACTGACGCCCATGGCTGTAAAGTCGGCTCTGGCAGACCGTGAGATGGAGGGCCTTTTGGTGGCTCGCCCGCCCGGCACCTCTCTTTCCATTCTTCTGCTTTCTGGCTTTTGTGCCTCCTTTCTGGTCAGGAGAGTCTCACGTGGCCGGCATCCTACTGACACGCTCTTGTTTACTGTGTCTTTAGTCAGCAGGTGTGGTGCACTCACTTGTTCGGTTCCTGATCTAATGGATGGGCCACAGCACCTTTTGCCCGTGGGTTCTCCATCCTCCCTGCTCCGTGTGTGCGTCTCCACCCCTGGCTCTTTGTAACTCGACTGAGGGGTTGGTTCACTTGTTTTTCTTATTCAGTTTCCCTCTTTATTGGTTTGGAATTTATACACCAGTTATGCTCTTTCGTGATTATCCTTAAAGGTTTGCCGTGAATATTTAACACTCAAAGGGCATTCCTCCAGCCTGAAGGGTTCAAGGCTCTGAGAACACTTCACTCTGGGACTTGCAGAATCCTTCTTTTTATCCCCACTCCGTAATGCATTGAAAAGACTTCACTCACATTTATGCAGTATTTTTGTTACTTTATGGTGAGAGTTTGTATTGGGGTTTGGTTGCTGCTGTAACAAATTACCACAAATGTTGGGGCTTAAAACACTACCAATTTATTACCTTACAGCTCTGGAGGCAGGAGTCGAAAGTGGTCCCACTGGATTAAAATCCAGGTGTGAGTGAGGCTGTTTCCCTTTTCCGCCTCCAGAGGCGCCACGAGCCCCTTCTGCGACCTCCGCACCCTCCCGCCTCCCTCTTTTCAGGACCCTGGCGATGACACTGGGCCACCCAGACAATCAGGATGGTGTCCCCATCTCAGGACCTTTCACTGAATCACATCTGCAGAGGCCCTTTGTCACATCAGGGCACCTCTTCTTGGGCCCGGGGTCAGGGCGTGGGCGCCTTTGGGGCCGCTATTCTGCTATAACCCCACCAGGGGGTGCTCTGCTCTTCCAGACAACGCTGGCGGCGCAGAGCGGCGGGGACAGGAAGGCCCTTTCAGTAAATGGGGTGCGCACAGCGGGGGACTCACGTGGGAAAGAGAGACCTGCCCCTTATCTCACACTGTGTGGAAAACCGATTTCGGATGGAAGGTACGTAAAGACGTGAAGGACAAAAAAAGAGACACATTTAGAAGACATCATAGAACCTTCATGATCTTCAGGTAAGAAAATATATTTTTTAAAAAGACCCCAAAAGCACCAGCTGTTAAGAGAAGATGGATACATTGGACTATGTTCAAATATTTTGTTCACCAAGAGGTACCACGTAAAGGAGTGAAAAGACCAGCTGCAGACTGGGAGGACATCTGTAGTTCATAAAATGATCAGAAACTTTACACGAACAAAAGGCAGAGAACCCAAGAGGAAAACTGGCCAAAGACCAGGACGGATTTTCCCAAGTGAGGACATCAAATGGCCCATAAAATGTGGAAAGGCCGGGCTCGCCAGCAGCAGGGGGTGCAGAGCGGCGGGGCTTGAGCCCGAGGCCCCGCCCGCAGCTCCTGGTGAGCCCAGCCCGTGGCCTCTTGGGGGCGCAAGGCCTGTTCTCTCTCCCGTCCTTTATATCTGGCCCATTAGCGTCCTTTTATTTAAGCTGATTTCCTTAAAGAAGCATGTTTTGGACCTTGCGTTTCCATATTCCCAAAGGTGATCTTTACCTTTTAACTGGGGTGTTTTGACCTTGTACGGAGACTGTGATTACTGATGTGGTTGGGTGGAAACACACCATCTTGCTGTTTGTTTTCTATTTGTCCTGTCTGTTCTTTGTTCCATGTCCCTTCTTTTTTCTGCCTTTTTCTGATTAACCGTATTTTTTTTTATGATTCCATTTCGACTTCCTCGTTGTGTACTAGCTATACCTCTTTGTTTCTGTTTTCAGTGGCTGTGCTGGTCCAGTACCCCGAGCCTCCATTCTCCACCCCCCACCAGCCTTTGCTGCCCCACAAGTTACATTTACATAATGCTGTAGAACCCCACGACACGTTGCTATTATTTTTCACTCCAAGCTGTCAAAATCTTTTTTTTTAATTAGCTTATTTATTTTTGCTGTGTTGGGTCTTCGTTTCTGCGCTTCGTTTTCTCTAGTTGCGGCGAGCGGGGGCCACTCTTCATCGCGGTGCGCGGGCCTCTCGCTGTCGCGGCCTCTTCTTGCGGAGCACAGGCTCCAGACGCGCAGACTCAGTAGTTGTGGCTCACGGGCCCAGTTGCTCCACGGCATGTGGGATCCTCCTGACCAGGGCTCGAACCTGCGTCCCCTGATCGGCAGGCGGACTCTCAACCACTGCGCCACCAGGGAAGCCCCTGTCAAAATCTTTTGAAGAGATTTTAACTTAAGAAAAAAGTTTTAAATATTGACCCACCTAATTCCAGTTTCTGGTGTTTATTTCTTTGTGCAGATACAGGTTCCCATCCTTTTTTTTTCCTGCCTGGAGAACACTCTGCAGCATTTCTTGTGGGGTAAGCAGGCCTGCTGGGGAAGAATTCCTTCAGCTCACCTATTTCTGAAAAAGTATTTCACCATTGTTTTTGAGAGTTAGTTTCAAAAATATCTGCATTGATAGATATTTTCTTTAATAATTTAACGACGTTCTTCACTGCTTGCATTGTTTCAGCCGAGAAGCCTGCTAACTCTCTTGTATTTGTTTCTGGATACATGATGTGTCTTTTTTCTTTGGCTGCTTGTAAAATACCCTGTCACTGGTTTTAATCTCCGACTACAACGGTCCCTCGTATGGTTTTATTTTTTGTTTGGGATTCATTGAACTTCTTGGGTCTGCAGGATTACAGTTTTCATCAAAATTGGGAAAAATTGGCCATTATTAACTCAAATGTTCCCCCTGCAAAGACTCCAGTTACAGGCAGGTTCGGCAGCTTCACTTTGTCCAACAGCTCACTTGGTGCTCTGTTTTTGTTCTTGTTTTTGTTTTTTTTCCGGTTTTTTCCTGCTGTTACTTTCTTCAGGCTCACTAGTTTCTTCTCCTGTCATGTCGAGTTGCATTAATGCTGCCCAGGGCATGTCCCTCCTCAGCAGAAGTTCAGTTCTGGTCCGTTTTACATCTTCCGTGTCTTTGCTTACCACCTCCTGGAACACGTGGATTATAGTTACAGGAACTATCACCTGTGTCACCTCTGGGTCTGCTTTCGATTGGCTTTTCTCTTAACCACGGGTCTTTGCATGCCAGGTGATTTTTGATTGGACGTCAGACATTTTGAATTTTTCCTTGTTGGGTCCTGGATTTTTAAAATAACTCTATACATCTTGAGCTTTATTTTGAGATGCAGTTAAGTTACCTGGAAATAGTTTGATCCCTTGAGGCCTATTTTTAAGTTCTGTTGGTGGGACTAAAGCCAGTCTCCCTAGTGCAGACAGGCAATGCCCTCTGGTTCCTGTACCTGATACCTGTGCATTATAAGATGTTCCATTCTGGCTGTAGTCTCCACACACGCCTGCACTGACCGGCTCTCAGCAGAAGACTGAAGGGGACCCTCTGCAGGTCTCTCCTCCCAGGACCGCCTTGGGTGCCCAGTCCCTCGTCTCCTCACCTCGGGGAGACCGTCAGGCTCTGCCTGGTCCCCCCGCCACCATGTGCTACAGCCTGTAGACTCTCTCCAGGCAGAAAGCTGGGGCTCACCTGCTTGTTTCTCTCTCTTGGGGATTGCTGTCCCCCACTGCCTGTTCTCCAATATCTGAAAACCTCTGTTTCATATATTTTTCAAATTATTGATTGACTGATTGATTGATGTGGACCATTTTTAAAGTATTTATTGAATTTGTTACAATTCAATATTAGCTCCCCGACCAGGGATCGAACCTGCACTCCCTGCATTGGAAGGTGAAGCCTTAACAACTGGACCGCCAAGGAAGTCCCTGTTTCATGTATTTTTGGCTGAGTTTTTGCTGTTCCAGCTGGAAGGGCAAATTTGGTCCCTGTCACCTCATCTGGGATGAAAACAAAAGTCCAATCTATCTACTTTTAATGTAATTTGATATTTATCATAGTGCAACACGCATGCAGAAAACTGCACACAGCACCAGTGTACATCCTGGAGAACTTTCACACCCCAGGCACATCCATGTCACAGAACATGATCATGCCTGAGTCCCCAGCCACCCCCAGGCCAAGCCAGGTCCCCCTTGTCCTCTCCCTCATTGCCTCTCACCACCTGATTGATGATTAACTGTGTAGTTGGTTGGTTACCACCAGTCCCCTCCTTTGAAACAGAGGTATGTGAGGCCAAGAACAAAGTTAAATTTCCTGTTCAGGGCACGTCTGGCACCTAACAGAGCACCGGCACATAGTAGGTGTTCTCTGAATGAACCAGGGCCTCGAGAAGTATGATAACATCTCATAACTATTTTTTGACAAGAGTTACATTCTCTTATCGTGAAAGTCACTTAAATATTTGCATTTTAAAGTCAAGTATCAGTGTAGCTCTTACCTGTCTCTTTTCTATGCAGGCGGTTCCACAGCATCTGGAGAGAAAACTCTCGTGACACGGAGGAGACCATCCCTTCATCGAGCACAGAGAGACCTTCTAATGGCAGCTCCAGAAGGGGCCTGTCAGCGATCAGGATGACGTTGTCTGCGACCTCGGGCTGCGCTGTGGGCGGGAACGCCAGCGGCTACCAAGGCAGCAGCAGACACCTGAGGGCCAAGCTCTGCCCCTCACCACTGAGGCCGTCTGGCTGCTGTGCAGCCCCCGCCCGGCAGGAGACACGGAAAGGAGTCTGAGCTGGGCACAGCTCGCAGGCACACCAGCGCCATCTTGGGGGTACATGCTGGTTTTGACGGTGCGGCCGGGTCACAGCCAGGACCTGGACAGAGCCCAGGCCATGGGGACGTCAGGTCCCCTGAGGTTCTGAGGGCCGCCCAGGCTCCGCGGCCTCACCAGGGAGCCCCTTCAAGGGACGAACGTCTGCACTAATCCCCCTCCCCAAGGGCTGTCCAGGCAGGGGCCACGGCCTCTGGGGACAGCTCCATTCGAGGAAGGGTAGTGGCGCTCCCGTGACACCACGGCTTCTCCAGCCGTCGGGAAACTGGTGCAAAGGCTGAGGCCACCAGACATGTCAACGGAATTGATGTGTTTGCAAAGTCAAGTTACTTAAAATCCAGCAGGTTTTCATCTGGGAACTTTTAGGGCAGAAGCTCAGGTCACACAAGTGGTCACTGGGTTCCTGGCAGCTGCACACACTCAGCGCGGCCTGGGACCTCGGGCACTGGGGTGGCTCAGCCACGGGGCAGGTGGCGGGGAGCAAAACAAAAGCATTTCATCTTCCACGTAGGAAAGCAGCAGACTGCTGACCCGGGAGGCCCATCTGCCCTCCTGCCGTCTGATGTGCTCAGGAGGGTGACGGCGACGTCACCGTGGTTTTTGCCCTGGCATCTGGCAGGGCAGGGGCATCTGCGGTCGCGTGGGCAGCGGTGGGGTGGCGCGAACCTTCCGGGAAGGCTGCCCCCGGCGGCCCCGCTGCAGCCACAGGGAGCGCGGCTCTGCCGGCCTCCATCCCACAGACGCGGACCTGGGGCCCCGCTCACCCTGCGGCGGGGACTCTTTCCTCTCCTTGTCTTTGCCCTTGCATTTTCCCAAATCCGCAACAACTGTGGGAATCGGTGCTCTGAAAGGCAAAGGCAGAGATTCAGGTTTTAAAAACTCCATGAAAATCACTGAGAACAGGGACAGCATCTCCTCAGGCTGTTCCCACCAGGGCAGTGAGGGCCATAAGACTCTCCCGGCCCGCTGTTGGGGACCGGTCTCCTGAGATGGGTGCAGGGACAACAGGCAGGACAACACAGGATTCAGGATGCTCTGACCTGCTGGCCAATCAGGGAGGTTCACCTGCCCAACCCCTCTACCTTCTCTCCCACCAAACACAGACCCAAGGGGCCAGGCACTTCACCGTGCTCTCCCCTCCTTCTCACACCCAGGCCAGCGGCTCAGAGGGCGGCAGGGGCCCGTACGGCGGGGACGCCCCCAGAAGAGGTTTCTAGTAGGGCCAGACTTCCTCCCGGTGGCAGGAGGACAGAGCCCGGGCTTCTGTTCTCAAAGAGCCTGTGCACGTCTCCGGTTTAATCGAACGGTCCGATTCAGCGCAGAGAGAAGCCCACCAAGCCTACGGCGCTGTGGCCTCAGAGATGCGAGTTTCCACGAAGGAAACAGCTCTGACTTTCACACGCCCACAGCCAGTCGCTCAACTGGCCCTGGGACTCAGGGAGTGCTTGCAGGCCGCGCCCTCCAGCCCGCCCACCCCAGCCCTGGGTGTCACAATGCCCATGGTTCCCTGTACCTGTGCACACCTGGGTGCACCTGTGGGGACAGAGAGACAACACGACCCTGCACCTCGAGGGCTCGGGCAATCCAGACGGCGTCCGCTCTCCGCACCCTGTCCCTGAGCTCCTCAGGAATCAGCCCTCGATGGGTACCTGGCTTCCGGGGGGCAGCTGAGCAGCGGGAACAGTGGCCTCAGATACTCCTCCATGGGCTTCACGACCTCCGCGAGCCTCTGCACAGCGTGTTCTTCCCCTCTCAGGGGCGCGCCTTCTGACTCCTTCTCGCCCCAAAGACAGCCGCAGTCAGAGGCGTCAAAGGGGAAGAGGGGTGAGACCCTGCAGGCGACCCCCCAGGACAGGCCCAGCTCAGCAGCCAGCAGCCCCCCACCCCCGACTCCTCTGCCGGCGTCACGGAGGCGTCTGCAACAGACTTGGCTCAAGGATTGGCCCCGTGCCTGGTCGGGGAGCCTGACCCGGGGTCCAGCAGCGCCTGGGGCGTGGTCCTCACCCAGGCCTCCCCACCCTGCCCCGTGGGGTGGGAGCAGCCCTGGCACCGGGCTCGGGGCCTCACCGAGCCTGGGCTCAGGGCCGTGTCCTCACTGTGTGCCTCGGCCTGGGCGTGCTCCCGGAACTGCTGGGCACTGGCCAACAGGGCGGAGAAGGCAGCTGGGCTCACGGCCATCCGAGCCACCTTGCAGGAGCCTGCAGACACAGACGCAGCCGCTGTCCCCACACGTGGCTTCGCAGAACGCCCCCCGGGGCTGAGGGGACCACGGGTGCGAATGCATGCGCATGCTCGGCCTTGGTGCCGGTGGGCGCACCCCTGCACGCACCCCGAGGGTGGCGCTCCGGCAGAACTCACCCCCGACCTGGAGCACTTTGCCTTTGGCTGCAGGGATGAACTTGGGTTTCTCGTAGGCAGCGCCGTACAGATGGGTCCTGTTGGCAGGACGTAGGGTGGGGTCAAAGCCCAGCTCCGGGGGTCCCAGAGGAGCCCCAACGAGGCCGACTCTGTGCCACATACCCACCCTGCTGGGAACAGGAGCCTCCTCCCTGCGGGGCCCCAGCCAAGTCAGACACAGGGTTAAAACAGGCCGCTGGGGGGTCTGTGTGCGGTGCTGCCAGAGGCTGGGACACCAGCTTCTCCCCAGACCAGCGGGTTCTGCGCCACTTAAGCAGTGAACTTCAGACCAGGGCCACGTGCTGGCGGGAGGTGGCACCGTGCCCTCTCCCCTCCCCGGGCCGTACGGGCCAGCCTGGTCATCGTGGCAGAGGGACGGTCGCCCCTCAGCTCCCCTCAGCGGGCAGCCCCCGCCGGCCTGTCTGTCCCTCGGCTTGGCAGCCCCCGTGCTGTGTCCACAGGGACCTTAGCGGGCAGAAGCTTGGGTAGCAAGCCCGAGAACAGGAGAGAGAAGGCCTCACCTGTCCCGTGAGTGGTGCAGAAAGAGGATCCGAAAAGTGGGAGGGATTTCACTCAAGAAGTTAAAGTGCTGTTCGGTGACCCGGAGATTCTGCCAAGCCTGCGGGGGGCAGTCAGCAGTCAGCGCCGGGCGGCGGCTGCGGGGCCGGGCGCCGCCACAAGGGGGCAGCAGACGCACGCGGACGTCACCGCCGCCCTGGACGCTGGCTCCGCTGGTACCGCCAGAGCCCGACCCGCCGCCGCACACCCGCAAAGGCACCGAGCCCAAAGGCGCACGGAAAAAAGCCCCGGCACGTCCTGCAGCACAGCCGCCGCCCTCTCCCCTCCCCGCGGTCCCGGCGCCGCCCGCGCAGACACCGGCGGGG
>NW_006778824.1:617484-631354 GCF_000442215.2 Lipotes vexillifer | reverse complement strand
GCAGGACCCGCGCCTCCCGGCCCGCAGGCCGCGCGGGGCGGGGGCGGCCGGACCCGGGTCCCCCTTTCCGCAGCGGCGGCCACACAGCACCCCGCGGGCCGCCTCCCCAAAGAGGAGCGGTTGCTCAGAGCCCATTCCCCGCTTTCGGATGGAATGAGCTTCAGCTTTGCCCGAGCCGACCGGCGTCGGCACGCAAGCCCGCGGCGGTGCGGACGGGCCTCTGGGACGCTTGCCCCGGCGGCGAGCGGACACACGGAAGCCGTGGGAACGGCGCTCGGGAGGCTGCGGGCTGCTCACAGGGGCCACGGCCTCGCTCCAGGGGAGGGGCCGGCAAGGCTTCCGCAGCTCGGGCGGCCCGCTGTGCGAGGCCCGGGGCCCCTCCGCGCTGGCGCACGTGGCGGCTGACCCTGCTGACCTTTGCTGCCTGCAGAGTGTCCCATCGGTGAGGGCACCACTTCTCATCCCTTTTGTGGCCACTGGGCACCTGGGTGGGCTCCCTTTTTGGGCCACAAATGCTGCTGTGACGTCTGTTCTTTGGGGACCACCGGCCGCAGGGGAGTTGCTGGGGGACGTCGCTTCCAAAGGGGCCACTGGGGGCTTCCCTGGTGGCGCAGTGGTTGAGGGTCCGCCTGCCGATGCAGGGGACACGGGTTCGTGCCCGGTCTGGGAAGATCCCACATGCCGCAGAGTGGCTGGGCCCGTGAGCAATGGCTGCTGAGCCTATGAGTCCGGAGCCTGTGCTCTGCAGCGGGAGAGGCCACAACGGTGAGAGCCCGCGTACCGCAAAACAAAAAACAAAAAACGAAAAACCAAAGGGGCCACTGGGCCCCACCCCCGCCAGGGCCCCGCCTGCTCTCCCGCCCTTGGGGCTTTGCACCTGTTCCCTTTCAGCCCTTCTGGTGGATGTCTAGCAGTACCTGAATGGGGCTTTAATTTTTCCATCTTCCTGATGACCAGTGAACTTGCGCGTCATTTAAAAAGTTTACTTGGCCACTTGGGTACCTTTTGTGAAATTCCAGTCTTGTGATTGTTTTCTGTGGGACAGTCAGTCTTTCTCCTGCCGAGAGGGGACACCTCCCGTCTACACACAGGACACCAGCCCCTGGCCCCCCGCGTGTGTTGTATCTCCTCTGGGGCTTGCCTTTTGACTCCTGGGCTACGGTTTTGATGAACACAAGTTCTTACTGTCAGTGCAGTACAACTGATCATTCACCGTCTGATGGTTATAGCACCCCTGTCTCCTGCGTAGTAAGTCTTACCTACCCCGAAGGCATGAAGAGGTCCCCTTAAAGCTTCTGAAAGCTCTGCTGTGTTACCTTCTCAGGTAGAGCTGCCCTTCGTGCAGGGCTGCGCCGTCCGCTCTTCTGCCCTAAGTGTTGCGCTTTTCATCTGTCAGGTGTGGGTGGTGGGTCTGTTTCTGGGCGTTTTCTTGTCCCGTCGGTCATCTCCATTTGTGTGCCAATGCCACGCTGTCTTACCTTCTATAGTTTAAAGTACGTCTTGGTATCTTGTATAGTAAGCTGGCATTTCCTTACAAACATCTTAATATGGAGCCTTTCCCCACAAATACAGCTGCCTCTGTGCTTACTTAGTTCTCCTTGAGTTTTCCCTAGGAAGGTTTGCAGTTTTCAGGGTAGAAGCCATGTGTATCTTTTGTTAGATTTTCCTTTAGGTATCTGACTGTTTTTGACGTTACTGAAAACAGTATTATTCAGACATTGTCATTGCTTGTTTGTAACTGGCATGTAGAGATACAACTCATGTTCACAGCCTTCAGCGGTGACCTGCCAAATCTGCATGTTAAATGTTATCGAGGGACCGTGATTTTCAAGGCCCACAGTCGTGCTGATTGTGAATAATCAGTTTTACTTCTTCCTTGTCGGTGCTTCTGCCCTTTATTCATTTTTCGAGTCTAATTGTTCCATTGAATAGAAGCAGTGATAGCTTTCTTGTGTCATTCTGACTCAAGGAGAAAATTTTTCAAGATTTTAGTATATAGTATGATGTGGGGGTTTTTTTGCGGTATGCGGGCCTCTCACTGTTGTGGCCTCTCCCGTTGCAGAGCACAGGCTCCGGACGCGCAGGCTCAGCGGCCATGGCTCACGGGCCCAGCCGCTCCGCGGCATGTGGGATCTTCCCGGACCGGGGCACGAACCCACGTCCCCTGCATCGGCAGGCAGACTCTCAACCACTGCGCCCCCAGGGAAGCCCTATAGTATGATGTTTGATATGGAGTTTTAAAGACATTGTCAAATTAAGAAAATTATCTTCTATCTTGATTTTTTGAAATCACAGACTGGTGCTGAATTTTGACAAATGTTTTTTTTGCATCTATCAAGATGATCTTATGATTTTCTTCTTTTCCTTCTGTTAATACGGTGAATTATACTGAATGATTTAAAAGTATTAAACCGCATGGAACACAGCCATTTGATCCTCATGTATTATCCCTTTTATAATCGCTGGATTTTACTTGCTAATACTTTGTGTCCACGTTGATGAGAGAGATTTTCCTTCCATGTAACGTCCTTGCTAGGTTTCTAGTATCAAGGCTCACTGGGCCTCTTTAAAGGCAGTTAGGATGTATTCCTTTTACTCCTTTTATATCCTCTGCAGGTGTTTTGAAGGATTACTTCTGCCTTCAACGTCTGGAAGAATTTATTGGCGAAGCCAGTTGGGGCTGGGATTTTCTTTGTGGGAATGTTTTTAATAAAAGGTTCCATTTCTTGAAGCGATATTATTCAGATTTTCCATTCTGTCCGCTTTGGTAGGTAATATTTTTGGAGGAATTTGTCCATCTCATCCAAATTGTCAAATTTATTAGGGTAAGGTTATAAAAAAACAGTCTCTTATTAGCTTCTGGATGTCTGAAGGATCTCGCGATATCTTTTTATTACCGATACCAAAATTTTTGTTTTCTTTTTCTTTTTTCTTTATTGGGTCTTTCTAAGTGTTTATCAATTTTATTAGCCTTCTCTTTGGAACCAACACTTGTCATGACTGATTTCCTCTGCCGTAAGTGTGTTTTAATTTCATGGCTTCTGCTGTTCTCGTTCTTATTTGTTTTCTATTTTTCTTAGGTGTTTTTACTCTAGCTTCTTGAAATCACAGCTTAAATCACTGTTTGTAAGACTCTCTTTTATATTCAAGGCTGTATTTTTCCTCCACGCCCTGTTCTAGACAAGTCTCCTAGGTTTTGATGTACAGTATTTTTATTCTCTAAGTCAATTTAAAATATTTTCTAAATTCCATCGTGATTTCCTCTTTGACAAACTGATGATGATAGACATACTGGTTAATTTCAAGGCAGTTGTGTGTTTTACAGGTATCTCTTAGTTACTGATTTCTGTTTTAATTTCCTTGTGGTTAGAAAACAAACTGAATGACTTCAGTGCTTTGGAACTTGTTGAGGCCTCTTGTGGCCCAGGGCTGGTCACGCTGGCGCAGCGTTCCAGGCCGGGTCTGTCCAGACCTCCTGCACTCACAGACGCCCCACACGCTTCTGCAGGCCACTGCCTCTTCATCTGCTCACTGTGCCAGCAGCCAAGAGGGCGGCTGCAGCCTCCCCGCAGAGCCGGGGGTCTGTCTGCAGCTGCTCTGTCTCTGGCAGTTCTCTTTTGCGCCTTTGAAGCTGCATCACTGATGCTCACGGATTCAGGACGGTGGTCTGCGCTGACTGGCTCCTGGGCCGTTTCCCTCCGCTAAGGCATCTTAGCAGAACGCTCACTGCTTCTCACCTGTTAGTGTTTTCACGGTTCATGTGCGCTTCCCACCTCCTCCAGGCTGGCCTGGCCCAGAGCAGCCTGCACCCCGTCTTGCCTCCGCCCCACAGGAGGGAGGATTCCCGTCCCTGGGTCACGGTACTGGCTCTCGGCCCAGTGACTTCTTTGGTTGTCACACCTGGGGAGGTGCTGGAGGCCAGGCTGCCGCTAAACACCCACGGCGCACAGGACGGCCCCACCACAGAGGGTCATCCTGTCCTCAGAGGTCAAAAGGAGGAAAGCAGCCTGGGTCAAGGGATATGAGGTCGGCCCATGCAAGTAACCGTGCAAGCCCCATGAAAGAGGAGGGTGGGCTTGACCAGAGCATCCGGGCCTGTTTTCTCTGTTGAGTTGCATCAAGTTTAATTTCTTTAAATCTCCAATTCATATTTGCTAGTCCAAATAAAAGCAGAGGTGCTATTAGCTACCATGCTCTGCAAATTTCTTTCAAAATTAATCTCTAAGACTTGACTGGGTATAAAACTTTTCTTCAAACGCAGCGAGGGCTGAAAGCAGAGCCCCGGGGTACTGTCCCCTCCGCGGCCTGCTGCAGCCCCTGGGCATTTGTACTTGCGAGCTCGCTGACTCTCGCTGTCACCGAGGAGGTGGGCTGCTATCCCCCCACCGGGCCCATGAGGAAGCTGCAGCTCAGAGAGGTTGAGTGACCCTCCCAGAACCACACAGCAAGCCAGGAATTGGACTCGGTCCGAGTGTGTCTGCAGAGCCGCGGGGCCAGGGGCAGGGTCAAGGGTGTCCCTGGCTTGGTCACCTTGGATATGGCGGCCAGTCTCTGCTCCACGCTGGCAAACAGGTTGGTGGACGTCCTCTCCTGGCACCTCAGCCTGTGCTGCAGCTGCAGCAGCGCGGCCAGCTGTGAGCTGCTCGTGTTGGCCGTGGCCGTGAGCAGGACGTCTCGCATGTCCTCCGAGGCTGAGCAGCTCTGAAACAGAACACGGAGGCTGCCGAGGGGCCCGGGCGCTGTCCAGCGCGGGTGGGTGCCCGGGTGCTGCTCCTGGCGGCCGGCACAGCCACGGGGCGAGGCCAGGCCGGACCTTCACCGCTGTGCCCCCAGGCCTGCAGCGCAGGACGCAGGGAGGGGGGCTTGGCGCTCTTGCCCTACGTCGCGGGAACACGGGCTTGGAGGGCTTCCCCTGCTCATGCACCCGTGAGCCTCCGGGCAACCTCGGGGGGCCGGCCCCCTTCTCCTGGTGCCCACGGTGCTTCCTCCAATGAGCGCCACCCTTAAGGCAGAGCCCAGTTGCAGCCTGCCTGGTAGGGCCACCAACGGAGGGAGCACCGGGGTCTCGGGGACCCTCCTTCTCCCCAGTGGCTAAGAGGGACCTTGCGTAAGGCGCCCAGAGCAGAGCGCACCTGAGACAGCGCCAGGAACTGGCAGGTGGCCGCGGGGTCCAGGGTGCCGACACACTCCACCATCTCCAGGCTGGCGGCGGCGGCGATGTCCAGGAGGTTGCTGCCCAGGGCTACCTGCAGGCACTGCAGCAGCACCTCGGACGCCTGGGCCAGGTACTGCTGGGCCAGCGCCATCCTCCTCTGGGGGGAGAGGCTCAGGCTCAGGCCGGCTCCGCAGGCAGGGTGCGCCCGGGGCGGGGCTGGGGGCTGGGGCAGGGGTACCTTCAGATCCCAGCCTTTCCTGCTGTGCCCCTCGGGGGTGGCCCTGAAGGCCAGCAGGCCGCCGTAGGGCCCCTTGCAGTCCTTGTCCTCCTGGATGATCTCCAGACACTTGAGGCTGTTCAGCTCAGCGCCCCCCTATGGAACACACACCTCCAGTCGGCCCGTACGTCAGCACGGACGGCAGTGCCCGCCATGGCCAGGCGTCTCTGTAGGACCCCTGGGTGAGGGCGCTGTGGGCGCTGGGCCGGGATCTTGCTGATTTAGGTGACCAGGAGGACCCTGGCCCAAGAGCCTGGCTTTTGGCAGGTGCAGCCAGGGTGGGGCCTCGGCATGCTCAGGTCAATGGCCTTCTGTGCTCACTCCCCTTCAGTCCTTCAGAATCACCTCCCCCGGCATCAGGCCGGCCAGGACCCGGGGAGCCAGCTGCCTGTCTGCCCCGGGGGCCCGGGGGGGAAAGGCACAAACAAGGCCCTCCTGTCTGCAAGACAAGCCCCCCTGACGGGGTCCTCAGGATGCCAAGGGAAACTGCCTAGGGGGCAGCAGGCCCAGGAGGACTCGGGTTGAAGGGGAGCCCTGGGTTTGAGGGGACATGACACGAAGCGAGGCCTGGGGGGCACGTTTCCCCAGCGGCCCCTGCAAGTTGGGGTGTGGTGAGGGCCGCTTCATAGACGGGACGCCCGCTCAGAAAGGAGCTGTGTATCTGGTCCACGTCTGCCTGACTCAGAGCCACCTGCTCTGGTGCTCAGTAAATACTGGTTGGACAAGGGGCCAAACGCCATCAGTTCACTCAAATATGAGTCATGTCCTGCAGCCTGGAGACCCAGGACAGACAGTCACAGGCTGACCCCGGGGCCTGCACACCCAGCTGGGTCAGGGAAGTGGAGGCACCAGCCCCAAATCACACAGGGGTGCGGCGCCTGGCTGCTCGGGGCTGGGGGGTCTCCTAAAAGAGCAGGGTCTATGGGGATGAGCCTGGCTGCACCGCCAAGCAGGTGCCTTCCAACTGGAGGAGGTGGCATCTGCAGAGGTGGTTAGGACGGTGACCTGGAGCTTCCACGGCCAGCGGTGGCAGTGGCTGTCACCAGAGCTCCTTCCCCGAAGTCCGCCTCTGTCCTTCCCTGCGGGCCCCGGGCAGAGCTGCCGCCGCCCTTTCCTTCCTTCCATAGCCCACATCGCCCTTCTTGACGGGGATGATTCGAGACCTGTTTGCTATCTCAGTACTTACTGAGGTCAGGGGAGCTCTAAATACCTTATTTCTGTTTTTTAAGCGCGGGTGGCGGGTTTGTGAACCAGCCAGAAGCAGAAGCGCGTACCGAGAGGCTCTCCTTCCAGTAGAAGGCGGGGCGCAGGGGGTCTGCGCGCACGGCCAGCAGGTGCAGGGCCTTCCCGGCCAGGCCCAGGAGCTGGGCACGGAGCTCCACGCAGCTGGTGCACAGTGGCCGCAGGCTCCCCAGCTGGGCCAGCACGGTGTGCGCCAGGGTCCGCTTCAGGGTGACCCACTTCTTCAGGGACACAGACCGCCTCAGTGACTCCGCCCCCGCCTGGAAACGCGATAGGCCCACCACTGCTGCCCCTCCCCAGCGGGACCCACTCTCTAACAGCCCATGCATGTGGCGAGGGTCTCCAAGGCTCAGGTGTTGGGCGGGTCTGAAGTCTGCTGGTGGAACCTTAATTTGGGGCTGACTGACAAGGGCATGAGTTTGTATGCAGCTCCATTTCAGGACTAAGTTGATCCATTTAGAGTTACATCAAATTAATTTGATTCAAACTTCATGAAATCTAAGACAACGTCTAAAATGCCAGGACATGTTTCCCTAAAACAAATATTTTGCAAATGTAACTTATTTTCTTAACAGACTGCAGTTGACCTTTACGGACTCCTTACTGTGACGACATAACCGTCAGAGCAAACTCGCGCCTTGGGAAGGGAAGCCGTCTGTGCACAGGGGGTCTCCCCCCAAGTACGACCCCGCTTTCATTAGCCAGTTAGACGGGGCCTTTCTGAGGCCTACCGAGCTGCTGGGGGCTGCTGGCACCTGCCGGGAGCTGCCAGGGCAGGGAACCTACTCTGGTCAGAGACCTCAGGGGGAGACCTGTGAAATCTGGCCTCCTGGACTCCCATTAGCTGGTCTGCACTTCAGGCACACGGAGGTGGAGGCCCCACCGCAGCATGACAGCTCCCGTTGGTGGGGGCCCCGGGGGACCGGTGAGTGTCCGTTGACGGTTACCGGGCTGGCAGAAGTGTAGTCACTGGGGCTCTGCAGGTAGTCGGCCAGCAGCTTGTCCACGGAGCCCTGCTCCAGCTGCCGCTCCAGGGTCTCCTCCCACGCGAGCTGGAGCGTGTCCAGACACACCTCCACGAGGCTGAGCTTGAGGTGCGCCAGCCTCCTCACCAGAGGGGTGCTGACGTGCTGCAACTGAGACGCACGCGCGGGCAGTCAGGGCACGGGCGCTCCCTCCAAGGCTCAGCCTCCACCCAGTCAGCCCCGACAGGCGCGCGCGTTCCGACGTACGGATACCCACGAAAGTGACAGCTGCACCCTCGCCCCCACCCCCCCTGCCCCCTCCTCCTCAACCTCCTCCGTCTTAGGCAAACATGTGGCTACTTTCTGGGTCTACAAGTTAGCTTTTGCACTTTCTCGGATTTTACATAAATGGAATCGTATAGCATATGTACTCTCTGCCTGGCATGCTTCACTCAGCGTGGTTACGTTAGGGTCCATCCACGTTGCCTGTATGTTAATCCCTTCGTACAGCTGAGCAGTGTTCTGTCGTGTCGATGCGCCAGTGTGTTTACCCACTCGCAGTCTGGGGCTGTTACAAATACCACTGCTGTGAGCATTCATGCACACGTGTGTGTGTGAACACATGCTTTTACGTCTCTTGCATAAACAGCTAGGAGCGGGACGGCTGGGGCATACGGCAGGCCTGTGCTTAACTCTTCAGGAAGCTGCCAAACCATCTCCCAAAGTGGCTGCACACCTTGTGTCCCCACGGGCAGCGTAGGAGAGTCCCAGTTCCTCAGGTTGTTGCTAATATTCAGTGTGGTCGGTCCTTCAAGTTGTAACCATGTTAGCAGGTGTGCGGTGGTTTTTCACTGTGGTTATAATCGGCGTTTCCCTGACTCACTAATAACGTTGGCCATCTTTTCACCTGATTATCTACCATCCACATATTTTCTTTGGAGAAATATCTGTTCAAATGTTTGGTCTGTTTTTATTGGGTTGTTTATGTCTTACTAAGTTTTGAAAGTCCTTTCTATACTCTGGAGACAAGACCTTTGTCAGATAAATGATTTGCAAACATTTTCTCCCAGTCATCGACTTGTCTTTTCATTCTCTTAATAGTGTCTTTTGAAGAGCATAGTCCAATTTATAAATTTATTGTTTGATGGATCATGCTTTTGGTGTCACACAAAAGAAATCTTTGCTAAACCTAAGGCCGCAAAGGTATTTTCCTGTTTTCTTCTAGAAGTTTGATAGTTTTAGCTCTTACATTTAGGCCTACGATCCATTTTGAGTTAATTTTTACATGTGGTGTGAGGTAAGAATTGAAGTTTTTGGATGCGGACATCCAGTTGCTCCAGCACCACTGCTCTAACGATGGGACTTTGTCCACTGAACTCTCTGCACCTTTGCTGAAAGTCAGTTTTCTGTGCGTGTATCTATTTCTGGATTCTCTATTACGTTCCACTGATGTCTGTGTATTTTTAACCCTAAAACCACACTGCCTCAGTCCCTGTAGCTTTTATAGTAAGTCAACATCAGGTAGTGTCAGTCCTCCGACTTTGCTCTTCTTTTTCAAAGTTGTGTTGGCTATGTTAGGTCTTTTGAAATTCCATATAAATTTAAAAATCACTTTGTCAGTTTCTAAAAAACAAAGAAAACAAAAACCCTGCAGTATCTTGATCAGGATTGCAGATAATTTAGGGGGGAACTGACATCTTAATAACGTCAAGTTTTCTGAGCCATGCACTTGATATATCTTTCCATTTATCTAGGTATTGTTTTTCTCAGCAATGTTTTGTAGTTCTCGGGGTACGAGTTTTCACTTTTTTGTCAAATTTCATATTTATGCTGTCATAAATGGTGTTGTTGAAAATTTTTTAATATCCAATTGATCATTCCTAGTATATGGAAATATACAATTAATATTTGTATATTGTTCTTGTGTCCTGCAACCTTACTAAGCTCATTCCTTAGTACTAACAGCTTTATTATTTTGTAGATTACGCAGGATTTTCTAGACGCGGCCATGTTAGCTGTGAACAAAGACAGATTTACTTCTTCCTTTCCAGTCTGGATGCTTTTAATTTCTTTTCCTTGCTTTGTTGAATTGGCTAGAACTCTAATAAAATTCTGCATCAAAGTGGTGCAGGACGCATTGCTGTCTTATTCCTCACCTAAGGGGAAAGCATTCAGTCTTTCAGCATGTGAGCTCTAGTTCTTTTCATAGATGCCCTTTATCAGATTGAGGAAGATCGCTTCTATTAATAGTTTGCTAAGGGTTTTTTTTTTTTTTTAAATCAGAAATGGATGTTGGATCTTGCCAAATGCTTTTCCTGCATCTATTAAGATGATCATTTATTTTTAAATTTTAAAACTATATGGTGAGGGCTTCCCTGGTGGCGCAGTGGTTGACAGTCTGCCTGCCAATGCAGGGGACACGGGTTCGGGCCCTGGTCTGGGAAGATCCCACATGCTGTGGAGCAACTAGGCCCGTGAGCCGCAACTACTGAGCCTGCGCGTCTGGAGCTTGTGCTCCGCAGCAAGAGAGGCCACGATAGTGAGAGGCCCGCGCATCACGATGAAGAGTGGCCCCCGCTCGCCACAACTAGAGAAAAGCTCTCACGCAGAAACGAAGACCCAACACAGCAAAAATATAAATTAATTAATTAAAAAAAAAAAAGAAAATTCTAAAGTATATGGTGAACCAAATTGATTGATTTTTGAATGTTAAACAAGTCCTGGGATAACCTCAACTTGGTATATAATCCTTTTTATACATTGTTGGACTTAATTTTCTAAATTCTGTTTAAAAATTTTCCATCTATATTCATGAAGAATCATGGGCTGTAGGTTGTTGTTTTTTTTTTTAAATATCTTTACCTTGTTTTGGTATCAGCCTCATAGAAGAGTTGGGATGTATTCCCTCCTTTTCAATTTTCTCAAAGAGTTTGTGCAGAATTGGTATTAATTTTCCTTAAATGTTTGGTGGGATTCACCAGTAAAGCCATATGAGTCTGACATTTTCTTTGTGGAAAATCTTTGAACTACAAGTTCAATTTATTTAATAGATAGAGGGCTATTCAGCTTTCTGTTTCTTTTTGAGTGAGCTTTGGTAGTTTGTGTCTTCCAACAAATTTTTCCATCCATTTCATCTAAGTTGTCAAATACATTGGCATAGAGTTGTTCATGATATTCCCTTGTTATCTTTTTAATATGTGTAGAGTCTGTGGTGATGCCACAGCCCTCATTTCTGATACTGCTCATTTATGTCCTCTCTCCCTCTCTCTCTCTCTCTCTCTCTCTCTCTCTCTCTTTTTTTTTTTTTTTTTTTTTGGATCAGTCTGGCTACAAGTTTATCATGTTACAGATCTTCTTAAAGAAACAGCTTTGGCTTTATTGATTTTCTTTTTAATTTTTGTGTTTTCTATTTCATTGATTTGTACTGTGATCTTCAATTTCCTTTCTTCTACTTATTTTGAGTTTGATTTGCTCTTTTTCTCCTTTCACATTGCAGAGGGTGGTGAGATCATTGATTTGGGATCTTTTTCTCTTCTCATACAGGTGTTTAGTGCCACAAAGTTTCCCCCAAGTATTGCATTAGAGATATATTAAACATTTTGATATGTGCCCCCTGCAGCACTACAGTTCAAAATAATTTCCCTTTTGATTTCTTCTCTGGCCCATAGTTATTTTGATGTATGCTACTTACTTTCCAAACATTTGGGCATTTCCTCCATAGCTTTCGAGGTTTTTTTAAATTGAGGTAAAAATCACATAACACACTTACACCCTGAAGGGACAGTAAGCCCTGAATGCGGTGAAATAGCTCTTCCTCTTCGGCAGCAGCTCTCTGGACCAGGTCGTATGCTTCCAAGTAACGTGCAGTTTTCTGTTCTGCATCTTTCTCATTTTGGGCAGATAACCTTTATTGGACGGAAGAGTGGAATTTAGAACAAAAATGTCAAAGCATTACGTCGTCAGTACTAACAAAATGTGTAGCATGTAATTTTCTTGTAATTATGATGTATATTTTATTAGTACTTTAAATTTTATAATTAGATGTTTTACCTGGAAAGATATTCTCAATATATCTCAGGAAAAAAAAAAAAAAAAAAAAAAAAGGAGAGATCTGGAGTAATGCAGTAAGCACAGTCTGACACTATGTTTATAAATAATTAAACTGGTGCTTGATGCATCAGGTGAAGCAATGCCACAATATTAGCTGTGCTGGTTTAAACACCTAATTTTCCTGTCTGTGTTTTTTTTTGCCTTTTTTAAAGTTCTGCATATACTGCTTCTATGATAATACTGTGTTAGGTTAGGTTTCACAGGCGTCAGGTTGCTTTTCCCACATAAAGGCTGTTTGTAATACCCTGCCCTTGGTTTGCTTGTTGTGTCTTGGACGCTTGCGTGGCCCCGACCGCGGGGGGGCCCTGGGCGGGGTGCGGGGACAGGGGAGGGTCACGTGGGAGGGTTGTCGGCCCGCTGGAGCGGGGGCAGCGCCCGGGCCTCCCGAGGTGACGCGCGTGTGGCCGCGTGTGCACACGCGTGTCCGCGCCCGTATGGTCGTGGGAAGACGCGCGCGCCTGGGGCCAGGGCTGGGCCGGGACGACGTGGGCGGACGCCCCCCAGAGGCTGCAGACCCCAGTACGTGTCTCTGGGGGAGGGTCGTGGAACCCCGCGGCCAAGCCAAGCCAAGCCGTGGGGAGGCCCTGCTGGCGGCCGGGCGGGGGTGGCCCGGGAGGAAAGCTGGGCGCGTGGGGGAAGCAGGGAAGCGCAGCGGAAGGCCGGGAGGGGGGCGTGGGCCCACCCACCTCTTCATCTTGGCGCGCTCCAGCTTGATGTCCACACACTTCTCCTTGTGGCCAATGTTGGTAAACTTCTCCTCAATTTCCAGCAAGCGATCATCCATTTCCATCAGCAGAAGCGAGTTCTGGAAGGGCTCAGAGTCCTCCAGCTCCTGGGCGGCTTTGACCTGGAGGCTCACACACCTGAGGGGGGGCGCGGGGCGGGGAGGCGCTTCCCTGAGACTCGTGGTCAAGGCCACCGCCCACCTCTAGCTTCCATCTGGGCGCAGGGAGAAACACCTTCCCCAGCATTTCTTGACACCAGAAATCCTACAAGCCACGCACGTTCTTTGGTCACAATGCCATAAAATTAGAAAGTAACAACACCCCACCCCACCCCTCTCTCAAAACACTCAGGGGCAGAAAAGAAAACCCGCTGGAAATGGAGTCCATTCACAGGTCACACCTGCAGGCTGCTGCAGGGGGCGTGAGAGATGCCTCTGCTAGGGGGAGAGACAGAGCACAGGGGCCAAGGAACCCATCCCAGAGGGGGAGACAGAACAGCCATGACAGAACAAGCCCTCTCCCAGCACAGGAAGAACTCAGCAAAGACCAAGAGAGAATACAGAAAACCAAAATCAGGCAAAATCCACAATTCTTTGGTCAGTAAAGCAGCAGCTGCTCTGAGAAGGAGGATTCAGTTGGAATCTGCAAATCCAGCTTAGGAGACGGACCTCGAGGCTTGGCACAGTTACAGGAAAGGCACACATGAGCATCCGTGCTGAAACCGCGAGGAAACCACTTTCTGGGAGAAGATAAATGAGCAGGAGGATGGCTCGAAGATGAGCTGCTGATCTGAAAGCTAACGATCCTACTTGGGGTCTCTCTCCTGCGGCCTCCCGCCTCGCAGGCAGCTTCAGAGCCCCTAGTGCTGTCTCTGTGGACCTGAGATGCAGCCCGGAAAACTGGCGAGCAGAGGAGCAGACAGACCAACAGACTCCAGGAGGACGTCTGACCACCTGGCAACGTGGGGAGAGGAGAGGCCGGGCCTGCCCCAGCCTTAGAGGCTTCCCGGAGACGGAGCCACTTCCGGGGGGAGCTGAGAATCCACGGGACAAACAAGGCCACCCGCCCCATCCCGAGAGAAATGCTTGCTGCCAGGAAAGGATGCGGACGGAGGCTGTGGGCACAGGGCCCTGTCCTGTGAGTCTCTGAACTTCGTAGGCTTGAAATTTGGCTTAAAAATTAACAGATGGAAAAAAGTAAACACTATTTTCATGTTGATTAACATTTTTTCTTACAAAAAATTACCTGGCTTCTAGGTCTGTGGTCATGAATT
The DNA here is from genome assembly GCF_000442215.2 of Lipotes vexillifer. Taxonomy (NCBI): domain Eukaryota; kingdom Metazoa; phylum Chordata; class Mammalia; order Artiodactyla; family Lipotidae; genus Lipotes; species Lipotes vexillifer. The sequence continues at coordinate 617,607 of NW_006778824.1, read as the reverse complement.
CCAATATGGGCATTCGGTTCGGTCTCTCCTTCTTAAGAACGTTGAAGGTATCTATGAGATTCTGGAACAGCTGGCAGACCTGAGGCAGGCCCAGCAAGGTCACGGTGGCCCCCGCTGTCCCGC
>NW_006778824.1:597576-617257 GCF_000442215.2 Lipotes vexillifer | reverse complement strand
GGCCGCACCGCCGGGCGGGCGCGTGGCCGGCCCCTCACCACTGCCTCTCTCCTCTCGTTCTCGGTGGACAGGATCGCGTCCGCCAGGGTCAGGGTGGAGTCGTACCAGAGCTGCTCGCTGCCCCCCAGGCGCTGGGCCCTCTCAGCCATCTTCCTAGCTTGCCCGTATTTCTTTTCTTTGTTTGCCAACCGTGCCAACAGGTGCAGGCATTTCGATTCTGCACAAGGATCGTCGAGCTCCTAAAAAAGAGGTGCGTGTTGAGACAGGACGGGGAGTGGGGGGGGAGAGTGAGCGCGAGACAGACAGAGACGAAGAGATAGGCAGAGAGACAGAGAAACTGAGACAGAGAGAGACAGAGACTGAGAGACGGCAGCCGTGGCACCAGGCCTCTGCACACACTGTCTGAGCTCTTGTCTGGCGACATGCCTGCAGTGTGAGGGCGCAGGGGCTGGGCTTGATGCCTGTGTATGTGTTAAAACCTATTCCCCTGACTCTGGAAAGCACTGACAGCCCTGGAAAGCCCGCTCCTGACAGCAGGAGGGTTGGGTGGCGGCCAGGTGGAGATGAGGGCAGCGTGTGGATGACTCTTTCGTGGGTCTGGGGGAGGCTGACAGGGAGGGTCACGGATGCACAGCCACAGGCCAGGAGACGGGACTGCGGCGCCTGTGGCATGTGGGTGTCGGCTCACAGCCCCCCACCTCCTTCAGCCACCTGTCCACCCTCTGGTCCCCATTCCTGGCCCCTGGGAGCCCCTCCGTGCCTGTGCTCCTCTGCATCCCCCCAGGGCCCACCCTGGCCGCTTCCCTTCAGCTGCCGCACGGCCTTCTCGGTCCCTTCCCAGGCCACGCTCCCTCTTGAGTCTGGTCTGCACACACCTGTCCCCCTGCCTAAGACAGAGAGCTGAATCTCCCAAGGCTGTGAAGTTTTTATACCTTTATTAGGGAGGCTTCTGTCTCTGGAGTTCTACAAAGAAAGTGCCAGCCTGTCTGGTTCTGTAGCTTTGCCTCACCCTCCCAGGGAACAATTCTGAGCCCGCCCGGAGACAGAAGCACCCGTCTGAGGCCCTGGGAGCCGCTGACGCTGCAGCTGAGCTGCCACCTGTGGGTAGGGAGGGACGCACACACGGGTGGCTCCGCTCTGTCCTGGGTTTTTCCCGAGGCCGTCCGTCCTCGTGGGGGACAGAGCCCAGGAAGAAAGCCACAGCTGAGCTGGGGGAGGAGGCAGGAGCCTGGGGCTTCCAGAAGTTGGCACTGGAGGGGCCGGGGCTGGGGGGAGGGTCCAAAGACCTGTGCTCAGGGGCAGAGCAGGCTCAAGTAACCCAGCAGACAGTAGCAGGGGCCTAAGGGGCTGAGCTGAGATCTGAGCATCCAGCTGGAGTCAAGCCTTTCTGAGGGGGCCGGGTGAACCCCAGGCTTCCAGTGAGACCCCGGAGGTGCCACAGACACCTGCAGGGCCCACACCGAGGAGCGGCAACAAAACAACCAAGCGGGTCGGGACCCTGGGGCCCCATCTATCTGCCTCTTAGAACAAAACCGAAGCCCTCGGCCTCGCCAGGGGCGCCCGTCCACACGCACATTGAGAGGCCGGCTCAGAAGCAGAAGGGGCCCCCCAGCCCAGGAGGAGAAAGAGGCTCTAACACACTCTGATGAAGGAGCTCGAGAAACCAGAGGAGCAGACAGACAAAGGACGTGAAGGACAGACCTCCGGTAGAGCTGGATCTGCACATGGGAGTTGGACGGGTGCTCTAGAACAGGCTTCAGCACAGACAGGTCCCTGCCTCCCAGAGAGAAGTGTCTCAGCGGGGGCACGGAGTTGGCGGGCTGCTTCTCGGGGGAAGGGGCCCCACAGGTGCAGTGGGCCGGGCAGGTGTGGCCTCACCTGGAAGGCCAGGTACGCCTCTGACAGGAGCAGCCGCGCAGGCTGGTACAGGTCCATCTCCAGCAGGACTTCAGCCTTGAGGGTCCACAACTGTGGGAAGGACGTTCCATCCAGGCCCCTGCCGGTCTCTTCGTTTATCTTCAAAGTCTGTAAGACATGCAGGCCCGCGGGTGCTGCGTGGGTGCAGGGCCCGTGCTGTCGAGCGAGGTTCCCCACCGGCCCCGCACCCGCCAAGCCCAGCCCCCACTCCAGTGCCCATGGCCGGGCTGTCCCCTGGGAAGTCTGTCTCTCCTCACCCACCAGGCCCACCAAGCAGTCCCGGGTGCAGGTGGCTCGCCTGTCCTATCCTGCAGGAGGGCTCTGCGCACTCCGGGTCCCGGCCATCCCCCACCACGAAGGGAGTCCCAGGTGTGGCACTCCCATGGTAACAAGTGCTCATGACCTCGGAGCATGGTGGTGGGGATGGTCATTTCCTTTACGGGCAAGCCCATACGAGGCGAGCCCACCACCGGATGGGGTCGGGGGCAGGCCGGTGGGCGCTCAGACCTCCTGGCCGCTCTGGCTGCGAGGGCCTCACCCTTTCCCCCTTCTGGTTGGTGCGGTAGCTCTCCCGGGGGGGCACCTGCTACTCCCAGCCCGGCCTCTCTGAACTGCAGCTCAGGCCCTGCAGTCCCAACTTCCCTGGGGACTTCCAGGGCCCGCAGGGAGGGGACACATCCCATCAGTCCCTGGATTTCCCAGGAAACCCGGCACCAGGATTTGGAGGCAGCAGGCAGTTAAGACAAGTCCGAGCTTACTGGCTGGAGCGGGGCCTGTCACTGCCCCCGCTGGGCTAGGAACCAAGGTGCTTCTGCAGAGAGAGGCTACCTTATCCTTTGCTACGAGGGGCTTCATCTCTGCTTGCTGGGCTGGAGTGGGGGGCTCGCTTAGTGTTGGCAGACTTTCTTCTAATAGAGGTTCCTTATTTTTCTCCTTTTTCAAGGCAATTTCTTTTCTGCAGCTAATATAAGTAGAACAGGCATTATGCCAAAGAGGAAATACAACGGCCAGAGACACCTGAACATGTTCAATTTCAGTAGTCATCAAAGAATACAAATGAAAATAGCTACAAGAAGCCGCTATCCACTCAAGTGTTTACAAAGATTTTTTTTTAATTGCCATGGTTTAGCAGCATATATGCCTCCCAAATTTCCACTCCTTGCCCATTCTCTCTTCCAGACTCCAGGCTCCTGCATCCAGCTACTCGTCTGACATCCCGACCTGGATGTTTAACACGCATCTCAAACTTACGTCTGGGCCAGAACTCCACGCCATCTGGAAAGGCAGCCCACAGGGGCCCCTGCCCAGCTCCTGCTTCTCGTGGGACGCTCCTCCCCCGTGTGCCCTCAGGACGCCGCCTCGCTCACCCGTCCTGCCCCCGCTGGCCCTGCACACGCCCGGTGCTGTGTGTCCCTCCGCCACGCAGCCCCAGCCCGGGAGACGCCCACACACGGGAGGGCAAGTGAGGAACGAACTGCCCCTGCTGCCCAGCCGTGGTGGCAGGCCACGAGGAGACGCGGCCGAGAGCAGGGCCGGTGCCTGAGCGGCGCGGCAGCAGGCGGAGCTCCGCGGCTCGGCTGACTTACCTCACCTGCTCCACGGCGCAGATGTAGGCGTGCCCGACCACCTCCTCGTGGAAAGTGGCTGCTTCCCTCAACTTCAAATCAGAACAAACTAGGGCAAGTCTGGGGGGGCGAGAGGGGCGTCAGCCCTGAGTCGGGCTGCCCTGGGCTCAGCCAACTTGATACAAGTTGGTGAACGGGAAAAGGAATGGATAATCTGAGGCTATTTTCTATAATTTGTAAAGCTAAGCCGGATTACTAGGGAAAAATAGCAGATGGCTCCATCAAATTTCAGGTAGAGCACATTTCTACACTCATTCACGAATTTTACTCCATACACATTTATAGTCTCAGGGTCATCTTTCGAGGTCAAGACAAGGTGCGGTGGGTGGGGCTCTGACCCGTTACAACTTTAAGCAAACAAGCTCTGCTTTGATTCTTGTGTAAAACAGTTGTATTGTGAAATGATTTCAAGTTTCCAGATAAGTTACACAAACACTACAAAGAATTACTACATCCTTCACCACCCAGGTTCTCTCTCTCAATTTTATATATGTAAAAATCTATTAAAATGTTATATAAAACTTTATAAAAATTGTATATATAAAAATATTTCCTGAACTACATATAAATTTTCATATATAGTTCAGGAAATAATTAAAACTTATTTACACATAAATTTTATATAAAATTTATATATATAAAATGTTTTCCTGAACTATCTGAGAGTGAGTTGAAGGCACAAGGCTCCTTTTCCTGCTTATCCCACTTCAGTGTGTATTTCCTTGGAATAATCATATTCTCTTAAGAACCAGGCAGAAATTTTAAAACTAAAAATACTATTTTTATGTTTAAGTATTCTGATTTATTTGGCTTTACAAATCTTAGGGACTTTATTACTTATATAAATCGTCAACTACAGAATTAATATTTTAAAATCTTATTTGGTTTTATATTGCTTTGGGAAATATTCACTTTAGCCACTTAAATGTCTCCCAGCTCCCCCCAAAATAAAGCAGGCGGTACCAACCGGAGGTGGTAGAGGTCCTTGAGGCTCTTGCTGTCGACCACGGAGGCTGCAATGAGTACCTCCAACTGCAGGACCGGGATGGTGAGCTCATGAAGGAACACTTTCTGCAGGGCCTCGACCAAGTGGTCCAGATAGTATAAACTGTACGTCTACATCAATACACAGCAAACATGTAAGGTCAAAGACGGGGGAAGGGTGGGCCCCCAGCTCACAGGGTCTTCCCTCCAGAAACTCTGTCCACACCGTGCCACGCGCACAGGGGTGCTGAACTAGTGTCTGTTGAGGGAAGGAGTGATGTGCTCTCTGCCTCCTGTCCTTCAGTTAATGGCTTTCAGCTTGTTGTGTGCAATTTCCTGGAATCTTCAGCACCCAAGTATAAAGATGCTCACAAGAAAAATCCATCGCTTTCGTTCAAATTAATGCCTTTGTTTCATTTCTTTATGTACACATACAACTGCTTTCAGGTTTAATATAGACAGAGATGGACTAATACCTCTTATAATGTCACACGAGGTTTGATATTCTTCAGTAGAAAAGCAGAGAAGTTGGATGAGCTATTTTAAAAATCTGCTTAAAAGCACGGAAGAGTGAACAATGCAGGCAAACATGACTGGGCCGAGACATGGACGAAGATGTGAATTGAGAGATGCGAACCCGGCACATTGGGAGACACGTGTCCTGGGATGTCTGCTGACAGAAGAGGCAGCTGAGAGCCTGAAGAGCACCTGTGACTTTTCCTTTGCAGGTGGAGTTGAGGGCCCACTGAAGGCTAAGGCCCCGACTGGGTCCCCAGAGCCCGCACCTGGGGCTCAAGGGCAAGGAAGTAAAACAGCCCTGTCAGGGGCTACATCCCAGCCCACTGGGATCTGCGTGGCCTGGAAAGCGTGTGTTTTTAACTGATCGTTCCTGGCGAGGCCGCTCAAGAAAGAGCGGGGGGAGACACAGAAATACTTATAGATTCTACAGACACTAAAAGATAATAATAGGATATTAAGGGGCTTCCCTGGTGGCGCAGTGGTTGAGAGACCGTCTGCCAATGCAGGGGACACGGGTTCGTGCCCCGGTCCGGGAGGATCCCACATGCCGCGGAGCGGCTGGGCCCGTGAGCCGTGGCCGCTGAGCCTGCGCGTCTGGAGCCTGTGCTCTGCGGCGGGAAAGGCCACAGGAGTGAGAGGCCCGCGTAGCGCAAAAAAAAAAAAAAAAAAAAAAAAGGATAGTAAGAACCACATTATGCCAATAAATTAAAAATTTTATATTAACTGGAAACATCCTAGAAAAACACAACCCACCGACATTACAAAAAAAATATAAAATCTGAAGCGTTCTGTAACTATTAAGTAAACTGGATCCATATTTTAAAATCTTCTCAAATAGATCTAGGCCCAGAAGTCTTCACCAGGGAATTCTTCCAAACATTTAAGGAAGAAATAACAGCTAATCTTATACAAATTCTTCCCAAGAAGAGTTAAAAAAGGGAACACTCTCTAATTGACTAAAAGGTCAGTGTGATATTGTGATATAATAAGACACATACCTCTGGTCTTTGTTCTTGGTTTCTGGCACTGAGCTCCCACAACCCTTGGGATTTTGTGGTTCACAAGCCCCTTTCACCCACACCTGAGTTTACACTCGCAAGGTGACTCCTGGCCATCCCTACAGACCTTCAGGATGGGGGCTGGCGGCCGGAGGAGCCAACCACGTGACGGGAGAGTGAAACCCTCAGCCCCGTCCCCACATCTGGGGCGGGGAGGGGCTGGAGGCTGAGTTAATTCCCAACAGCCCGTGAGCCGATCAGCCGTGCCCTGTCCCGGAACCTGCAGGAAAACCCTGCGGGAAGGGGTTTGGAGAGCTTCTGGGCTGGTGAACGTGTCCACCTGCCAGGAGGGTGGTGCCTGGCACCCCCCAGCTCCACGGGGACAGACTCTCCTGTGCTCGGGACCCTTCCACACCTGCCCCATGGACCCCCTCATCGGGCTGCTCATCTGCATCCTTTACAACATCCTCTGTAACAGACCAGCGATCTACTTAAGTCAAGCGTTTTCCTGAGCCTGGGAGCTGTCATGGCAAACATCGAACCTGAGGAGGGGGTCGTGGGAACCCGATTCATGGCCACACTGCATGGAGTGCAGTGGCCTGGGGACCCGACACTTGTGACCGGCGCCTGGTGCGGGAGGCCTCGAGGGACGGAGCCCTGACCCTGTGCGGCCTGCACTGACCCTGGCACGTAGTGCCAGAACTGAGTTAAATGGGGGGGGGGGGTGTCACCCAGCTGGTGTCCACGGGGAGCGGAGAACTGGCTATTGTGCGGAAACCCGCACACCTGTGGTCAGAAGCGCTGGGAGCAGAAAACAGTTCAGAGTCAGTGCAGCTTCTTACCACTTCCTGACAAGCGTGTAGTATGAAAGGAAAATTAAACACCAATTTCCTCATAAACATAGAGGCAAACACCCCGAACAAAATACTAGCCAGTTGAATCTGATGATAAATGAAACGAATAATATGTCTCAACCAAGTTGACATTATTCTGATAAGCATTATGGAAAAAAATCAATGTAATTAAAATACGGAAAGAGAAAAAAGCCATTATGTGATAGATGGAGAAAAATACTTGATAAACATCTGTAGCCACTTGTGATTAAAACTCTTAGCAAATAGAAACAAAGGAACTTCCTTAATCAATAAAGAATACCTATAAGCACCTACAGCAAACATCGATGACACTGAGTGAAATGCTGAAGCCCCCTTGCTAAGCCAGGGAGCAGGATAAGGAGGTGTCACCATCTCTGTTCAGCACCGTGCTGGTGGCAGCCAGTGGAATAAGGAGATAAAAAGCGTAATGATCGGAAATGAGGAAAAACGTTTGCGGACGAAATGCAGACTGTGTATACACATAAGATCAAAAGAATCTGCAGATCGATTACCAAACTTATCTAGAAGTTAACTAAACTGATGGCTGCCAAGGCCAAGATGAAAACAATTATTTTCCAGATTTCGTCTGGAGTTTAAAAAAATGAAACAGAAGAGGTATATTTATAACAGCAGCACAAACATCAAATACATAGAGATAAATCTAATGTGTGTCACCTCCACGCACAAAACTCAAATCCATTATCAAGAGAAGTTACAGAAGACCTACGTCAATAGAGAACTAGAAGATGCTCATCGATCGGAATATTTAACGTGGCAAAGACGTCAGTTCTCCCCCAAACCAAAAACCGATCTCGAGACTCAATGCAATCACAGCCAGAACTCCACCCAGTTTGGTTTGGTTTCCAATGGAAGCCAACAAGCTGACTCTAAAAGACACATGGAAACACATGGACAATGGAAGGGGCATCCAAGACCTTCCTGAATAACAAGGTCAGGAAATGCTCTCTCCCAAGCAGTCAAGGTGACGAACCTCAGTAGCTCAGACAGTGAGGTGTTGGTGCAGGTGTGGACGCCTGATTCAGGACAAACGTGGCAAAGAAGCCAGGCGAGCGATTTTTCAGTCAGTGGTGTTAAGACATCCAGATCCCCAGGCCGGAGAGCTCAGAACCGGATCCTTCACCTCACGGCACACACGTGAACCGACTTCAAGTGGACCTAAGTCTGACGTGTAGACGTAGAAAGCTTTGGGGATAAAATGTCATAAGAGGACATTTTCATGACCTTTGCGAAGAGGACATTTTCATGACCTTTGCGAAGGGAAACATTTTTTTAAACAGGACACAACAAGGCACTAGTCATAAAGGGAAAGTCAATACTTTTTCGTACACTGAAACTTGGAATCTGTATTCACGAGAAGACCTCAAGACAGTCAAGGCCCAGAGTGGAGGGTGAGCTGCTGTCCTAAACTGTCAAAGTGTTTTCTCCAAGACAGATAAGGAACTCCTTCAATTCAACAAGGTAAAGACAGAGGCTTAATAAAATGTGGGCGACCGACTGCACACACAGGCCACGAAAGAGGACATTCAAGCGGCCAAAAGGTGCTGAGAGGCGTCCGGCCTCACCGTAGTCAGGGAGTGTCCGGCTGAGCCCAGTGAGAGGCCCATGCCCCCCAGACGGCCAGGTGAGACGGCGGGCCTCACGGCACGACCACTGCCGAAGGCAGTTTGTCAACATGCTGTAGTTGGAGATACACGTGCTCCGTGACCCAGAAACCCCGCTGCTGGGTGTGCCCTCCAGACACGTGGGCACGTGGGCCCTGAGACATCTGTAACAGGCATGCTGGAAACAGCCCCGTGCCTTCCGTGGCTGAAGGACAGACAGGCCGTGGTCGAGTCACCAGACGGAATACTCGACACCGACGATGTGAACACAACCAGACATACAAAGCAGTGCGGAGGATTCCCGCAGATGCCGCGCTCCAGAGGGAAGCCAGCCATGGGCGGCTAGAGGCCGAGAGTCTCTATTTCCACAAGCACAGAAACCAGGCAGGTGCGGGGCTGAAAAACAGCCCCCGAAGTTGCCTGGCGCTACCCCTGGAACCTGCGTGCAGGTGTGATCAAGGTAAGGATGCCAAGCTGGGGAGGTTGCCCTGGATGATACAGGCGGGCCCCACGTGTCATCGTATGGGCCCCCGTACACGGGAGATGAGACACAGACACAGCGGAGAAGCCACGTGACGACGGAGGCGGGGGGTGGGGGGAAGTGACGCGGCCACAAGCCCAGGAGCCCCCAGGAGCTGGAAGAGGCAGGAAGGACCCTCCCCTGGGGCCTCCAGAGGGCATGTGGACCTGCCGACATCTTGACTTTGGCCCAGTGATACTGACTTTGAACCTGTGGCCTCCAGAACTGTGAGGAAAAACCTTTCTGCTGCTTTAAGCACCCGGTTTGCGGTGGCCTGTCACAGCAGCCGTGGGGCACTCCCAGGCACGGCTGAATTTCACGTTCAGGAGTGTGACCTGTGCGGGGAATGCGTGAGGAAAAGTGCCCCGGGTGCTCGGGGAGGGGGAGGGGGCTGGGGACGGGCCTGTGGGAGGGTCTATAGGGGCTTTTATGCCCAGGAGGCCTTTCTTCACAATTCCCTGAGCAGAGCCCTGTTTCTGTGCATCCCTCTCTGGTCCCACTTCACACCAGGAAGCGTCAGCTGTGACAGCGAGCCAGGAGGCAGGACACGGACACAGGCCTGGGGCGGCATCTTCAAGTCCACTCACCGGCTTCTGGAGAGTTGACCGGTTGACGGCAAAGTTGCTCTGATCCTGTTTAAATACTGATATGGCTTCTTCGGGGCAAGCGTAGGAAGCCCACTCTTCTATGCTTGCTGGTACGTCTTCAAGGCGTTTGCCAGGAGGGGGGCTTTGAAACTGCAAAGCAGGAAGCCAGGCTCTGCTTCAGGAGGTGGAGCTCGAAGCAGACACCCAGGTGGCCCCGCGGGAAAGGACGGGTCGGCAGTGCCTCTGGAGACGTGCGTGGCGCCCTCCCTGGGCTGCCAGCCTGACGGCAAGCCACGCCGGACCCACACGTGTCTCCACTTCCTGGAGAGCAGTGATGGGGGAGGGAGGCGGGGGCGTCCCCAGTGGGGACAGTGATGCGGGACAGCCCAGAGGGGTGCTGCCGCGAGTGCAGCCCCAGAAACGGGCAATTCTTCCGGTGACAAGGTGACGTGCAGCACGGGCCCCCAGTGGATGGAGACAAGGTGCTGTCCCGCCCCGCATGGCCAGGGCCCAGATGCACCTGGGCAGAGGGAGGGACCCGTTCTGGGAACGCAGACGACAGACCACGAGGGAGAAGCCAGACCCTCCCTGTGTCACCTCCTAACACCTGGGGCAGGGGGACCAGAACCACTGGCTCCACTTCCCAGCGGGGGAGACCGGACAGAGCAGCCGGGATGGCCCCGCCCCCTGCGGCCCAGCCTCTGGGACGAGGAGCCTCAAGGGCGGCTGGGGCAGAGCCTGGCCACCGGGAGGGCACGGCCACCTGCTTCGAGTCCCCGCCCTCGTCCTTGTCTTTTTCTCTGTCTTTGCTTTTCTCCTTCTGAAGCAACAACGCACGTGGACTCGCTGCTGCTGGAATTCCACTTTCTGAAATTGATTTTGCTGCTGTTAATAAAGAAACCTGGGAAAAGAAAATCCGAATTTGCAACACTGATAACAGAAGCGGGTCCCCCTCCTCCCACGCACTCAGGTATGAGGGCAGGTTGGGAGGGAGTGGCCAGGCCATGAGCCTTCCGGCGCAGAGGTGGCGGCAGTGCCCCTTGGTGGGTGGACACGCGGCCGCCCTCCTCTGCCCTCGGGGGGCTTCCTCCAGGACTCTGAGCCTGTGGGGACGCAGAGCTGACCCTTAAGAAGAGCTTGTCAGCCCCATAAAATGAATTAACGTCTCTAATGAAGAACACACTCAAGTGACTTTTAGCGGTTCTCAAAGAATCGCAGAGTCGCTGCGTGGTGGGTGGTGGGTGGTAGTGGCCTGGGGCACTTTTAAGACCCAGGACGGCCTTCCTAGTCCTTCTTGCTGCCAAAGGGTGATGGCCCTGTTGTCCCCAGCACATGGCCGGGGGCAGGGTGCAAACCTGCCCCCAGAAGAAAGGCCTGTCCTGCTGACACTGTCCCACTGGGCGGGCACCGACGGTGGGAGGTCCTTGAGAGCAAGAGTCGACCAGGAGCTGCCCCGGGGGCCCCGTAAAGAGATGGTGGGAAGGAGGGCAGCTCAGAGGCCGTGCGGAGGGGGCATAGAGAAGGTTCTGGAAGCCCAGTGGCAGCACGGTGGAAAGACAGGGTTCTGTGGGTGGCTGGGCAAAGGCGCTGGGGTGAGCCTTGGAGAGGAGGGGCCACTTTGTAGGGAGCAGCGAGGCCCTCCCTCCTCCCCTGAGTCCCCAAAGCAGGGAGGGTGCTGCTGGGAAGGAGGGGAGGGGGACGCTGTCCCGGGAGAGACACAGGACCTGTGTAAGTGCAGGTTCCCGGGGCCTCACCTGCCAGATGCGGCAGAGAAAGGTGTAGGCCATGAGGCAGTAGTCCTGGTGGCTGGCGGCGCTCGGGGTCACCACCAGGGCCAGCAGCGTGTAGGCGCGGGCCAGCGTCTCAAGCTGCCGTACATTCCGAAGCTTCGCCAGGGAGGGGGGCCCCGAGCCCTCAGCCCCCGGGCCCTCCGGGGCCGCCGGAGTGGACACATGCTCTTCTGGAAGACAGGGGCCGCTGGGTGTCCTCCCTGCCCGCCCCCTGTGCCCGCCTGGTCCCCAGGGGCCCCTGCCACCTGGCCTGGGGTTCAGACTCTTCCAGAGGGAGGCACCGCCCTCACAGGGGCCAAGGCCACCCTCAGGGACAGGCCTCCCAGGGCTCCCCCAGCGGAGACAACAGGCCCAACTGCAGGGACGCTGCGGCCACCGTCGGGGCAGTGAGGGGACGCCGCCCCAGGCCAGGCTGGGGGCCTGGGCTCCGTGATCTACTTGGAGCCTCCTGCCCACCGTGGTCCACCCCAGCTGCTCTGAGCTGGGCGTCTGGCGGCACCCAGATAGGGCTGGACCTCGAGTGGACGTGTCCTTGAGCCTCCAGCACGTGCAGACAGGAGGCGGACCCTGTCCAGGGCCCCTGAATTCTGCAGGCCCAGGAGGAGGCTGCCTCGGTGCCGGGCAAGTCGGCCCGCTGTTCCGAGGCTCCTCTGCTGCCCGGGGCACCCATCCTACTGGAGCTTTGTCCCGCCTTTCGGGAACAGCTCTCATGCCGGACCCAGAGTGGGGACCAGAGGGGCTGCCGCCCCTCCCTCCATCCATCTGGCTGGGATCCCACCACCTCCCTATCACGCCTGGGCTGGGCCTTCCTGGTGGATGAGCTCTGCTGGAGCGGGAGGGACCAGCAGCTGGGGAGGCGGGGCCCTTACCTCGCCAAGTCCACAGGGCGCTGGCCTGCAGGGGCATTGCAGGGACGGCGGAGCCCAGGAGCCCCTCGCGGCGGGCGCCCCCCCGCCCCCCGCCGCCGCCACCACACGGCTCACCTGTGGCCCCCGCGCCTGCGGCCCCTGCACCTGCCGGCTCCGGGGAGCCCCTGTCGGGCTGCATCCTCAGCAGGATGTCGATCGCCCACTCCAGGTGGAAGATGACGTCTTCAAGAGGAAACTGTTTGTGGTACAGCCATTCGCTGAATTCCATGATGTGGTCAACCTTCTGCCACTCACTCTCTGGCTTCTTTGGGATTAAACAGAAAAGGATGGTAAAGACACACACCTGCCACTCAGCAGCCCGAGGACCACACTGCAGGTGTTGTGTTCCCCCACCTCCTAGAAACAGAGGGGCTGCTTCTCACCCGTCTCTACCGTCACGAAACCACCAGGCTCGGCAGGACCTCCCACGTGCAGCGGGCAGCAAGACCAGAGCCAGGCGAGTGTCCCCGGCCTCTGCTCCCTGCGGACGCCCCGCCGCCTGCCCGCCGGACCCCTCGCGGGCCCCACGTGCCCCTCCTGCCTCCGGGGCAACGCCAGCCTGAGGGGCTCTCTGCCGGCGCTCCACCACCAGCCCCGGGTCTCCCCCGGCACTTGGAGGTATGGACGGTGCTGTGGCTCACAGGGCTCGGAGGGCAGGGAAGATGCTGCACCGTGCAGTGTGCAGCCCGAGTCAGACCCAGTAACGCTCATCAATCATCACTGCACGAAGGGAGGAAGCTGCCCCCCCCGCCCCCCCGAGAGCGGAGCCAGCCTGCCTTCCACTTGCCGGGCCCCAGGCCCCACACCCCACACCTCACGCCTCACACGCCAGGAGGACGCGCAGCCGGCGGTGAGGGAAGGGGCAGGTGGCGGTGGGACACGCAAGGTCAGTGTGGACTCTCCCCAGGACACTGCCTGACGTCACCAGGGAGCGGGGGCATCCCAGCCCGGAGTGGGGTCCTCCCCCCTCATTAGCAGGTGGGCAGAAGGGAAGGAGGAGTGGCCCTGAGCGGTGGGGCCTGGAAGCCAGGTGACAGATGACCACGAGGGCCGAGGAGGGGTCAGATGGGGCCTCAGAGTGACTGTGACCATGTGGTCATGGGTGGCTTTGACAAGAGCTGTGCGAGAGAGACGACAGGGACAAGGGCGGTGGAAGAGGGAATGGTCATCGTTTCAACAACGGTGCTGGGGAAAGCAGGCAGCCACACGCTGGCAGGAGCAGGACCCCTACCTCGCACCAGACACAAGGCTGAGCTCAAGACGGATCAAAGACTTAAATGTAAGAGCTGAAACTATGAAACCCTTGGAAGAAAACGTAGAAATCTTTGTGACCTTGGATTACACGTTGGTTTCTCAGCTACGATGCCATACGCATAAGCAGCAGAAGAAATAGGTAAGTTGGACTTCATCAAGATTATAAACTTTTGTGCTACAAATGACGTTATCAAGAATACGAGAAAGCAGTTGAAAAGACAACCCACAGAATGAGAGAAAATATGTACAAATCATATATCTGATAAGGGACTTGTATCCAAAATACATAAGGAATTCCTACAACTCAGCAATAAACCAAATTTTTTTTTAAAAAGGGCAAAGGATTTGAATAGACGTTTCTCCAAAGAAGATGTACAAATGGCCAATTAGCACATGAAAAACATGCTGCTAGTTACTACATTAGTTACTAGGGAAACGCAAGTCAAACCACGATTCAAATAGTTAAAGACAGACATCACATGACCTGGTAGTTCACTCCCAGGTATGTGCCCAAGAGAATAGCTGTAACGTGTCCGTGCAGACACTCGCACACGGATGTCTACAGCAGCCCAGTCACGAGAGCTCATAAGTGGAAGCAACACCGAGGCCCATCGGCGCAACATCCATCCACACGACGGAGGATCATTCAACCACCAGCAGTGATGCCCGGACATGCGCTTCAACAGATGGAGCTTGGATGTGACGTCCAGGGAGGGCAGCCGGACACAGAGGACCCACCTCGTCTGGTTCCATCCGTGTAACGCTTGCTCACTGGGGCCGGCGGGGGTGGGAGGAGGGACATAGTGCCCACGGACCTGGGTTTTGTGGGGCTGGTGAAATGTTCTAAAATTGATTGTGATGATGGCTGCATAACCCCGTGAATTTACTATAAAGCACCTTGTACCCCTAAGAAAAAGGAAGCGAAGGAAGGAAGGGGCAGAGAGCCTTTCCACGGAGTCTGTGCAGAGGGTTCCGGCAGCTCGGCTGGGCCAGCAGCCGCCCCGTCGATGGCACCGCCTGCTCCCCCGGCACAGCTGCCTGGCCCCAGGAACCCTGGCCTGGGCTCCAGGCGCGAGACGCAGGGGCACCCACGGCCATTTGTAGTGGGCCCAGGCCTCTGCTTGACCGCTGGGTCATGACCTCACGGCCATCGATGGAGCCTGTGTTCGGACCGCCTCTCGGGGACACCCTGACCCTGGAGCGCTCTGAAAACCTCGGTGGGATCTGCTCCATGAAGGGGAAACATTCTGCTCAACAGCAAAGTCTGTCGGGTGCCTGCCGCAGGGCACATCTTTGGGGCCGCTTCAGTCCCACAACCAAGGGGCCTTCTGTGCCCCGAGGCAAGTCCCACAAGCTCTGCATCAAATCAAGGTGCCCGCCCTCCGCCAAATCTCCAAGCGCGTCGAGAGGAACACGTGTCTTGGCTTCTCGGGGGCAGGGGTCGTCCCCAAGACCCCGAAACCCCAGAGGCTGCAGAGCCCCGCGGCCCACCCCCTGCCCTCCCCACACGGCCTCACAAGGACTGCGTCCCTCACGTGGGAGGACAGGATCCGTCTGCCGCCCCGGCTCGTGTCCCGCTGCCCCCCTCTTCCTTCCGGGCCTCCTGAGGGGCTGGGCTTCGCTCCGCACCGCCCCCCCCCCCCCCCGCCGCCTTCCCGCCCCCCGGGGGCTTCATCCGCAGACACACGGTGAGTCAGAGCCAGACCTGCAGGGCCTGGATGGCGTGGAGGTAGCAGGTCAGCTCCTCGGGGACACTCGTGGAGTTGAGGGCCAGGTGCCGCCACATGTGCGCCAGATACTCCTCACTCTGGTCTTTGAATTTCTGAATTTCCATTGCGAAGTTCTGGCCGAGTCCAGCCTTCACCATGACCATGTGTTTGAAAATCAAGCTGAAAAAAAGTAAAAGAGAGAAATTAACGCTTGAATGGTAAAAAGCGTAAATATATAGAAGGCACACAAACTAAAGTATTTGGGCGTGTTCCTACTTACAAAGAGAAAACAAAATGAAGCCTGGGTATCTTGGGGGTGTTGTGTTGTGCTGTGTTTTGTTATTTCCATTTATCATTTGTGTGTGTTGGGCTTAAATCCCCTCCGTTCGTGTGTTGACTTCTTGGTAGGGAAATAAAGTCACCAGGGGAAAGGGGAGAGTGGGGCGCAGGGGAGGGAGCCACCCTGTTGGGGGGCTGCAGGGGAAGGCACCCCGGGGGGGGGTGGTGCGGGGAGGGGAGGCGCCCTGGAGGGGCCTCAGGCACTCACAGGTGGTGCGCGATCCGCGGCAGCGCGTGCAGGGCCTCATCCAGCACCTTGAGGCAGCCCTCCCAGTCATGCTGGTCGGCGTGGCTGTGGAACAGCAGGCCGTAGAGCGCGGCCCTCAGCGTCAGGTCATCCTCAGCCCCTGCGGTGGGAGATGGGGCTCAGGAGGGGAGCCGGTCAGGGGGTCTGGGGATGGGGGTGCTAGCAGCTGGGGGTCCACAGGACCGGGAGGCCCCCAGGGAGCACTCGGGACACAGCCGCCTGTCTGGGACACCCCGGGCCTCATGCCGCAGAGCCGGACAGCAGGTGGGACCGCATGGAGATCCAGCCACAAGACCTCGTTATCTGCGTCCCTTAGACACACGCAGAGCTGCCCTTCCAGGGCCGGGCCTTGAGCAGCGGGAGTGACCCCTGATCGTGGGAAACACATCAGTCCTTTTGGGACTGAAGGCTCAGGGGCTCCTCCCGGGCGACACCTGTGCTGCTGTCCTCCCTCCCCCACCTGCCTCACCTGCACCAGGTGCCCCCGGCTGCCCCTCACCCACACCCCGCCAGGCTTTCTCGGCCCCGCAGTCCTCCAAGCCCTTTCCTTTTTGGAAACTCCCGTTACTCTTCCGTAATTTTAAAAATAAACAATGGGAGCGTCAGGAAAGAAGAAGCCTCTCCCCACCACCCTCGCCCAGGCCGCTGGAGGGGCCGCCTCAGCCCCACCGTCCACCAAAGCAGAGCCCCTGCCCCTGCCCAGGACAGACACTCAGGCTGTCCTGTTTTACCTCGTTGACCGTGTAGCTCTCTTTCCCGTTTTTGAATCGTTATAGCAAAGGGGTGAACACGCCCATGGCTCCTGCCGGCAGGTTGTCCGGCTGCTGGCTAAGAGGACAGCACCAACTCACACCACTCGGGACCTGAGGGCTCACCGCGGCCCCCCACTGCCAGCGCTGGGACAGAATACAGGTGCCCAGGAGCAGGGGGATTGAGGCACGTGACCAGATAAACTGGTCAACGTCTTGATACTTGGGAACGTGGGTTCCATAGCGTGCTTTCCTCCTCTCATCTCGGCCGGGCCAACTCGGAACCACACGCCGCGATGGCGAGGGATCTTACAGTCAGGGCTCTGCACCCCCCTGGTTGGCAGCAGGGGCACATGCCCCTGGACGTGGCAACCCCGCTTGCCAGAAATTCCAGACGGTGCCTTGGACGAGCAGGGAGAGACTGCCCGTGCGAGTTCACCTGCTGAGCCGTCGGGGTCATTTGTTACTGCAGTGTGGCATCTCGTAACCTGACTAATGCAACTGCTCGTGCATTATAGAAATGGATCATTTAGCTGCTGAATTTGATGCCAGTACTTTCCCAGTGTTTACTTTTTAATTTTCTCATTTCTCATTATTTAAATTTTCACGTATTTTGAAAGTGTGCCTCTTTGATCACTCTAAACTTTAGGCAGTAACCTTTCCTCAAAACATTGCTTTGCTCAATTCTACTTTTTCATTTTTTCCTATGGCTTGAATTGTTAAAGCTGCTAACCCATTTAGCTATCTGAGTATGTTTCAGCATGTGGAGTAAAGTGTACACGGGCTCCACGGGCTCCGGGCAGTGCCGGGACCCCAAGCAGCCAGCTCCTCACTGGGCCTTGCAGTCCTGCGGGTCTGGGCTGCTGTCTGCATCTCCCTCTGCGGCACCAGCAAACAATCTTACCTGCGGGGGTCTAGAGTTCAATTCAGTATTTAATTACGCACGGTCACATCTTTGTTCACTATTTTAAATCGGGTTTCTCTCTCTCGTAGAGTCTGAGGCACCTGATGGAGGGGCCACGGCTCTAATCCACACATCCACACTTTGCAGTACACACTGTGGCCCTTACGCTAACAGGGATGATTATTTTTTAGCAGATAATCATTTTTTATTTCAGAAATAAATTATACAATATGTTTTATTTTATTAAGGTCACTACTTTTTTTCGCAGAAGTATATCTCCACATTTTTATGGAAATGGAAAAGTGTGCTTTACCTGCCAGAAAAACCCAGAGGCTAGATTTCAAGGCTGCCTGGGAGGGCGCAGGGTGGCCCTGAACTGGGGGGCCACCTACGCTTAGGGGGTTTCCTCATGCTTACAGTGGGGGGCTCTGATTGCTCATGAGGAGCCCTCGCCCTCACCATGCCTGCCCGAGCTCAGGGCTGAGTAGGCATTTCCCGTGGTCACTGCCACGACTTCATCTGTTCTACACAAGCCTCGGGATCTAACAACACCAGGCCCTGCCCGGCCTCATGTCTGAGGCTCCGTCTGTCCTGCATCTACAAACCTGAGAGGAAACACCCTTCCGTCGTCCCTCCGCTTTGGAAGTCGGCTGTGGGCCACTGGTGCAGAAGCAACGTCTTCCCTTTTTCCTAAAGCAAAAATAAATCAACAATACAGACGTTTGAATGTTGCAGTTTCTTCTTTCACCAGTTTGTTTTTCATTTGGTTCAGCATTGAATTACGGAAACTGCAGCTAAATTCCTGAAATACTAAGTCACAAAAAGTGGAATCACATTTCCCCTGTAAGAGCAGGCACTCCAGTTCAAGGTTTACTGCCTTAAAACACATACACACATGCACAGACTAGCCCTGCAACACAGCCTATGGCTTATAATGACACGAAGCAGACAAGTCAGTTGTATGGCTTTGAGTCAATAGGATCAAAAGCACATTAGGAAAACTTATGGGACATGGCAAAAGCAGGGTTCAGAGGGAAGTTTATAGCTACAAAGGCCGACATTGAAAAGGAAGAAAGATCTCAAACCAACAACCTAAGTTTACACCTTAAGGAAACCGAAAAAGAACAAACTAAATCCAAGGTTAGCAGAAGGAAGGGAACGTTAAGAATTAGAGCCTAGAAAAAAAATAGGAAAAAAATCAATGAACCCCAAAATCGATTCTTTGCAAAGATCAACAAAATAGACAAACCTTTGGCTAGACTGGCAAAGAAAAGATGAAAGAAGTCCAAACGACTAAAATCAGAAATGCAAGTGGACTCTCCTACCAACCCCACAATGATCAAAAGGACTATAATAGGATCCTATCAGCAACTGTCTTCCAACAAATTAGATCACCTACAAGAAATGGAAAAATCCCTTGAAACACTCAAATTGCCTAAGCTGACTCAGGAAGAAATAAAAAATGTCAACAAACTTCTAACAGTAAAGACTGAATCAGTAATCGGAAACCTTCCAGTTAAGAAAATTCCTGGACCAGATGGCTTCCCAGGGGAATTCTACCAAACATTTAAAAAAAAGAATAACACTTGTCCTACTCAACTCTTCAAAAAATTGAATAGGAAGGAACGTTTCCTAACTCATTCCATGAGACTAGCATTACTTTGATAGCGGGTCCAGATAAAGACATCACAAGAAAAGAAAATTATAGATGAATACCCTTTATGAATATAGATGCAAAAATTCTCAACAGAGTAAGTTGCTGAATTGCAGATCAAATCCAACAACACGGTAAAAATATTATTCACCATGACCAAGGGAGATTTGTCCCAGGAACACAAGGGTGGTCCAACCTAAGGAGGCCGATCAGTGTAACCCATCACCCTAATAGGACGGAGAAGAAAACCACACGATCAGCTCAACTGATGGAGAAAAGGCATGTGACAAAATCCAAAAACGTTTCATCACAAAATCTCTCAGAAAACTAGGAGTGGTGGGAAAATTCCTCAACACAGTAAAGTTATGCAAAACTCACAGCTAGCGTGATACTCAGAGGTGACAGACTGACGCTTTCTCTCTCGGATCAAGGAAGGTCCCCGGGCCACGACCTACCGCACTCCTGGGCGACGGCGGGGGC
>NW_006778824.1:588689-596379 GCF_000442215.2 Lipotes vexillifer | reverse complement strand
GGGGGGGGAAGGGGGCCTCACTCCCTGAGGGCCACCAGATGCCTGTCCGCTGTCAGGCGAAACCTCCCTGGGCCCTGAGTGGGTCTGTGCCCCCACCCTCCCTCTCCCCTTTCCTACTGGCGCTTTCTAGGTCTGAGTTAGGGTTCCCTCGGGGATGCGGGAGGGCAGAGCTGAGCCCTGAGCGCAGCCAGGAGCCGCCCCGCCTGCCCCGCTGGGATCTCGCGGGTGTCAGCGTCCCCTGCCCCCCGTGCAGCCGTCGTGTTCACTGCTTGAGCGCTTCCGCGGGCCTGTCTTTCCGCGGGAGCCCCGCCCACCGTGCGGGGAGGCGGGGGGAAGGACGCGAGAGGCGGTCCGGGCGCACCGGCTTTCTGGCCTCCGTGTTGCCGACGACGCTGGCGGCCTCCCGAGGGGCGCTCTTGCACTTCTTCCTGCCGCCCGCAGGGGGCAGCAGCGGGAGCCAGCTGTCCCACAAGTGTCGGGCGGCCTGCATCACCAGGGCGCTGCTCCCCGCCATGCCCCCAAACCTGGAAGGAAGGTCTGACCTAGACAGGTGTAGGCGCCGAGGGGAGGGGTGGGGCCCCAAGACAGCTCTGCAGCACCAGGACGGGCTCCGCTCAGGGCAGCCCCGCCGTGACCCGCTCACGAGCCCCGGCTCCCCGTTCCTTGGGCCCGTCCCGGCTCAGAGGCTCGGGGCTGCCGGGAACCCCCGGGGGTGAGGTGGGTGCCACCGCACGGGGCAGGCGATGACCCTGGCCACAGGGCCACTGGGGGAGGGGCCGGCCTCAGGGACAGTCCCCAGCGAGCACCACGCGCCGCAGTCACCATCGTCCCCACCCAAAACGCGCACCCCAGACGCGCCACGCGCACGACGACCCTGGCCACCGGGGGCCGCAGCCCACCTCGCACTCTCTATGAAGGCCTTGGCGGCCGTCAGGCGCAGCTGCTTCCGGCCCTTGAGGTTATCCATGATGCTCCTGCCCTGGATGCAGGCTGCGGTGCTCAGCATCTCCGCCACCAACTCAGCCTCCACCCTGCAGACAGACAAGCGCCACGGCTCCCAGGAGGCTCCTAGGGGAGGGAGGTGCCGCCGCCGAGAGGGGAGAGCCCTGGGGACACCCCACCCCGGCCCCTGGAGAGAGCCCTGGGGAGTCCAGAGTAACGTCATGAAGGTCCCCAAGCCAGAACTAACTGGCTGGGTCCAGTCAACCCGCAGAGCCATGAGATAGAATCATAAGCTGATGTCTGAATGACTAATACGCAGGGTGTCTTGTGCAGCGGCAGCAGCAGCAGAACAAGGCGCCCACCCCAAGCAAGGCCGGGCCCTGCCGGAGCGATGGAGCCCCATTCCCCATGCCCCAGAGCACGTCTCGTTCAGGGGGCCTAGGCTCTGCGCTGAGAGCTCAGAACGTACAATTTAGACTCGGCAATGTCGAGGGTGCCGTGAGCTCTCTTCTCTCAGCCAAGCCGTGGCTTGTGCACGTAACAACCACATGCACGTCCCTGCAACTCGGCCCAGGGGGCACCAGGCTTACTCTAGGAGAAATGCACTGGTTTCTGGGTAGACCTCCCCGCCATGGCCTGGGAGGCCCCAAAGGCAGGTACCCGCCTGCAGGAGCCAGCTGCTCTGCCACCCTGCCCGTCAGGAGTCTAGGGGAGAAAGAGGCTGTCCCTCCGCCTGCGAGGATCTGCAGGGCACGGTCAAGCTCATGCTCTGGGGGTGAATCGGAGGCGGGCCCCGCCCCCCAGGATGGGCATATGCCAACCCAGCAGGAGGCAGAGGAGAGCCTGGCCCCGCCTGGGCCCTGGCCTTGCTGCCCTGGAGACCTGCGTCTTTAGGACGTGGTCCTTGGGGAGAGTCTGTCAGTGACAACTGGGTGGCCTGCTGATGGTGACCACCTATATGCTCACGGCTTACTCTGTTCTATCAGCCACTGAGAGAGGAATGTCGAGATCTACAGCTATAATTGTGGCTCTGTCTAACTTTTTGCTTCTTGAATTTTGAAGCTCCGCTGTTAAGTGTATACACGTTTAAAATTTTTATGTGTTCTTGCTGATTGAACCCTTTTATCTTTGTGAAATGCCTCTCTATCTCTGATCCCACATCCTGGGAGCTTTACTCCAGCCCCACGGCGTTCTTGCAGCTGGTGCCGCAGAGGCCATCTTTCCCCCTCCTTTTACTTTTCACCTGTGTCTTTGTATTTGAAGAGTGTCTCTTGAAAATGGCTTTGAGTTGGGTCTTACTTTTTGGGTCCAGTGGGATAAACTCTGCACTTTAACTGGAGTGTTGGTCCATTTACATTTAATAGATCTGTTGGTGTGGTTGGGTTAAATCTTCTATTTTGCTATTCGCTTTCCTTCTGTCCCATACGTTCGTTCTTTCTTTCCTCCCCTCTTTTGGATTAATTGAATATTTTTAGTATTCAATTTTATCTTCTCCATTGGATGTCTAGGTATAATTCTTTTATTGTTTCTGTAGTACTTGCTCTAGAGAATGCAACATACGTTCCTAACTAATCACAGTCTACGGTGAATTAATATTACACCACTTCACAGACGGTGTGACAGCTCTCGATATACCCCTCTCTCCCCCATCCCCATCCTTTGTGTTACCTCGGTCATACAGTTTGCTTCCACATTTGTTAATAATCCCACAATGCAATGTCTTTTTGTTTGAAACAGGCGTATGTCTTTTAAAGAATTTAAGAACCGAGGGGGGGAAACCCTTTTATGCTCAGCCACACAGTCACCACCTGGGGCGTTCTTCACTACCTCCTTAACTGAGTTTCCATCTGGTACCATCTTCCTTCAGGCCGAAGAACTTCCTTTAGCATTTCTTGTTCTGTGGGTCTTCTGGGAATGGATTCTCTTAGTTTTAAGTAATCTAAAATGGCTTGATTTTGCCTTCATGTTTCAAAGGCTGTTTTTGGTGTAAACAGAATTCTAGATTGACAGGGTTTTTTCTTTTTCACCACTGAAGCTGGTTTACATGCTCCTGTTGGGAACTCGCCTCTCACCCCTGTGTGCCATGCACCCTTCTCCCCTTCCACCTTCCTTCCAGGGTTTCCTTGTCACCTTGGTCTCCAGCGATTTGCCTACAATAAAAATAGGTGTGGCTTCCCTCGTGTATATCCTGCTCGGTGTTCATTGAAAATCCTGGATCTCTGGGTTGATACTGTTAATTCAATTTGAAACAATTTCAGCTATTACATTTTCGAATATATGTATTCCCACCCCACCCTCTGGCCTCTGTCCTTCTGAGACTACACCTGCACTTGTGCTGGCCCATGGGCACTAGCCCACTGGTCCCCAAGGCGGTGCTCCTCTGTTTTTCAGGCCTTTCTCCCTGTGCTTCAGTTTCCATAGTGTGCTGACCTGCGTTCAGTTACTGATCACTTCTCCAGTGTTCAAATGTCAAAAGCTCTCCCAGTGATAGTTCCATGTCAGAGATTGTACTTGTCATTTCTAGAATTTCCACTTAGTTCTTTAATTAGAGTTTCCTTTTCCTTGTAGGAATTCACCACCTGCAATTTGCCCATTAAAATCCTTCCTTTCCTTTCTTGTATTTACAATAACTGTTTTAAACCCATCGTCTGCTAATTCCAACATCTGTGTCACGTCGGAGTCGGCTGACTCTGCTTTTTCTCCTGGGATGGGCCACAGTTTCTTGTTTTTCCACGTGCCCGGTGATGTTTGCTGTTATGCTGGGCACTGGGTGGGGGGCGGGGGTGGAGAGCTGTCTTGCTGAGAGTGTGGATTATGTTGCCTTCCTTTAAAGGAAGGTGGGGTTTCATTCTGGCAGGCAGTGAATTCGCCTGCGGCTCACCCTTATCCTCCTGAGATCTGGACTAGGCGTCTTAGGGCAAGTCTCACGTGGCCCTTCGAGCCCAGCCCCTAAGGCGTGGTCTTCCTGAATGCCCCGGCGGTCCAGCGAGGGCTCCCTGCCTCTCCTGGGTCAGCACGGGGCCTCCGGCATCTCTGTCGCCTGCTTCCTGCCAGGCCTGAGGGATCTGGCCTTCTCTGTCCAGGAACCTCCTCGCTCGTCTTGCATCCTGTGGAGTCCAGAGGCCCCAGCAGCCCCAGGGTTTGGTCTCTGTCTCCCGCGAGCATTTCTTCTGTCTGGGCTCCAGCTCCCGGAGCTGCAGTTTGGGCAGCGCCCCGCGCCCCCAGGCAGAGCGCGAGGGTGCATGTGGGGCTCACTTCTGATGGCCTCTTCTTGCAAGAAGCGCGGCCTTGGGCCATCTGTTGGCCAATGCCTGGAAGCAGTTGTTTCATGTATTTTGTCAAGTTTTACAGTTTTTTAAATAGCACAAGAGTATGAGATCTGCTGTGTGTCACGGCCAGAACTGGTAGAAAAAGTGACTTTTAAGTGGCGGTTCAGCGAGGGCTCCCTGACTCTCCTGGGTCAGCACGGGGCCTCCGGCATCTCTGTCGCCTGCTTCCTGCCAGGCCTGAGGGATCTGGCCTTCTCTGTCCAGGAACCTCCTCGCTCGTCTTGCATCCTGTGGAGTCCAGAGGCCCCAGCAGCCCCAGGGTTTGGTCTCTGTCTCCCGCGAGCATTTCTTCTGTCTGGGCTCCAGCTCCCGGAGCTGCAGTTTGGGCAGCGCCCCGCGCCCCCAGGCAGAGCGCGAGGGTGCATGTGGGGCTCACTTCTGATGGCCTCTTCTTGCAAGAAGCGCGGCCTTGGGCCATCTGTTGGCCAATGCCTGGAAGCAGTTGTTTCATGTATTTTGTCAAGTTTTACAGTTTTTTAAATAGCACAAGAGTATGAGATCTGCTGTGTGTCACGGCCAGAACTGGTAGAAAAAGTGACTTTTAAGTTCACATAAAAACCCAACAGTGATGATGATTATGTCAAATAAAAGTGCTAAACAAAGTAGAAAAGGTAAACTCTCTGTTAGTCTGTTTTAGGGAGCTACGTGAGATTCCTTATTAACATATATTCCTTTACGTTAATAGTATAAATGTGAACCTGATTCTGGTAATTACACACTCAGAGGTGAGAATACTAACTGATTAGTAACGGCACTATTTTTCACCAAGATCTGAAAACGATTTTCACTATTACTGTGAAATGCTATCATAAAAATTACTCTGTGACCAATTCCACACTGAGTTTCTTTACATAACTTGCAAAATAGAAAAAATTAGCATAAAAATTTGAAATATGTATAATTTTTTTGAAAAAAGGTGAATCATCTGCAGTACACACCACATGCTGAAGTTGACCGTGGATCCTGCTGACTGGGGACAGGGTCCAGGGCTCTGAGAGGCCAGCAAGACCACCGTGCAGTCGGCATCCCCTAGAGAGCCAAGGGCCGCTCACCTCTGCCTGTCCACCCTCCCAGCGCCCAGCTCCAGGTCTAGACACAGCTGGCCCTCAGTGTGGTGAAAAACGGGTCAGGTCCACAGTCAAGCCCGGGTAGGGGCGACCCCACTGAGAGTAGTGACACCGACCACCACTAGAGGGCAGCAACAGTCTACAAACGAGTTCTCCAAGGTCTTGAGGTGAAAACCGAACTTTTACATAGACTTCTAGACCTCCCCTTTCCCTATTACCATATGTGAACATTTATGTTTTTAGCCTATTTTATTATAAGAATTGCTGTTTTAAAATAAAAGTTAATTTAAGGATCACTGAGGAAAGAACGGCGAAGCTGGGGCACACACCCGTCACCGCAGCAGGCACCCTGCCACCCAGTCCCCTGACAAGCTCTGCTGTGCCCGCAACGAGTAGTGAAATCAGCCTTAACTCCGTTATAGGAAGACGAGGCAGCAGCCCTCACAAACCGACTCTTTCTTTATGAATGTATTCTTTTTCTCTCTTTTAGAATTAACCTAATTTTTATCAAAGTGGTACCTACCACGTGGTTGAGAACTACTCCCCTACCCAGCCCCCAGTCCTATTCCCAAGAGGGAATGACTCCTAGGTCTTCAGCTCTATCTTCTAGCAGGTATATGCTTTCCTCCAAAAAACTGGCTTCTATCTTGATTTCCCAATTTATAAATTTTAAACATACAGAAGTCCCTTTTCCCAACTTATGAATATAGCTGGTCCCAGCATTACTTTTAATTCCCTTATTATCTTTGTACCTCAGAATATCTTGTGGACCCTCAACAAGTGACACCCGACTATTCAGCTTCTCAGACGAGGGTCTCTCGCCACCTGTGCTCTTCCCACTTCCCGCTGCTAAAGTATGCTATCTGTGCTTTTACTTTACTTTTGTACTGTCAAAATTGGTAACATTGATATTTTATTGGGTAACCACAAATAAGTCTTCCTCGTCAAAATGCTAATCCTAACACTGGAGTATCAATAAACACCAAGATAATGTCTGTGTTTTTCACTGAAGAGGCAAGCTATTACCTTTAGTTATCTCCTGGCATTTCCAACTGGCTTTTCTCCCTCCCTCCTTTACCACAATACCTGTAAACTCTCCACAACACTGGGTCCTCCTTTGGCCCTGCCCGCACCTCCAGGGCCCTCCCCTACCTCCTTGCCGAGGAGGCTCTCTCAGCAAGCAGCACAGCTCGGCACCTTTTCTGGATTGCATCTCCATTTCCAGCATCCAACATCTTTCTCTTTTCTGGGTTACTCCCTTGTTTTTCTGGAGTGTATATCCTCAATTAACTTTCTAAAAACAGGTGTGTGACAAATACATTTTCTAGGTCCTCATCTGTTTAAAAGCAGCTTTCTTTACCGGGATGCTTGAAAGTTTGGGGGAGTTAGAATTACTTCCACTTAGAATGTTCCACTTTCTTCTAGCTTCTAGTGATGGTTTCTGAAAAGACTGTTGCGTTTCTATTTCCTTCTTTTTCTTTTCTTCTAAACGCTGTGGGATAGTCTCCGTATCCGCCGTGACCTGATGACCCCATGACGTATCTGGATGTGAGTATCTCTTCATTCTTCTCGCCGGTCATTTAGTGGGAGGGTTAGTCATGAGACGGTGTCCTCTGCTCAGGGAAGCTCCTGCGTTTCACTGCTTTCTTAAGGACGCTTTCTTCCCCTTCTGGAATCCCAGGGGCTGGGTTTAGGAGCTCCTAGTGTTCTTTCTGGCTTTTCTGTCACAATTCCTGTCTGTCCCTTCCTCACATATTTTCTGCACGCGCTTTCCTCACACTTTATCCTCTAGCCCTTCACTGACTTTATTTTCAACTTCAGAAATTGCCTTTTTAATTTTGAAGAGATCTTTAGTCCTTTTCCTTTTATTCCTCATTCCTTTTCCATAACACATTTTAACTTTCAAATGCTGCATCTTCTCAAATATCTTGGACGTTATTATTATTATTTTTTTAATACTTCTGATCATCATGTAATCTGTTCCGTGGAATGAATTACAGAAACCTCAGCTACAGCTAGAGTCAGGCCAGGCCTGTCAGGGAGGTCCCACACCCGCCACGCACCGCAATTACCCCGAACAGGAAGGGGCCTCGCCTACCTCTCAGACAAGAAGGGGCCTCTACTCACTGTGCAGCAGGAGGAAGGAACCTTCCCTCCACCCCCGACAGCCGGGTCGATCAGAGTCTGGCACAGACAGCCAACAGGAAGCCTCGGTATTTTGGACCCCCCAACTCCCCCAGTGGACTCTGGCTATCACACAGCCCCCCCTGACTCCCCCTTTTTCCTAGAAAAGCAAGATCCCCCTCCTTGTTTTCCAGATTTCCTGTGGTCCGCCAAAGTTTGCCTTTCCCT
>NW_006778824.1:587028-588611 GCF_000442215.2 Lipotes vexillifer | reverse complement strand
AAGTTTGCCTTTCCCTACTTGCAATTCCTCTGCTATTCCTGAATGAACCTGCCTTCCCTGCTGAGATAACTGGACATTAGATTATGAAAGCTGCTGATGACAGTTCCATCCAGAGTCATTTTCCCTATCTCTTCTCATTGGTCTTCTCTTCAGAGCTGAGGGCCTCTCAAAAGTCTGAGGAACCTCGGTTCACACTGGAGAGTGTGTATAAGATGCTGGTGGGGAGCTCGAAATGGCCCGTCTGCTGACGGGCACAGCCTTACAGTTGTTGGTGGAGACCAGTGTCTGGTGGGGACCCCTGTGCTAAGGACCAGAGGCTTCCAGGAAGAACCCCGAGTCCCTGGTTGCTATGAGATGTCCTGCCGGGGGGCCGGCTGTTCCGTGCGCTACCGCTGCGCCTTCTCCATCTCCGTAGGCTGGGCACCTGAGCTGGCGGCCCCCTGGCCGTCACGGAGCCCTCGGCCCCCACCTGCTGCACAGTGAGGCCAGGGCAGGACGTTCGAAAGCCTTTCAGAAGCCAAGTCCTTCTCAGGATGGATTGTTGAGCAAAAGCCACCTCTGTTTTGGAGGAAAGGCAGTCACGAGGGAAAGCCCCTTGTGGGGGTGGGCGCAGTGAGACATGGTGGGCTGGCCTGGGGGCTCCATCCAGCCTCTGCTTCAGCTGCCTTGGTTTTCACAGGGAAACTTCCGGACACACAAGCAGCTGCCTGGGCTCCGGTCCCCGCTCCGCCTCCACCTGCTGGGCGGCCTCGGCGAAGGCCTCAGCCTCTGCCTGCCTTGGTTTCCTTGCTCCCGGTGCGGGCACGGCAGCCCCTGCCCAGGAGCCGCTGCAGGGACAGATGAGGTGCGGGTGGGCCTCCACAGGAGCTCTGAGCAGTCTGTGGCCTTGGCTGTGTGCGAGGCGGGTGACCACAGCTCGGGTCGTTGTCACTTGTCAGCCCCCAAACACCCACGGGGGTGTCGCACACAGGCCCCAGAGCAGCCGCTGGGACGTGGTGGCCGCGCTCCCGCACCTGGCCCCGGGATCCTGATCGAGAGAGGCTCAGGCCTCCACTCCCATCACCCAGAGGCAGGAGGCCAGGCCTCCTTGGATCCGGCCTCGAGCGGTCAGCTTGGCTGTGCAGCCACGATGGGTGTCTTCCTGGCCTGGGGGCCGGGATCCGGTCTTTTCAGGAAACAGACTCAGAAGTAAGGCAAAGAGAAGAGCCTCAAGGGAAACAGTCTTTACAGCAGAAACACTCGCAACAGAAACAACTTTAAAACAGCCTCCTGTTCAGGAAGAGGGAAGGATCAGAAGCCCTGATTACCGACGAGCCGAACGGGGCCCGGGGCACAGGAGCAAGCGGCCCAGAGTGCCTGCGGCCGTCCCGGGGGCCCTGGAGAGCCGGCCGCCAGCAGCGCTCGGGCGGAGGGGAGCCAGTGGCAGGGCGGGTATTTTCCTTTCACTGAAATCACCCTTCAGTTACTTCCGAATTTACGTGGCCTCCTAAGTCGCCTGCTCAAAACTACTCTCAACAAAGCTGCCTGCCTGTGGGAGCGGCCGCCGGTCGAGCCTTGCGGCCCTTTCGGCCTCTGAGCCCCTG
>NW_006778824.1:577491-586993 GCF_000442215.2 Lipotes vexillifer | reverse complement strand
AACACGGCTCTCCAGGGGCCGCAGCTGAGGCGTCGCCCCGGCCCACGGGGGGCTGGCGGGGCGGCTCCAGGGCTGAGCGGGTGAGTCTGCGGGCCCCGCCTTGCGGGCTCGGAGGAGGCACCGCGCCCCAGGGACACGAGTCGGGCGCTGGGGTGACTCACGGACTGAAGGCCTGCAGGTGCTTGATGCCTGTGTGGATGGCCTTCTGCGAGCAGGCCATGGTGGCCTCGTGGTCCCGGGCCACGTAGGTGAAGTGGGTCAGCCGCGTCAGGGTCTGCAGCTCCACAAGGGGGTCTGACCAGCTGCACTCTGAGGCCATCTTCACCAGCTGCCGGTGGCGGGGGAGAGGGGCGTCTGTGAGTGGGTGGGGGCATCTCTGCTGCCAGCTCACGGCTGACATCACATGGACGGGTCCAGTGGTCACCCAGCCTAGGCTGAGTCACCTGTGAGGTTGAGGCTCCAGCTGCCAATGGCGGCCAAGCCTGGGTGGGGCTGACGGGCTGGGGACAAGTGTCCCAGTGTCCACACTGCGTTCCTGCCACACGGGCAGCCCTGCCCTCTGACGAGCCAGGAGACCAGACTCAGGGGCCCTGAGGGGACCGCTCGGCTCTGTTGGGAGTGCTGTGCTGAGAACGCGGCAGGGCCGCTGGCCACCTGGGGCTCCTTGTCTCGACAGTGGGATTCGAATAAGCACCTCGAGTTGGGGAGCTTTGTCGGGGCACAGCCCCTGGAATGCCTACCAGGAGCCTAGTGACACCTGCGTGGGCCAAGGGGGAGGAAGGTGACTTCTGGGGGGAGGTGACACCTGTGGGGTGAGGGAGCGACAGCTACCTGAGCCAAGGGGGGCACTGTGAAGTCCATGAGGCCCAGCCCGTTGCAGGAGTGCATCTCCAGAGCAACGAGGACTCCGGTCACCGAGTTGATGCCCTCGTTGGTGCTCTGGTGGGAAGGAAGTGCAGAGGGCCCCTTAACCCCCGGGGCTGGAGAATCTGGACTACTCGGGAAGTGACCCTGTGAAACATCAGCTCTGCAACAACGATCGGAGCTGTTTGTGTAAGTGTTTGTCTCCGAGCCACCTCTTCACGTAATAAAGAGGAGTAGGCGCTGCAGCCCCCAAGGTGGCCCGGCGGCTGGCTGAGCCGGCCAGAGGTGGAGGGCAGGTGGCCAGGCACAGCGGGTGGCCCTCTGCCTGGAGGCCCCTCCCCTGGTCCTGCTCCAACCCGGTGCTCACTCCTGGCAGGCTCAGATGCCCCTCCCTGATGGTCCCCGCCTTGCCAGCCTCACTTCCCACCTGAGCCACGTGTCCTGGCTCCAGCTGGGGCCCCAGGGAACCTCCCACTGGTCTCCATCCACGGCCCACGTCTGCAGGAGCAGAAGCCGTGGGGCTGGCCCTGCCCCCTCCCCTCTGGGTCCCTGGTGGCTCCCCTGCATCCTCACCCCGACGGCCTCGTGTTCACAGCTCAGGTGGCCCGTGGGGCCCTGCCAGGGAGGTGCCCCCTCTGGCCTAGACGCACCTCCAGATAAGGCCACAGTGAGGTGTCACTGAGGGTGGACAGCGCCCCCAGAGGCCCAGCGGCTCTTGGTGGACAGTTACAACTGTGGCCAGTCAGCTGGAGGAACGAGGGGATGTTCCAGCGGCCAGGCAGGCAGGGGCGGCCTCATGCCCCATCTCTCGGGGGTCGGCCTGGGCAAGGATGGACCCTCCTGAAGGGAAGCACCCCTTCCGCAGCCCCACCGCCCCGTCCCCCAGGCTGCTCGCCCTCGGGTGGGGAAGACTTCAGCGGGGGCGCCCCCCGGCCGGCACCTGCTCGTCTGTGCCCAGGTGCGGCCCGATCTGCTGCCGCAGCAGCTGCTTGGCCTTCACCCACGTGGCGATGAGCTGCTGCCGGGTGCTGATAGGCACCGCCTCCTCAGGCACCGTCCCCTTGGTCAGGTTCAGGGCGAACTCGCAGACCTGAAACGGAGGTGTCCTTGCTCATGACACCTGAGTCCAAACAGGGAACCCAAGCCAAGACCCAAAGCTGCAAAAGCAAAGCAGACCTGGCTCTGGGTCCAGAAGGGACGGTGGCCCAAATGTGCACTAGTCCAGGGGCTGAGGCACAGCCTCAGGAGGAAGGAGGCACCGCTCTCGGCCACACCTGGGGCAGCCGCAGGCTCTGCGCGTCCCTCAAACTCACTACGGAACTCACTTTCTCTCACGTTTGTTAGGAATGGGTGATGGGTCATCCGATGCTTGTCAACACCCATCAACATCCCTCATCCTTGACTGGGAAGACCGCCACACATTCCACGCCACCGGGAGACGCAATCAGGGGACAAACAACCCCACTCGGTCACCATGGAACCGTCCGTATCCCTGGCCTGTGCATCTTTCGTTTGGTGTTGCGGCTTTCCTGTTCTGAACTGGCATTGGTCCTATTTTTCTGGCCTCATGTCCACATTTTTCTGAGCTCTGGGACTTGCAGGGACGTCCCCACCACTGACACCCAGGTGTCCTCGTCTTGTTTCCTTTGCTTTTAGAGAAAGCATGTCCCCCGCCCGCGCCCCATTTCCGGGCAGCTGAGAATGCCTGTAGCCTCCCGTCCTCATCTGCTCTCCCACTGACGCCTGTACTGACCAGGGTCTGCCACCCCCCGGCTCTGATCCCACCCGCGGGTGCGGCACCTCCACTGCAGTCCTGACTTCGGAGGCGGCCTCAGGGTCCAGCGGTGTATGAAGTGGGTTTGAGCGTGCGTGTCTTCTAGACTTCTCTGGCATCAGGGCTGGGATCCAGGTGATGATCAGGCCTCGTGCCAGGGTGTTGCAGAGCGTCGCCAGCAGCACCAAGTCTCTGGAAGAGAAGGATGTCCGGGCCAGGCCATCCCAGGGAGGAAGCCGTGGTGACGGGACTGCCTGCGGTGGAGGCTCGTCCTCCACCAGGCGGCCTTCACGCCTGGGAGACACCTGTGCCGCGTGGGCTGGACTCCTCAGGGAGTCCTGCGGGGCCTGGACAGAAAGGCCCACCTGGCCACCGTGCCCACTGCCGGGCCATCCAGCAGGCCCTCCACTGGGCGACAGATGGAGCGGGCTTGGACCAGAACCTCCCTGCTTCCTCCTGAAACGTCTC
Organism: Lipotes vexillifer; assembly: GCF_000442215.2. Classification (NCBI taxonomy): domain Eukaryota; kingdom Metazoa; phylum Chordata; class Mammalia; order Artiodactyla; family Lipotidae; genus Lipotes; species Lipotes vexillifer. The sequence continues at coordinate 583,887 of NW_006778824.1, read as the reverse complement.
AGCACCGAAACATTTAAAACCATCAAACGCGGTCTGACCTGTGTCTACGACAGAGACACGGACACCCGCCTACAAAGAGAGGTGCTCCCGCAACCCCTATGGTCCTGGGGACCCTGCCAGGGCCTCGCACCCAGGTGAGGGCACTGGCAGGCCCGTCCTCCATGGCTGTTCCGTCCTGTTCGCAGTGTAAAAATCCCCACGTGCACATGTAGCTGCGTCCTGACTCACTCAAACCTTTCTGCTTCAGGATCTGGCGAAAAATTTTAAATTTGAGTATTTAGACTAAAAGCCCAAGCAACAGAAAACACAAAGAGGGCTTCACAAAGTCACCCTCATTAGGTAAAGGTCTGGCCTGACTTGACGCTTTCACACTTCTAACTTCAGGTAGTGAAAACATCGGTCTCTCATGAGTTCACACCACCTGGATATGAAAACTCCCGGACACTGATTTCCAACCCGCCCCAAATCAGACCAAGGTCGGTTTCCACCCCTGTTCCTACGAGACTCGGGCCTCGCCAACCTCCCTCAGAATTGCGCTGTTTGCAACAAGAGTGTGACAGGCTGGGAACCCGCGTGGCAGTGATGCTGCTGGGAATCCGTGTGTGGGCCTGAGGGCGCCTGAGCACCTCATCGATCCCCACACATTGCCCTGCGGCTTAGAGAGGGTATCTTGCTCGGGGTGCACGGCCAGTACACAGAGGCCCTGCTAAGCACTAGGTGAGGGTGGCCCCTCACGTCCCACCCCACAGCTCCCGGCCCGATCCCAGGGTCTCTGGCAGGGGCAGGATAGGGCCCTCCTGGGAAGCCAGGATGCACACAGCGACCGCCAGCCTCACCCACCCGCTGTGGCCCATGGCCTTGACGATGCCCAGGAGGTGGTACAAGGCGTCCACGAGCTCCCTCTGGCGCCCGGCCGTGATGAGGTGCTGGTTGTGATTCAGGACGTAGACCATGGCGTTCTGCACGATCCACGCCTCCTGTATCCTCTGCCCAATGTCGGCCGAGCGCAGCCAGCTGTTCATGGCATACTGCGACAGGCCCTCTATCCAGGTCCTACAGAAGGCGTGTGTCAGGCTCTCCCCGGGATTAAGACCCTACCCAAAGCGGCAGTAAGACATGAGTGTGAAGCCGTCCCTAGAGCCCAGGGGTCAGAAAGTTACCCTGCTGGGGGCTGCCCGCCACTCCCGCTGAAGGACCCAGCCTGCCCATCTCCTCCCGCCTCCACCCCATCCGCCTGGCTCTCCCATCTCCCTGCGGGACGCCCCTCACCCTGCCCCTCCCTGGCCGAGGACGGACCCCTGGCCGAGGCTTGCAGGCCGCCAGTCCAGCTCTGCACCTGCCTGTGCCCAGTCTCCCCGGCCCATCGCACGCAGGCTGCCCTCCTCCATCCACATGGGTGCGTGGGACCTGCTGGCCTCAGACTAGCACCTGGCAAGCCCTTTCTCTAAAGGGCCAGACAGTTAGTACCCTGGGCTTTGACAGCTGCACGGAGTCTCTGTTGTGTGTTTCTCGCTATTTAATTTCACAAACTTAAAAACCATCAAAACCACTGTTAGCTCGTGGGCTGTACAAAAGCGGTGGTCAGGTGTGGCCTGGGCCCTCCGCCAGGCGTGGGGAGCCCGGCGCCAGACGGGAGTGGCAGCAGCCCCTGGGGAAGGCCGCGGGCTGCGCTCTCACAGGCGACTTAAAACACCAAGACAAACCCCATCTGCACAAAATCAGGGCCCTCCTTCCTGTGCCTCTCGTGGGCAGAGGGAGTCCGGCGGCATCCCCAGCTCCCTCCACAGCAGGCGGGTGTGAGGGCCCGTCCACTGGGTGCAACAAACAGGAAAGTGGCCCCTGTCCGCATTCAGCGGGAAGCAGCCAACAGCCTCGGCTCCTGCGACACCACAACGCAGACATTCACTCAAATATTTAATTTTAGATGAAACAACGGCTAAAAACTGTGGCTGTTTCCACAGCACCTCGATTTCATGATTAAACGCACTTGGCATCTCACGTGGGCAAGTCTCTGGGGGGTTCCCCGGGGGCCCTCTTTCCGTTCACACACTTCCCGGGACAGTTTCCCATGGCCAGCCCCGACTACCGCTTCCCTCCGCAGACACCAACTCCCTCACATCTCGTTTCCACCAATAACGAGGAAGACTAACCACAGCGAACAACGACGTGAGCTAGTGAGCTGCGCTGGACGGCTGGCCACTTCCCTCCCATGTCTGGGCGCGGCCCCCGTCCCAGCCTGTGCCCCCGGGCCACACATGAGCAGTGCCAGGTGCATAGGACGCGCCCCCGCGGCTCCCCTACCGGTACGTGATCCACTCGGCGTTGTCCTCTGGGGACTCGGGTATGTAGCCCACCGGGTGCTGACTCAGGTCCTCGGGGGGCATGGGACGGTCATTTAGCTGCACGCCCTCTGAACGCAGCAGGTGGACGGTGGCCTGCAGAGGAAGTGAGTGGAGTGGAGGAGAGAGGTCCCGGGAGCACAGACCCAGCGCGATGCCCCCAGGGCCTTCCCGGCCCCCGGGTCCTCCCTGCCTGCAGTGACACTTCCCCCACCCCACGCCGTTGCTTCACGCATACACGCTGCATCTCAGAGAGAGACGGGCTCCTTTCGAGAGCACAGCCTGAGCCCCCAGGGACACAAACGTCCCCTTGTCACACCACAGGCGCCCACAGCAACCCAGTCCCCGTGCCTCCACAGCTGTGCACGGAAGTCCTGCAGACTGACAGGACCAAGGACGGGGGGCAGGTGGCCTTGCCTGCCTCCCGGGGGTGATGCCGGCTCCATCCCTGGCTCCGCGGTCACCTGCCCCCAGCTCTCAGCACGGCCTGGCCCTCAGGAGGCGCTCAGCAAACCCTCACTGAACGAGCCAGGGAGTTTTGGCCAGGTTACCCCATCGCCCCCCAAAATGAACAACCTCGAGTGGCCCCAAGAATCCCGAAGTTACAAAGTATCACCAAAATCACCACCACGTGCAGGGGCAGGGATGCCAGTGCCAGCTTAGACCCAGCTCAGCCACCTGGCTGGCGCTGGGGTCTCTGCATGCTCACTGCAGGGGGCGGTAGCAACCCCGGTCAGGGCTGAGGGGGATGGTCGCCAGCAGCCTTCAGCAGCCTCTGAGGGGATGAGATCAGAACACACGCTCCTCCCTTACAATGGGTTCAAAGTGCTTTTGAAGCTATTCCCATGCAGAGGGCACTCTCAAATCCAGTAACCATCAGCCTGCAGTGCCTATGTCACCGTGGATTCACAGTTCAAACGTTACTTCTAAGGAAAATTAACATCTACACCCCTCACGATACATTCTGATTTATATTTTTCTCCCAGAAAATCTCCCAAGAACCCAGGAAAACTTCCCCAAAGGACAGGCTCCTTCGGGAGCAGGGCTGGGGTATAGGGCCACGTCCGTGCAGACGCAGGTGACACGGGGGCCGAGGGGCCGTGGGCAGGGACGCACCTCAGCGCTGATGAACCCCACCTCCGCGAACTCGCGCAGCAGGCTGGGGGATGCCTGCCTCTGCAGGGTGGCGTCTGACTGGCCCGAAGAGTCCTGCTCCGCGCCGGCCCCGCCCTTCCTCCCTGGAAACAGCAGAGCGGCAGGATGCCCAGAGCCGAACAGCCTTTCAGGGCACGCGGCGCCGCCCCGGGCGCGGCGGCGGGGTCTCTGCGAGGTGGCACTGTGCCCAGGAGGGGCTGGCAGAAACCTCCCAAGCGCAGGGGCCCCACGGGGTGGCGAGGTGTCGCCAAAGCCAGCTTGGCCATGGCCGGTCTCCCGCCGATTCCCTGACAGCTGGGCTCTCGGTTCTGTTTGCGCTGTTCCGCCCCTTGAGCGGCCCGGGTCCCGCCCCCAACACCCAGGCCCCGGGCCTCCTGGGACCGCCTGCAGGTCCCCCCATCCTCACCGTTCGCAAGACCAACCTCTTCCAGAGACCTGCAGGCCGGACTCATGCGGACCCAGCGCTGATGGGTGGAGCCGGCCCAGGCCCACGCTCTGCCCGCAGGCCCCCCGCCTGCATCCCTGGGTGCCCTTGCTGAGCCCCGCGGGCGCCGCAGCAACCCCAGGTCGCCTGGGGAGATCCCGCGGGTGCGGGCGCCCAGGCGTGGCCCCGGGGCCTACCTCGCTTGAGCCTCGCCTGCCGCTCCACCTTGCCGACGTCATACGCGAGGCAGAAGCGGCTGGCCGTCCGGCACACGTCCCACACGCCCTGCTTCCGGGCCACCTTGGCCAGCTCGGCCCAGATCTGTACCCTGCACAGGTGCGCGATGAGCTCTCTGCTCGGGAGAACCGGCGCAGGGCTCCTGCCACGAGCCCAACGGACGCCCCAGCCTGGACGCGAGGCGACGGGCAGACGCGCTGCGCGGGGCCAGGCGAGGGGGTGGGCAGGGGTCCGGTGCCCCCGCCGCGACGAGCCAGGAGCCCCCGCACGCCCCCCGGCCACCGCCCGCTCACCTCTCCTTGGCGTTCCGGCCCCGCAGGCACCGCACGTGCCCCGCGGCCTCGTCCACGCTGAGGGAGTGGTGCCGCGCCTTCGCGTACAGGTAGGTGAAGCGGCCCCGCTTTTTCCCGGTGGAAACTGAGGGTGGACAGCGGGACGGGGCAGTGACGCGGCGGGTCTCGGGTCAGGGCACGTTCCCGCAACCCCAGCGCAGGACTCTGGACGGGTGTGGTGGCGCCTCCCAGCGTCTTTTGACCTTTTCCTGAAGATTAGGTCCCGCTAGCTGTGCCTTTGTGGGGGAGGGGCGCCGGGCACCAGGGGCAGCTGGTGCGCAGAACGACTCCCTCTGCACCCGCCGGGCCGGCCCCAAGAGCCTCCCCCCGCGCCCAGCACAGTGGTGACCTCCGTCCCCACGGCCCCCCCACCTTCAGGAGCCGACTGGCGGGGACCCCGCGGAAGGCCCCCGCCTGGCCAGGTACTCCTGCCCGGTCCCTCGCCGAATGAAACGCACCGAGAGAGCCCGAGCGTGTCCGGGGCGGCTGCCCACTGGGCCCGTGCCCCTCACACCCAGCAGGACAAGGAGGAAGCACGGGGTGGCACTGCCACGCCCCGGACGGGGTGACAACAGGACCTGGTGACGTGCGGCGGCCACAGAGACAGCACAAGGTCCGTGGCCCACCGAGGCCAAGGGTCACATCCTAGAGCCGTCCCCCAGTCCACATCCCAGATCCACCACACTGGCCACCGCGGGCTCCCTCCGCGGCTCCTGTCTGCGGACGGCGGGGGCTGCGCGGCTGAAGGCTGCCGGGGGAGCCAACATTAAGGGAGCCCTGGGCGACCTCAGGTGGGACTCCGAGAGGAAGGGCGCCGGGGGGCTCCAGAGCCGGGCGCTAATCTGCCATCTGCAAGGGTTCGATATACTTGGGGGTAATGCAGAGAAGCCCAGGACCCCCATCCTTGGGGGGGACGGTGGCATGGGGGCAGTGCCCCCTAAAGTGTACGAGGAAGCCCTGACCCCCAGAACTCCAGAATGTGACCTTGTTTGGAGATGGGTCTTACCAGGAAAAATCAAGTTAAAGTGAGGTCATTAGGGTGGGCCCTAATCCATTATGACGGGTGTCCTTAAAAGGGGAAATTGGACACAGAGAGAAACGGGTGCAGAGGCAAGCCAGCCGTGTGGGCCCCGGAGACAGGCCCAGGCGGCCCCTCCCTCCAGCCCCTGGTCTCAGGCTTCGGGCCTCCAGGCTGTGTGAGCCTCCCCCCGCGCCACGGGAGGTGCTCTGTCGCGCAGAGTGGGGACAGGAGGCTGCACACCAGCACCTGAGGCCCGTGTGGGCGGAGGTCGAGGGCAGGTGGGTTCAGGAGTGTGTGTGCTGCTGAGAGAGCCTGCACACCTTTGGCCTCGTTCTCACTGTCGAGCACGATCTGGAAGGTGTCAGGGGCCAGGGCCAGGCCCGCGGTCACCAGCAGCGCCCGCTTCTTGCGCACACTGTCCTCAGGCATCGCTTTCTTTGCCTGAGAAGAGTAGACAGTGTGATGAGCACCCGCATCGTCCAGAGCAGCACCACTGCCTGTCTCTGCTGAGCGCTCCTGGCCTGACGGGGCCCCGCCCAGGATGCCTGCCCACCCCAGGCGCAGAGGCCGCAGGGCCCAGGTCCGGGGGGGCGGGGCGCACCTGCTCAATGGCCAAGGTGGCCTTGTCCTCTGTGCGCTCGGGGACCTGGCACGGCGTGGCGCAGAGGTGCAGGCGGTTGAGGGCCACCCTGAGCGTGTCCTGGTAGAGGCCCAGGGTGTCCAGGAGCACGGCCTTCCTCAGGTGCCCCATGGCAGGCTCCAGCCGGTCCGCACCCTCCTCAATGTACGCCATCTCCATGTGCACTTGGCAACGGAACAGGACCATGAGGCTGGAGGGACAGACAGCATTGCAAGGGCCCGGCGGGGCTGTCGCGGGACCCCCCCCCC
>NW_006778824.1:570138-576767 GCF_000442215.2 Lipotes vexillifer | reverse complement strand
CCCCCCCCCCCCCCGTGCCTGGTTTTCCAGCCCCACCTTCTGCCCTTCGTTACCCACAAGGACCCATGGAAGACCAAGAGGCGGTCCCTGCAGACCACAGGAGACCTCGGAGCCCACTGGCGCACCAGGGCCAAGGAGCGGCAGCTGGGCCCAGCCAGGCTCCATGCTACAGAGAACGGCTGTGGCACGAAAGCCAGGTGGCGGGCTCAGCAAACACAGGGCGCCCGACGCTGCATCTCGTCCAGCACCCCGGGAGGCTCTTGGCGTGGCCAAGCAGGTGAATTTAGTACAACCGAAGCCCAGGCTTTGCCTCAGCGGATGGGCCCTCTCGGCTCTGCTCTGAGTTCTCTCCGTCTCATCGGCTGAAGCACACACACCCCTGCTCAGAACGCCTCCTGTGGACCCGTGGCCCTGCCTGGCGTTTGCTCCTGCTGCTGCCTCTGCTGGAGCCTCCTGGGCTGGGCGGGGCTGGAGACGGCCGTGTCTAAGATGGTAACACAGTCTCCTCAAAGCCTTTCATCCACAGCACACAGAGCCCCATGCCACAGCCTCCACCCTGGACACGAGCATCAGAAAAGCCAAAAAGTTTGATCGAATTAAAGTTCTAGGAGACCCATGAGCCGACCCTCAGCCACGACAAGGCATAAGCATCACACGCTAGGCCTGTGACCTCAGGGAAGAGGACGCAGTGCCCAAGGCGCCTGGAGGCTGGCGCTCCGCTGCTCGGGGGCTGGGAGTGGCGGGCAGGAGAGGGCACCTGGTTGATGCCAAGGGTGAGGTCTGCGCTCCCGTCAGGGAAGCAGGCTCCACGTACTCTGTCTGGAAGCCTGGACAGCAGCCAGTAATGGGCCACTTTCTTCTGTCTTGAGGCAGGGGAAGAGGAGGCCCACAAAATGGGAGCTGGACCAGCACTGAACTGTGTGCCCTGGGCAGCCTGACCCTGAATCCATAATGCGAGACTCATCCAGGGCTGGACCACGCGAGGAGCCATCTGAGGCAAGCTGACACCACAGAGAGAGGTCTACACAGAGGAACAGTCCTGGCCAGGAACAACCCACCAGGCAGAGTGGTCTACACAGCGGAACAGTCAGCATCAGGAACAACCTGCCAGGCAGAGAGGTCTACACAGCAGAACAGCCAGCGTCAGGAACAGCCTGCCAGGCAGAGCAGTCTACACAGCAGAACAGTCAGCATCAGGAACAACCTGGTAAACCATTGGCTCAAGGAAGCCACGGAGATGATGGTGAGTAAGCACAGCAGATTCGAATGAGAGACTCCGTCCCTGCCAAAACAGGATGAACGGGACCAGATGAAAAGGACTTAGAAATGAGTAATTTTCAGAGTTCCTTCTGCTTCCAACTGTGATCAAGTCTCTGCCACGAGTAGCCACTGTGAAGCTGGACCAAACACAGCACTGGGTCTGGGCAGCACAAGCCTGGGGTCCCTGGAGGCAGGAACTCAGGAAGGAGCCCGCGCCCTGCCTGAAGACAGTGTCCTGTGGCATCGCGGGCAGAGCACTGGGCCCAGAACCAGGGCACCTGCCGTCCACAGGGAGGGTCTCGGCTGCTCCGGGCTGGAGAAGAGGAGCCGGGTACCAGAGCAGCTGCTGCAGGCCTGCCCACCAGAGAGGAGAGAGCTGGGTATCCCTCACTCACACTCCAGATGTCAGCCGAGCCCACAGAGATCGCGGGTGCAACCGGGCTAGAGGTTGAGCCCCACTGAGACAGGCTGGAAGACACTGTAACCTTCCAGAGATATGGCCAACAAAACAAGAAGCCAGCTCTCAACCAGTAACTGAAGTACCCAAGAGAACAAAAAGCAACACTCTCCTAAGAAAGATCACAGAATCCACAGACTCCACAGTGCACCAACCACAACATTCGGTACACAATAAAAAACTACTGGACATGCAAGGAAACAGGAAAAGGTAACCCACAGTCAGAACGTAAGAGGGGCCAGATGCTGGGTTTTTATCAGGAACTACGAAGGCCAGAAGAAAATAAAACAACCTCTTCAAAGGGTTTAAAGAAAAAAAAAATCTGTAAACCCAGAATCCAGCAACTGGTGAAAATAATCTTCAAAGATGAAGTGAGGTGAAGTCATTTTCAGATCAACAAAAGCCAAAAGAATTCGTCACGAGCAGTCATGCATTACAAGAAAAAAATAAAGGAAGTTCCTCAGGCTGAAATAACAGCAGAAAGAAACTTGGATCTGAGGGTAAGAAAGAAGAAAGAGCCTGTGGGATTGACAGAGAAGTGGGCAAACATAAGAAACTATTGATTTTCTCTGTAATTTTCTTTAAAAAACCACTGGCTGCTAAAAGCAAAACAATTACACTGTAAGATGAGGTTCATAACACATTTAGAAGTAAAAGACATGACAACAACCGCACAAAGTGGGGTAGATGAAGGGAAATGCGTGAGGTTTTCCCTTTGCCGGGTGGGAAGCACCACCTCACACAGACTTGGCTAAGGAGGATGTGCACTGTTAGCCCTACAGCAATCCCCCCCACCCCAAGGGTACAGTGGACAAAAAAGCTGATAGAGGAAGTAAATGCAATGGTAAAAAGTTCAACTGACCTCAAAGAAGGCAGGGAGAGAGCAGCAGCAGAACAGAAGGGACAACTGGAAACAAATGACGAGATTGTAGACAAGTTCAAAGCTACACTAAACACAAAGAGCCTAAACACTCCAGTTAAAAGGCAGAGATTATCATACGAGACAGAAAGAAGTGAGACCAAACTACATGCTATTAAAAGCTGTGTTCTACACTTTAAATTGAAAGATCCACAGAGGATGAGAATCGAAAGGATGGAAAAAGAAATGCTTCAGACGGGCCCAGATGGTTTCACTGGATTCTATCAAACATTTAAGGAAGAAAACACCAATATTGCACAAACTCCTTCAGAAAGCAGAGGAGGAAGAATCCTTCCCACCTTCCCAATTCATTTAATAAATTCAGCATAACCCTGATGTCAAAACCTGACAAAGACATTACAGAAGAAGACAATCACAGGCCAACGTCCTCATGAACCTACACATAAAAATCTTTAACAACACGCTGACATATGTCAGGACCATGCAGAGAATGCAAGGTTGGTTCACCACGCAAAATTCAATCAGCATAATTCACCACATTAAAGAACAAAAGAGAAAAGTCACAGACCTTTTAATAGATGCAGAAGAAACATTCGACAGCACTCAACACCCACCCATGATTAAAAAACAACACAACGAAGGGACATTAACAATGTTTGTATTCTATTGTGTGCAATTATATCTCAATAAAGTTAATCAGAAAAAGAACTGTCAGAGAAAAAGAGGACAACTAGAAGACATTATTTTTAAAAATCAGGCAAATATGAAAGTAAACTAAAAGGATATTTTGGAAGAAATAGTCATTAAAATTTAAAAACATAGGCTAAAGAAAGGAAGGAAAATTAGAGAATTTGTAAAATAAGAGAGTACTAATGGCCTGGAGGAAATCTGTCAGAATTCAGTGTGTCACACATGGGGGGTGGGGCCATGAGTGTGAAAGGTTCGCTGGGCTGGGGGCGGTCGGTAGCTGGGCTAGGAGCCTGTCATACATCCCCATGGGATTCCAGAAGGAGAAACTATTTTTAAAACGGGTAAAAATCACAGATTGGAAGAGAGATGCAGCTCTTCACAGCCAAGACCCCCAGGTGCCGGCAGGAAGTGAACCGTACTGGAGACCCTGGGGACCCCCCTTGCCCACCCTCAGGCTGACAACCAGGCCCCTGGCTCCCCTGCTGAGACCCCTACTCCGAGGGCTCAAGTAGGCGATGAAACCCAACCCTAATTAATCACAGGAGCAGACGGGGCAGGGCAGCTCTCCCCACCGCCCCTCCTTGTGGCTGCAGCCCCTCCTGGGTGACCCTCCACAGCTCCTCTCTGCCCACACCCCTTGTCTGCCAGGGACCATCTGCAGCATCCCCATGGGCTGCGACCCCCAGCCAGGGGGCCTCACTGACTCACCGCCCACTCCACCTTCCCTCCTGCGCCTGTACTCACAGGCCCTGTGCCCTGCCATCCCCCTGCAGCCCAGGACCTTCCTGACAAAGCCCTATCTCCTCGGCCCCTCTCGACCTCAGATGGGTGCCGCCCAGGTGCCCCCCAGCCTCCCCCCTGCAAGGCCCTGCCCCCCGCACTCCAGACACACCTCCCCCACGGCCTGCCGGCCTCTCAAGCTGGCCCTTCTGCGGGGAGCCACGGAGTCCTGCTGCCCTTCCTGCCCACTTTTTCGGGAAAATGAGTTGGACTTCGTCCTTACCCCAAGGGTCTCCCGCCCGCTTCTCTCCCCCCGGGGGGAGAGCCCAGGACCGCCACCTGTCCACCTTCTCCAGGACCTCCGCGATGCTGGCCAGCGACTTCCGCAGATGGTGCCTCAGGTCGTGCTGCAGCAGCGGGAGGCATGTGTTCCACTGCGTGGCGCACACCACGTGGATGACCCGCGGGTCGCCCAGGCGCACAGCTCGCTGGAGCACCACGTCCAGTCTCTGTACTATATTCAGCTGGGTCTGCACAAAGGACAGTGGCCCATGTGTGAGGCTGGGGGCAAACGTGCACCACAGGGCGAGCCAGGGCATCCCCGGCCGACCCTGAGCCCAGGAGGCCGCAGGTGGGGCCCGGGCCCACAGTCTGAGTCTGTCAGTGGAAATGGCCTGCGTGATTTTTTCTAGAAGGGCCTGGCTCGGTCGAGATCCTGCCTTAGAACGGGCTCTGTGCCCTCTGGGTGTGTCTTTCCTCTGTGAGCCCATCTGAGCGAGGCTGCTGATCTCCTGGCTCTGTATATTTATGGGGCCCACGCCCAGTTACGTCCACTACCCAGTGAACAGCTCCTCCAGTCCATGCCCCACACGCCCTGCCCAGCAGACAGGCGCTGGCTGGCCTCAGCCTATGCAAGGGGCCTCACCAGCTCCATGCCTCCCTCAGCGCCCACTAGGGCTGCCTGGGTGCCTAAGCTCAGCCATGTCCATGGGCCCTGGCTTCTGGCACCTGGGGGCCTCCCCTCGTGCTGCTCCCGGCCCACAGGGACCAGCACAGGCTTGGGGTTCAGACCCTGTGACTCCTGCCTGCGAAGATGTGTCCATCAAAGCCTCATTGAACCGGTGCCCCTGAAGGGCCCCTGGCCCGAGGTCCGAGGCCGACAAAAGCAGAGGGACACAGCCCTGCAGTCCCTGCGCCACCACCTGCCAGCACCAGCACGCGGTCAACAGGTAGCCCGCGACCTCCCTCGAGAAGATCAACGCCGGCAGGGGCAGCCACCCGGGCAAGTCCAAAGGGAACACGCACATCCCCCAAGTGGCCTCGAACTCGCGGAGCCCCAGCCCAGCTGATCGTCCTCTGGCAGAGCTCACAGCGCCAACGCTGCCTCTCCTGCTCCAGAGGGGCAGGACAGCCCAGCTACAGGGCTCCAGAGAGGGTCCCAGGAGCTGAGCCAGGGAGCAGACACCTGGGCCCCAAAGAAATGCCAGCCACCATCATTCTGTTTCAGTGTATTTTGGTTCCCTTTTTTCAACTGCAGGATTCTTATTAAAGAGCATAAATGATTGCTGGATTCCTTTTCTGGCGGTGGCTGCTGGACCAGCTCTGACTGCATTACACAGGATGCTGAGCTCACATGGTCTGTCACTTTGCCACCGTGTTCACCAGGCTGCCGTGTGCCAACTCCTCAGAGAGACAGCTGCCTCCTCAGTAAATACCAGTGGAATATTCTAGACAAGTCAGGGATTTCCAAAGGGGGCAGCGAGGGAGGAACGCTCGTGCGGGTCCTCTGGACCTGCCCTCCACCCTCTCCGAGGTCCCCCCTCCCCCATCCCGTGATGACCTCACCACTTCACTGGAGCCCCTCTGTTTCCCAAGCCCAGCGAGGCCAACAGCCCCGCACTAGAGCCGGGGCAACGTGTGCCTTCCTGGACCTGAGTCAGGATGGCAAAGTGCTCTCGTGGGGACTCAGCGTTCACCAATGGCAAATGTTATCAGTGCGCTGGGGTGGGCCACTCCACACAGGCCGCAGGAGGGCTTGGCCACAGGACGGTCCCACCCCAGCCCCTGGCCCAGAGAATGGGCTGCATGAACCCAGACGTCCGCCAGGCCAAGGTGGCCCTGGGAGCCGTGGGGAATCCAGCTCCGTGCCGCAGAGGAGGACGGCAGCCGGCCTCGGCAGCTGAGGGCCACCCAGGCCCCTGGAGGTCCTGCCAGAGAGGCCACAGTCACGGGTGGGAAACCAGGGCACAGGGGGCTGGCCCGCGCCTGTCAGGTATCCCCCGCAAACCTGGCACCAGTCAAGTCACAGGGTCCAGGGAAGCTGCACAACAGTTCAGCATCTGCTGCAGCTCCTAGTCGAGGACTTACCTCCACAGCCTCTTGGGTGTAGATTTTAATTTTATTTGCAAGTCTTACAGCTTCCAATTCATACTCCAGGCACTCGATTTCAATTAGCTTCCCGGGATCCTGCGGGGCACAGGAGTTGCTGTGTAAGATGGAGAGTTTTAACGAAAGTGACCATGCACATTCATTAACTTCAAAGACCATTTAAAAATGTAATTTGTGGGGCTTCCCTGGTGGCGCAGTGGTTGGGAGTCCGCCTGCCAATGCAGGGGGCACGGG
>NW_006778824.1:559613-570058 GCF_000442215.2 Lipotes vexillifer | reverse complement strand
GCGGTGGGGGGAGCCGGTAAAAAAAAAAAAAAAAAAAAAAAAAAAAAAAAAAAAAAATTTGTGTACTAGGTAGAAATTCAACAAATAAAAATTAGATGATATAAATATATATAAGAAAAACTTAAAATGTTTCCAAAAGATGCAAAGATTTGAATGAGAAAGCTAGAAAAAAATTGCTTTTCACCTTTGATAGTTAATTTCACTGGACACAGAACTTTTAAATAACTACACCAACTTCAGACAAACGCTCTGTTATGAAATTTGGCCAATGATTTCTTTCATTGAATCCCTGCCAGGTTTGGACGGGGCGTCCTGCTGGAGGCGGCGGGGGCCTGGGATTTGCTGGGGTGGGTGGCTGACACACACTTTACTTTTACAAACTGCTCAACTGTTTTCCCAAGGGGTTGCCGTTTCCCATCCCACTCCTGGCCATCTGGGATGGTCAGTCTCCAGTTTAGCCATCTACTAGGTGTGTGCTTGTGAGATAACAGCTCACAAAGTTTCCTCTTATAGTTTTCTCTTAACGTTTTCCCCAGAAGTTTTATCATTTTAACTCACATTTTGGTTTATGACGCATTTTGAGTTAATTTCTGTCCACGGTATGAAGTGCAGGCCAATGCTCACTTTCTCGCATGTGGTTGCTTCCTTGTCCGGTACCATTTGTGGATGAGATGCTCTGTCACCCACCGGAAGCCTCTGTACCTCATGCAAGCTGGCGGCCCCGAGTTTGTGGGTCTCTTTCTGGACCCTGTCCTGTCCCTCAGTCTCTGTGAGTCTCCATGTCAAGGCCACCCTGTCTTAACCATGGTGGCTTTATATCAGGTCGTGCTCGTCTTCTGACATTGTTCTGCTTTTTCAAAGCTGCTTTGAGCTATTCTAGATCTTTTGCATTTCCACATAAATTTTATACTCAGTTTGTCAATTCTTGAAACACTCCTGCTGGGACTTTGATTGAATCGCATTGAATGTACAGTTCAGTCTGGAGAAAACTGACATCTTAACAATATTGAGTCTTTTGATCCATGTTATTATCTTTGCTTTAAATAGCCAATTACCTTTTCAAGAGATTTACATATTTTTCCGTCTCCGTGTGACTCATGTGGCTCCCCTTGCTGGTCCTCCTCACTATTTGTGTGGATCCAGATTTCCGCCTGGCATCACTTTCCTTCTGCTTGAAAACAGTCCTTTAAAATTTCTTGTAGTGTAAGCCAGACTCTTTCAGATTTTGTATATTTTAATAAATACTTATTTTGCCTCTGATTTTCAAAGAGTGTAGATTTTTTAGGTTGATATAGTTTTTTTGTTTTTGTTTTTGTTTTTTCTTTTTCGGTACGCGGGCCTTTCACTGTTGTGGCCTCTCCCGTTGCGGAGCACAGGCTCCGGACGCGCAGGCTCAGCGGCCACGGCTCACGGGCCCAGCCGCTCCGCAGCATGTGGGATCTTCCCGGACCGGGGCACGAACCCACGTCGCCTGCATCGGCAGGCGGACTCTCAACCACTTGTGCCACCAGGGAAGCCCGGTTGATAGTTTTTTTAAATTTTATTTTAATATTTTAAGGATGTTGATCTTATGTCTTTTGGCTTGTATTATTTCCTACAAAAAGTCTGCTGTCATTCTTCTCTCTGTTCCTCAGTACATAATTTCCTGCTCTTTACAGACGATTAAATTTAGAATTTTGAGCCGTTATTTCTTAAAATATTTTTTTCTGTCCCCTCCTTTCTCTATTCTTCAGGGACTCCGATTACATATACATTAGTCTGCTTCAAGTCGTCCCAAGCTCACTGATGTTCCCTATATCCTCCTTAGTGTTTCTACTTTCTGTTTCATTTTGGATAGTTTGCATTACTATACCTTGGAAAGTTTGCTAATCTTTTTTTCTGAAATGTCTACTCTGCTTTATTTTTATGTAAACATTTTAACTTAGGTATAATTGACAGAAAAATTGTATATATTTAAGAAGTAAATGTGTAAAGTGTAAAAGCATATACATTGTGGAATGATTCCCATAATCAAATGAATTAATACATCCATCACCTCACATGGTTATTGTTTTCTTTTCTTTTTGGTGAGAATGCTTAAGATCTTTCTTACCAAATTTCAAGTATACTCTACAAAATTATGAACTATAGTCACCAAACTGTACATTAGATCCTCAAAACGTATTCATCTTAAAGGTAAAAGTTTGTCCCCTTTGATCAGCACCTCCCCACTTCCTGCACCCCCGGGCCCTGGCAACCACCATGCTATTCTGTTTCTCTGTCTGGCTTCTTTCACTGAGCGTAATACTCTCCATATTCATCCACACTGTCACAAATGGCAGGATGTCCTTTCTCATCGCTGAATAACACTGCATTACACACACACACACACACACACACACACACACACACACACACACAATTTTCTTTATCCATTCATCCATCAACAGACACCTAGGTTGTTTCCACATCTTGCTTTTGTGAATAATGCTGCAGTGAACATGGGGGTGTAGGTATCTCTTTGAGATCCTGATTTCATTTCCTTTGGACATACAAACAGAAGTGGGATTGCTCGATCATATAGTAGTTCTATTTTTAATTTTTTAAAGAACTTCCCTACTGTTTTCCATAATAGCTGTATCAATTTACATTCCCAAAAACAGAACACAAGGGTTCCCTTTCCTCCACATCCTCACCAACACTTGTTATCTCGTCTTTTTGATAACAGCCATTCTAACAGGTGTGGGGTGATACTCACTGAGGTTTTGATTTTATCTCCCTGATGATGTTGAGCACCTTTTCATGTACGATTTGAGTATCTTCTTTGAAAAAATGTCTATTCAGGTCCTTAGCCCATGTTTCCCATTGGATGATGATGATTTCCTACTGATGTATGAGTTCCCTATATATTTTAGATATTAAACCCTTATCAGATATATGGTTTGCAAATATTTTTCTCCTATGCCATAGGTTGCCTTTTCATTGTGTTGTTTCCTTTGCTGTGCAGACACTTTTTAGTTTGATGTAGTCCTACTTGTTTACTTTTGCTTTTGTTGTCATATTCAAAAAATCATTGCCCAGACCAATGTCAATAAGTTTTTGCCCTATGTATTTTTTTTTTCTTTTTTGCCCTATGTAACTCTATGGATAGGAGTTTTACAATTTCAGGTCTTAAGGTCTATAATCCATTTAATTTTTGTGAGTAGTGTAAGGTACGGGTCCAATTTCATTCATCTGCATGTGGCCATTCAGTTTTCCCAGCACCCTTTATTTAAGAGGCTGTCCTTTCCCCACAGCGTTTTCTTGTTGCCCTTGTCAAAGATTAGTTGACATTATGTGTGTGGCCTTATTTCTGGGCTCTCAATTCTGTTCCATTGGTCTGTGTGTCTGTTTTCGTATCAGTACCATATGTTTTGATTACTATAGCTTTGTGGTATAGTTGGAAATAAGGAAGTGTGATGCCTCCAGTTTTGTTCTTCTTTCTCAAGAGTGCTTTGGCTCTTCCGTGGTTCCATACAATTTTTTTTTTTCTATTTCTTGAGAAATGCCATTGGAATTGTGATAAGGATTGCATTGAATCTGTAGGTGATTTTGGGTAGTACAGACATTTTAACAATTTTCATTCTTGCAATCCAAGAACATGGGATATTTTTCCATTCTTTGTGTCTTCTTCAATTTCTTTCATCAATATCTTCTAGTTTTCAGTGCACAAGTCTTTCAATTCTTTGGTTAAATGTATTCTTAAGTCTTTTACTGTTTTTGATGCTATTGTAAATGGAATTGTTTTCGTAATTTCTCTCTCAGATAGTTCATTTTTAGTGAACAGAAACATAACCAATTTTTGGATGATGATTTTGAATCCTGCAACTTAACTGAATTTGCTCATTAGTTCTAATGGTTTTCGGTGGGGTCTTTAGAGTTTTCTCTGTATAAACAGGTTATGCCAAATGCAAACAGAGACACATTTACTTTTTCCTTTCTGATTTGGATGACTTATATATCTTTTTCTTGTCCGACTGTCGTGGCTAGAACTTCCAGTACTATGTTGCACAGAAGTGGCAAGAGTGGGCACCCTTGTTTTATTCTTGATATTAGAAGAAAAGCTTTTAGTCTTTCACCATTGAATATAATGTTAGCTGTGGGCTTGTCATATGTGGTCTTTGTTATGTGGAGGTACATTCCTTCTATATCTAATTTGTTGAGAGTTTTTATCATGACAGGATGTTGAATTTTGTCAAATGCTTTTCCTGCATCTATTAAGATGATAGTATATTTACCCTTCATTCTGTTAACGTGATATATCGCATTTATTGATTTGCCTACGTTAAACCATCCTTTCAACCTCAGGATAAATCTCACTGATCATGGTGTTTGATCTTTGCAATGTTCTGCTGAATTCAGTTTGCTAGTATTTTGTTGAGGATTTTTGCATCTGTGTTCATCTGGGATATTGGCCTGTAATTTTCTTTTCTTATAGTGTCTTTGTCTGGTTCGGTATCAGGGTAATGCTCACCCTGTAAGCTGAATTGGGGAGTGTTCCTTTCTCTTCCATTTTTTGGAAGAATTTTTGAAGGATTAGCATTAATTCTTCTTCAAATGTTTGGTAGAATTCACCAGTGAAGTCACCTTCTCCTTGTTTGGAGATTTTTTGATTACTGATACAATCTCCTTACTCACTGGTCTATTCAAATTTTCTATTTCTCCATGATTCAGTCTTGGTAGGTTGTATGCTTCTGGGAATTTATCCGTTTCTTATAGGTTACCCATCTTCCTGGCATATAACTGTTCACAGTAGTCTCTATGATTGTTTGTATTTCTGTGTTATCAGCTGTAATGTCTCCTCTTTCAGTTCTGATCCTGAGTCTTCTCTTTTTTTCCTAGTCTAGCTGTTTGTCAATTTTGTTTATTTTTTCAAAAAACCAGCTGTCAGTTTCAATGATCTTTTCTATTTGTTTTCTAGTCTCCATTTCATTTGTTTTTTGCTCTGATCTTTGTTATTTCCTTCCTTCTGCTAACTTTGGGCTTTGTTCTGTTTTTTTGTTTTTTGTTCCTTGAGGTATAAATACAGGTCATTTATTTGAAATCTTTCTTTTTTCTTATTGTAGGTGTTTTCGGCTATGAACTTCCCTCTTAGGACTGCTTTTGCTATATTCTATAAGTTTTGGTATGTTGTATTTCCATCGTCCTATGTTTCAAAATCTTTTTTTCCCTTTTGATATTTTCTTTGCTCAGGAGTATGTTGTTTAATTTCCATACTTTTGTGAATTTCTAGCTTTCCTCCTGTTGCTGATTTCTGGTTTCACACCACTGTGGTCAGAAAATCATCTTAAATTTGTTGAGACTTGTTTCATGATCTAACACAGGGGGCCCCAACCCTCGGTCCGTGGACCAGTACCAGTCCACAGCCTGTTAGGAACCAGGCCGCACAGCTGGAGGTGAGCGGCAGGCGAGCGAGCGAAGGGTCACCTGCCGCTCCCCAGCACTTGCGTTACCACCTGAACAAACCCCACCCACCATCCGTGGAAGAACTGTCTTCCTTGAAACTGGTCCCTGGTGCCCAAAAGGTTGGGTACCACTGATCTAATGTATGATCTGTCCTGGAGAATGTTCCATGTGTGCTTCAGAATGTGTATTTTCCTCCATTGAATGGAATGTTCTACAGATGTCTATTAGGCTCATTTTGTCTAAAGTGTAGTTCAAGCCCAATACATACTTATTGATCTTCTGTCTGGATGATCTATCCATGTTGAAAGTGGGGTATTAAAGATTCCTACTATTGTTGCATTGCTGTCTATTTCTGCTTTCAGATTTGTTAGTATTTGCTTAATATATTTAGGTGCTCCAATGTTGGATGCATATACATGCACAATTGTTATATTCTCTTGACAAATTGATCCATTTATCATTAATGATACTATTGATGCAAAACTGCAAAAATCACATCATCTCAACTGTATGAATTGCACTTAAAAAAGACTGAAAGGAAATTTACCAATACAACAATTTAGGCCCTCCTGGTGAGGGGCTTTTGAATTCCTTTCCGGTTTTTTTTTTTTTTTTTTTGCCTTTCATGTCCAGATCACAGTAAGTAGGGGTGGTGCACCCAGTCCCTGACCACCTACTTTGCTGTCCATCTTCTTCAAGTCTGAGAGGCAGTCAGAGGTGATCTCCCCACATTTCAAGATCAGAGAAAGATGAGCTAATTCAAAAAGCAAAAGAATTCTGGAAACAGAAACAAAACAGCATTGGGTCAATAGGAGACAACAAGAAACACCCACCTGTGGGTAGAAAAAGCCTTCAGCTGTCACTTAGGGGAGGCAGGAATAAAATGGAAGAGAAGAGAAATCCTATGGTGAGGGTCCCTAAGCCCAGCCCCCTCTGGCCCTGACACAGGATTTGGAGGGACTTCCACTGACTCAGGGCAAGTGCAGGTGCAGCGTGATGAGGGGCTGTGAGCCCTGGGCATCACCATTTGAGCCCTTGGTGGGGGGCAGGGGTGACAAGAGACAGACACACATTTCCTCGGGGCCGGCTCTTCCTATCCTGTGACCAGAGCATTCACAGTCACCAATTGCCAATCGTGGTCTTTGTGGAAATCAGCAGGTTGATGCTAAAACGTGCACGGAAATGCAAAGGACCTAGGCTATCCTAAGCAACTCTGAAAGCCAGAGGACTAAACTGCCTGATTTTAAGACTTAATATAAAACTGCAGGAATCAAGGCAATGGTTCTGGTGGGAGATGGGCCAGGCTTCTCAGCCTGACACCATCACGTCCTGATGAGGCAGTTCTCTGCTAGGTGGGGACCCGTCCTGCACACGGTGGAGTGTTTAGCAGCACCCCTGGTCACCAGCAACAGTGGCCACCAGCAGCATCCCCAGACATGCCAGCCTCCCTTGGGGATAAGCCAACACCTCCCTGCTCTTTCCGAGGCAGGCATCATAACCTGACTGTGGCCAGACCACACAGACTGCACTTGGTCAGCTCCTCTCAGGCCCGCAGTCTCACCCCCGCCTCCTTCTAGTGACCGTGACCCAGCTTCCGCCCACTCACAAGGAATGCGTCCAAGCCAGAGGAGCCCCGGCAATGCTCACCCTTGCCTTCACCTGATATGAAAACGGAAAGGTGCCCTGTGCTGACAGTGGTCACGGGACCCCCAGGAGAGGTAAACCCTCGGTCCCACTTGGTAGTCAGGTGCCATTTTTAGCTCTGGCCCCTTTACGTCCTCCTTTAAGTCCCCTGTGCCCCTTTTGGTGGCTCGGAGCACAGCTGCGGATACCTCTGGATTGTCGTCCACAGACCGTTCCTGCCTGTGTGTCAGTCCCCACAATGAACTTCCTAACTGCACTTTACAGAGCTGCCTGCTTTGTTTTTCAGTCTCAAAGACACTTCTCAGCCAGGAGAATATTATCCAACATCTCCACCTCCCAACACCCACCCCGGAAGCAAGCAGCCTGTCCGCTGTAATAGGCACCCTCCCTTCTCCCTTCACTGGCGTGGATGCGGGTCCCTGCCCTCTGCCCCAACCCGTGCAGCCTGGACCTCCAAGCGCCCTGGTGGGGCCTCCAGACCCACAGCCCCTCTGACCTCCCCGAGCTCCGGCCACCTGGGCCTGTTGTACAGGGAAGAAGGGAGAACCCACAAAGGGAGCCATCACTGATTTTCAGTGCTTGCTCGGTCTTAACCTCACAGAACTTTTATTTCTACCCAGAATTCTAGATACAGAAGCTCAGGTGGGGAGGGGTCAGCGGGCCCCTCACAGACGGCTGGAGCCTCAGGGCTGAGGAAGGACCTGACCCCACAGACAGCATCTCCAAGCGGCTGAGCCTGTGACCCAGGCCAGCAGGGGCCACCCCCCTCCCAGGTCTGGGGAGCAGCTGGGCTGAGCACTCGGGAAGCCACATCACAAGCCACCAGCCAGCCTCTTAGCCACCACGCAGTAAACTGGCAACCGTGAAGCCACAGACCCACAGGCGGGGTGGGGGAGAGGGGGCGTGTGGCAGGCGTGGGCACAGAGGCCAAGGGCAGGCGCGGGGGGCCAGGAGCAGGGGCGCAGCTGGCTCCATGCAGGCCACATGCCGGGGCTCCTGGGGGAGCCAGGTGAGCGCCCACCGACCGGGCTGCTGGGCCAGAAGCGTGGGGACTCCCTGACGGGTCTAAATGGAGCCTCTGGTCCAGGATGGTGGGGGATGAACGTCAGCTCAAATTATTCTTATCTTAAATAAAACACAGCTGGGGACTTGCCTGGTGGCGCAGTGGTTAGGAATCTGCCTGCCAATGCGGGGGACACGGGTTCGAGCCCTGGTCCGGGAAGATCCCACATGCTGTGGAGCAACTAAGCCTGTGCACCACAGCTACTGAAGCCCGCACGCCTAGAGCCCAGGCTCCGCGACAAGAGAAGCCACCGCAATGAGAAGCCCACGCGCAGCAACGAAGACCCAATGCAGCCAAAAATAAATAAATAAATTAAATAAAAATAAAACACACCTGTACATCAAAAATTGTTTTAAAAGACCTAAAAAGTAAACATACTGACACAATTGATAATTATACTGGAATTGGAGGGCTCAAATTTTGAAACAGAAAAAGCTTTTGCAAGTCCTTAGTAAAATGATTTTACAACCTACTTTTTAAAAACTGGGCAAAAGAAATCATTGGAAAATTAACGAGAGAAAAAAAATGTCCATAACTGTATGAAAATAAGTTCCACTTCACCAGCTGGGAGTGGAGCTGCAGTGGAGTCAGTGCAGTCCCAGGTGGCGGGGCAGGTGTCCTGGTGTCATGTGGTTCCCTCTGTCCCCATGGTTCCCCCTCTGGAACCTGCCAGGGCCCCTCAGGGAGGCTGTGCCCAGGCACGGGACCTGCTCTGAGTTAGAGCAACTCAGAAAACCTGATGAGAGAGCTGAACTGGGGGTACATTCCAGACCCTTGTTTCAGCCTCTGGCTCAACTACCAGTTCCCAGGAATCCGATCCAGGACTGAGCTCTGAGCAGTACTCCCAGGACTCAGGCAGCAGAGAGCTGACAACTGAACTGCTCAGGGAGAGGCACGCTCCTCTGCGGCTGAACTGTGAGGAGTCTATTCAGAAGGTGTAAGATGGTGTCATAACTTGAAAAGCACTTGTGATTAGAAGTCGAATTTGACCTTTAAAAAGTATGATGTGAAGTTTCATAACCCAAGTGCTGCCAAACAGTACACACCTCAGGACGTAAAAAGACTAGACAGAAATACACTGAAACCTCCACAATGCTTGATACTTGCTTGGGTAATGATGGTTATGTGTGTTTTTTTCCCCACATTTCCCTATAGTTACGAAATGCTGTACATAGATGTGAAACTGGAAAAACATAAACACTCACTTTTCCTCTCTGATTGAAGAAGTGCTCTGGTGATTGTAACAACTTAAACATTTATAGGTGTCCTTCAGAATTTTGTTGATATCTTCAGATAAATCATTTTTATCCAGTTTTCTAGAACACAGATTGATTTAATCAAATATTAAATAACCAAAAGATCCTGTCAGATTTCTTTAAATTACCCTAAAAAAATCTGAAGTCCATGAACTTGTGTCCTCACTGAACAGAAGGCCTCAGGTAACACCTTCTCCATTCTCCTGATGACCCCTCCCGCCCTCCTCCCTCACTGCCAGCCCAGGCTCTATCTCCCTCCATCACTAAGGACGGATCCCGAGGACACTGTGCACAGGCCCTGCACCCAGAACGAGTCCCACACCAAGAGCCCACCGAAAGGGAGGCTTGGCCCTTCCCATCTGCCCAGATCCAACCCAGACCAGCACCTGCCTCCCTCTGGACAGCTGTCCTCCTCACTCACACCGGGATCTTCTCACTCACACGCTGGAAATCTCCTCACGCACACACACCAGGATCTCCTCACACCCCGGGTTCTCTTCACTCACGTACACCGGGATCTCCTCACCACACACACCAGGTTCTCTACCATCTATTTCCCTCTCGCCACAGCAGGTCTCTACCTGGGTATAATCTCTCCCATGCACTCTCACCCAGTCCCATGAGGGTCTTGCCCACGACTACTCTCTTTTTGTTCAAGCTCATGGTCCGGTCTCAAGCTTCCTTTGGCAGGGCCAACTGAAGCATCTGACATGGCTGCTGTCCCTCTCTTCTAAAACCACCCTCCTCACTGCTGATGAGCTGCACTCACTCTGGCATCCTCCCCGGAGCCTCTCAGTAAAGGGCGGCAAGGCTGAGCCCGCCATCCAGCCTCACCGTCCCTGCACGTGTGCCCCCCACCCCGGCACAGAGACTAGTCGGCGCCTATCCCCCTTCCCAAAGCACTTACGCTTTTAGCACATTAATCTGGAAAGTGACAGACAGGCCAATAGAACTTCTCTTTTCTTGCTTTAACTGAAGCTCATCCATTAATTCATGTCGGACCTGTTATAAGGTGAAAACAGAATATTAACAGAGATTTAAGCAAATAATTAGGGAAA
>NW_006778824.1:554955-559603 GCF_000442215.2 Lipotes vexillifer | reverse complement strand
GAAAGACCAGATATTTTATTTAGCTATTATTTTACAAATATTCCTCCTTTAAAAGTAAAATTTCATAATTAACAATTATTTTCTCATTTATTATGCTTTATGTTTAGTTTTTCTTATATAATTTAAGTTGATTCCTATATATAAAATTAATAGGTGATGAATGCTCTTTACACACTGTTGCTGTAATTACTTAAACTACTAATTTTCTGCTAACTTTTTAAAACATTCAGTGCTGTTAGAAAGGAAATATTCAGTCACACGAAGGAGATTTCGTTCTGTTCTGTTCATGCTGGTACACATGTATGTATGCTTTTGTATCTCTCAGTGGATGGTCTTGGCTGTTTTTTATACATAGTTTCCTGAAGAATGGCTTAAGAAAATGACTTCTTTCTACAGTTTGGAATATTCCAACTTACCATAAGAGCAAATATTTGTCGATATTTCTGTGGCGCATTAGCCTTGATGAATGGTGCTGCAGTGGCACAAAACTTCGCGGCCTCCTCGTTTTTTCCAGCTTGTAGATAACACTCCAGAAGCTCCCTGGATAATACAAAAATAGTCCATATTAAACCTGGATGAAGTCATTTTCTGCTGCAAACGCCTAATAACCCGGTTATTATATTTTTATGTTTTACGAATTTCAGAAAGATGCAGGGATTGGCCAGCTCCTTACCCCACGCCCAGTATGGGGCTCACTGAGCTGAGGCCGGGGCTGGAAAGCTCGGCCACTGCCTGCAAAGGGAAAGGGCACTGTTTGGCTGTGATTACCAAGGACTCAAACAACGGTGTTTTACAGAAAGAGCATAGTTTTACTTATTTTCTGTTAAAGCCTCCCCAAATAGCTGTAAAGCAGGTGAGGAATGCCTGCACACTCTGGATTCCAACTTCAGGGCCGACCCTCTGGGCCCCCCCCCCCGTAGCATCCACAAAGTCACTGGCCGCAAACAATGCCACCCAAATACAGGAAAGTGTCACCGAGCGCCTTTCAGCCCGCCTGGGGACCACTTGCTGACATCCACACAGGGCTGTATGTCCCTGGGGTTATGCGCTCAGGGCAAGCTTCCCTAAGTGGGGCCACCTGGATGCGTGAGCACTCTGGCCAAGCTGTATGTTGCTAGAATGTCTACTAGTTTCACAACTTATTTATTTTCAAAACCACGAGCCAGGACTATGACACAGGCTCCCACTTCCTGGGTTCTGAGTAGAAGCACGTGTCCTGTGGTAACACCTGTCTGATCAGGACACCGTGATGCCATCTGCAGAGTTTAGAAACATGTGCAGACAAGACACACAAAACCTGATTCTAACTTCGGGCTAGAGAGCACTGCCAGGGCTGCGGTGTGAGATGTGGTCACGGGAGCGGGGAGGGGAAGGCCGGCGTCTGCCGGGTGTCTGGGGACTCACAGCATCAGCTCGGCCCGCCAGCCCTTGTCGTCGTCCTCAGTCTGATTCAACACGCTCACGATCTGGGAGAGGCTGGGGATCAGGCGGTGATGATACCCAGGCTTGAGAAATGGCCTCACCATTTGCCAGTAGAGGACCGATGCATTATACACCAGGAAGTAATACCTGGGGCACAAGAAGAGGGTGGGTGAGGCTCACCCAGAGCCAGTCCCCTTCCTGAGGGAACCCAGGGCCTCTGTCTCTGGCAGGTGCAACAGCCCTGCCCGAGCCGCCCTGGCCTGGCTGCCAGATACACATGTGGGGTGCATGCAGCATCCTCCCAGAGGCAGCCACGTGCCCTGCTCAGCCAAGTAGGTGGCTCCAGTTCAGACCCCGCCACAGGCTCCTGGGTCCAGACCAGAGATCCCATCACTCTTTCAGCCATTCTGAAAAGCAATCAGCTCCCCATAAAAGTACCCAATGAGGAAGCCCTCCTTTGGCTTTCAAGGGATAGAAAAGAATGGGCAAGTGCAGGGGGCACCAATCAGCCAGGAGAGCAGTACAGGGAAAGCGGCTTGGGTGGGGTCCCCATGCGAGCGGATGAAGTGCACGGTGGGTGAGGAGGAATGCTGGGGCGGGAGCAGGGCGCCCCGAGAAGCTGGGCCTTTCCCTGAGGGCTGCAGGAGCCCCCAGGAGAACCCGAGTGAGGAAACCCTGGCGCCTCTCTGGAGGGGCCACCTCTGCCTTGCAGGACCCAGGTACCTGGCAGTGCTGGCTGTCTGGTGGACGGTGCTGCCGATGACCGCTGCGCCCCAGAGGAGGGCGGGCCAGGCCCAGCAGGAAGACAAGGCTGCCTGCTCCTTCGTGGGGTCTACTCAGACCCCTCATCCACTAGCCCCCGAGGCTCCTGGTCCCCCCCAGGCAGTCTGCACGTCCCCCCAAGACCCCTGCAGTGCAGCATTGACCAGGCCCCTCCCCAAGGGTGCACCACAGCTTGGCTCCAGGGCTCCGGGGCATGGTCCCCCTGAAATACCCACTGCCCTTAGAACCTCTGGCTCAAGGCCAGGCCTTGCCATCCAGATGTCCCCGCTGAGGAAGGGTCTGCGGAGCTGAGCCCTATATCCCCAGCACCTACGACAGGGGCTGGCCAGCGGAGGCCATCCACAGCGACACTGGGAGAAGGAATGAATGAACCTAGGGTTTATACTTAAATGTGCTTTAAACGTTGTGTCCTGTTTAAATAGGCTGTATCAATACCAGTTTGTATGCAAACTTAACAATTTCAATAATATTTAAGCAGTAATTAAGTAGAAAACTGTGCTGGAGTTTCAGGGGAATCACCCCTACAGACACGACGCCGTGGGCCAGGTGATCTGCCAGGGGGAGCACAGGCCGGTGGGGGCAGGGCAGGGAGGGAGCCCAGATGCCAACCTCCCAGAGAGGACGAGAATGGGAGGTGCCCGGGGACTGGTCAAAGGCGAGGTTCCCACAGAGAAAGCAGGCAAAAGGCATCTGCAGGTCATAGAGACCTGTGCACGGGGAAGAGGGTGCAGCTAACGGGTCCAGTGTGCACGCAGCCCCGCTCCAACGCTAGAGACGTGAGCCCACAGCCACAGATGCAGTAAAACACGAACAAAACAAGACAAAAACCCCGGCGTCCAGACAGACAGAACCACCTGGTAAGTTCTGGTTCTAAACCTTGTACACACTCAGTTAGAAACAGCCGTTCCGTCATGCTCACCTTGGTTCTCCTTTCGCAAAGTTGATTGCCTTCATATACTGAGTCACGCAATTTTCAAATTCCTCCTAAACAACATAAAGGATGCACAATTAGATCAAATTTGCTACTGGAACATCAATCCCTGTTCACCGTCACTCCCCTGAACATGAAGCCTCTCTGAAGACGGCCCGCCCCACAGGGTGTGAACAGGGAGAGTGGACGCCCACAGAAGCTCTCAGGAGCTCCACCCCCTCCCTAGAAGCCTGGAAGTCCACCCCCCACCCCACCCTGCACCCCACCTCTGCTGCAGGCATCACCAGGCACGGGGCCACAAAGGGCAGAGGTCAAAAGGACACAAGCCAGACCCCCTCAGGGAAAAGCACAGGTGGGAAATGCGGCATCTCACTTCACTGAAGAATCTGGTCGCCCAACTCCCAACAAAGCCGTTTTAAGGTGAGTCTAGCCTGACACCGTCTGGAGGTGGGGGAATTTTAACTGCGGCGGTACAAGCCGTGGAACTTTGAGGAGAATGAAAACAACCTCTCAGGGGAAAAATACAGTAGGACAATTATATATTCATTTCAGGATGGCAAACTAGCTAAGGGTGCTCTTCACCTCGCCAAGACACTCAAGGCTGTGCACACCAAGGCTTCGTGATCCAAAAGGACAATGAAGAAAATCCGGAGGAACCAGCACGCAGGGCTGGCGGGGACGCTGGGACAGGGCCCGGAATCGCCTCTCACCATGTTTTCGGTGGACTTGGGGGCACACAGCTGGGCCCTGCACAGGTGCGCTCGGCCCAGAAACTGGGTGACCGGCCCCTTCACCTTGAAGTACATCCGGATGCAGTCCTCGCTCACCTCGGGCTGCCCCATCTGCGCAAGAACACGGACCCCCCCACCCCAAGAGGCTCACAGAGGGGGCGGCCCAGGGGACCACCCACCAGGGGCTGCCGCTTCCCGCTTCTAGTGCAAACCAAGAAATCGGGGTCCCCTGAAGGCGCCTCCCCAGGACCCCTGGGATTAATCACCTTCAGGGCCTGTTCTGCACACAAAACAAACAGGTCGGGGTTGAAGCTTTCTGTGGGGTCAAACTCTGATTTCCCCAGGTTGGCGGACTTGATCAACTGATAAGCCCTCTTCAGGGACGCAGCATCTATCAGGACAGGAGTTGAGGCAGATTTGGTCATCACGCAGCCATTGCACCACCAAGCAGCAGTGGGGACGGTCAGGACGACCTGGGACAGGGCTGGGGTCGGGCAGGCAACCCCGTGCTGGCCCCCGCGCTGGCCCGGTCCTCTCCGGGGGAAGGAGCCCAGCAGCGAGATGCCCCGAGCTCAGCCCTCCGGGCCCCGAGCAGCGTGAGGTGAATGATCCTTGAGGAACGGTTAGGAAGGACGAAAGGCTTCCTTTGAAAAAGGCGCCTTAGTTTGCCCAAGTCAGACAAATCCTCGAAGTGCTGGCTTCAAGGGGTCACTGGATCAGGCAGGGCGGGGGGTCAACAGGGTGGGGACAGCCTCCCGGTGGGGGGGCGGTGACCGGCGGG
>NW_006778824.1:531031-554664 GCF_000442215.2 Lipotes vexillifer | reverse complement strand
CCCGCCCACCCTGCTGGCTCTCGGCGCGGGCCAGCTCCTGCATTATGACCGGATCCATGGCGCCGGCGTCCGAGGCGCCCGCTGCCCGACGTCCGCTGGCTTTCTCTCCGCGGCCCAGGGGTTGCCTAGCGACAGAAGCGCGCGGGGACCTACGGGTCGGCGGCGGGGCCAGACTTGTCCGGAGGCGAACCGCTCCGGCGCCCACCCGGTGAGTGCGCCTCCAGCCCCTCGGAGAGGACGTGAGGGCGAGGCGCCCGTCTGACCGGGGTCGCGTCCTCGCAGGCTGGTCCGCAGGCTCTGCCCCGCCTCCCGCCCCTGCCCACCCCCGTAGCGGGGCTGCCCAGTGCAGCTGCCGCGGGTTCCGATCTGGGTCCCTGCCGGTCCAGGATGCCCAGGGTTCGGGCCCTGACCCTCTGCTGAAACCCCCTCGCAGTCTCCCAGAAAGCGGTCCTGCGTTCCTTAGCTCATTCATTCATGTATCCTGCAAATAGTTAATTGCCCCCTGCCACTGGCCGGGGCTGAGCTGGGCCTGAAAAGGCAGCCGGGTGGACGGCCGCCCCCGTGGGGAGCGGACATCACACCCGCACAGAGTAACTGAGCGCCCGGGGCGCCGCCAGGGCAAGCGCGGGAGCCAGGCCACTTGTAGAGTGGTGTGGTCCCGAGGCGGGTGTAGGGGAGAGTGCCCCAAGCTCAGGGCAGTTGAGCTGAGGTCTGAAAGAGGGGCCAGGTGCTGGACAGAGAAGGAAGGGGAGAGGATGTCCAAGGAGTAGCGCTTGCCAAGGCCTGGGGAGGGGCGCGGGGTGGGGGGCACAGCAGTGCGGATGGGGGGTGGGGTCAGGAGAGCGCGACTGACAGGGCCGGTTCTTCCTACTGCTTGAAGCGGTGTGCGTGGGTCTGAGCATGTTCCGTGGGCGCCAGGTGAAGACTGGGTGATGGACGTGGCGCCAGGGAGGGCCAGGGGACCCTTGACTTCGGGACTCCACACCTGGGGGTGGATGGGGGCACGGGCCAGCCTGGGGAGCTCCGGGTGGTGTGGGGCTCAGGAGGACGTCGGGCCTTCTGTCTGGGACATGTGGATCGGGTGCTCAGAGCCGACATTTGTGGGAGGTGTCTGAGCTGGGAGGAGAGGTCCGGGGCTGGAGGCTCAGGCCTGTGGGCAGGTGTGCAGAGGTGATGGCGTGTGGGTGAGATTGCAGAGGGGGAGCATGGCGGGGCGGGGAGTGCTGGAGGCAGCCCTTGAGACCCCTGGGCCGTGGGCAGGAAGAGGTGCAGGGGAGACTGGAGAGGTGGACAGGAGGCCTGTGCAGGGCTGGGTCCCCAAGCCAAGGCAATGAGGAGAGAGGGATCAGCCAGGTCAAATGTGGCCCAGACAGTGGTGAGGTGAGCCCTGGGAAGTCACTGTCGGGGGGAGGAGGCCGGTGACTCAGGAATAGCTACATCTCTAATTGGAGGGCGAGGGGGTGGGTGTTGGAGGGGGTGGAAGGGTGAGTGAGGGAGAGGAGGCAGAGGGAAAGACTTGGATACATAATTCTTTAAGAAGTCTGGCTCTTAATGGGGAGGAAAGAGACTGGGGGGAGATGATGTAGGGCCTTTGGTGTCTGGGGAGGTGTCTTATTAAAGGTAAAAGACAATTAAGCACTTTTCAAGTTGATGGGCTTTTATTCGTAAACAAAGTGATCATGGATGTAAACAATCCTGCGGTATCTACAAAACTACTGCAACTGCTGCTAAGCGAACGTGGCCAGGAGCAGGATACAGCGCTATCCGTGGATGTCAATTGTATCAGTGTATGCTGACAACCAACAGAGAAGGGCAGAAACGTACCATTTAAAATAGCATCAAAACCAACTACCTTGGGATAAATTTAACAAAAGATGTGTTATTACTGTTCCACTGAAAACGACAACATCTTGCAGTGCGAGACTCCAGGGCACGCCGTGAACGGAGAGGATCGCGGAGCTCGTGACTGGAGCTTATCTGTGACGGGTCCTTCTCCCCAGGCTGATCTTTCTACTCAATGAAACCTCAGTCAGAATCCCAGGAGTGCTTTTCTGGAAACGGAAAAGCTGATTCTACAATTTATATGGAAACACAAGGGCCTGGAACGGCCGAGGTAGCCTTGAGGAAGAGGAACAAAGTCGGGGACTCAGACTCTCCTGGATTTCAAGACCTGCTCTGAAGCCGCGGCGCGGGCTGCCCCGGTGGCGCAGCGGTTGGGAGTCCGCCTGCCGATTCCGGGGACGCGGGTTCGGGCCCCGGTCCGGGAAGACCCCACGTGCCGCGGAGCGGCTGGGCCCGTGAGCCGTGGCCGCCGGGCCTGCGCGTCCGGAGCCTGTGCTCCGCAACGGGAGAGGCCACAGCAGTGAGAGGTCCGCGTACCGCAAAAAAAAAATAAATAAATAAAAAAACAAAGCCACGGTGTTTCAGACAGTGTGGTGTTGGTGAAAGACAGATGAATAGACCAATAGAACAGAATAAATAGTTCTGAACCAGACCCACGTGGATTCAGTCCATTGCTTTTGCCACATGTGCCACTTCAAGGGGGAAAGGAAAGTCTTCGCAACAAGTGACGCCAGAACAAGTGGGCAGTGAATTGCCTGGAACCTGCATCACACCATGGACAGAACTAATTTGAGATGGGCCGTAGGTAGACTTTAAAAGTAAAATCTAGGTGCGCACAGCTTCTGGAGTAAAACAAGATGCTTCAGCACCCTGGAGCAGACAACAGTTTCTTAGGTAGGGAATAAAAAATGGCATCAAAGGAAGAGAAAGAAAGCTGGCCTCATCCAAAGTGAAGCCTGTGCTCTTCGAAAGGCACTGTTAAGAAGATGAAAAGGCAAACCACAGGTTGGTTGAAAAGAATCACAGTGAACATCTAACAAAGGACATGTATCCAGGTTATAGAAAGAAAGCCAATAATAGATCAATAATAAAAAGACAACACAAATTTTAAAAGACGGGCATAAACTTGAATAGACTCTCAAAAATACAAGCTATTTGAATATCCAATAAGCATGTGAAAAGGTGCTCAACGTTGTTGGTAATCAGGGAAATACAAATTACAAATTTTCAAAAAGAGATGTCACCATAGACCCACTAGAACGGTTACAATGGAAACAGCCGACAAAGGTGGATGTTGGGATTCTTCTGCACTGCTTGTGGGGATATGAAATGTGCTATCACTGGAAAACGATGTTTTTAATAAAGTTGAACATTCCCCTACTCTCTGACCCAGAAATCCTTCTCCCAGGCATTTACCCAGAAGAATGACCACATGTATGCACAGAGATGTGTACGAGAAATTTACACAGCAGCTTTATTCTGAATGGCCCCAGGGTGGAGACAACCGCAGATGCCCAATGGTAGACAGTTGTGGCACAGCCACGGTGGACCACAACTCAGCAACAAGAGTGAACCAGCCACGCGACCCCAAGGTGGATGAATCGGGGCAAAAGCACCAGGCGTGAAAACCATCTGCACACTCCCTTTTCCACGAAATTCTAGGACAGGCAAAGGGACACTAAGGTGACAGAAATCGGGTGGGGGCCTGACTGGGGAGGGGTGGCATACAAGGTCCACGTCTTGACTGGGCAGTTGGGCACCTGGTCGTATGCATTTTTCAAAATGCAGCGAAGCGACATTTAAAGCAGGAGCATCTTCTTTTACTGTGATGACAGCCAAGCCGGAATGAACCATGAGCTGGGCCCACTCAGAGCCGGGCTCCGCGGGCTGGGCGGGTGGACCAGAACCAGGGGTCAGCCGGCGGGCGCTTTGCCTGGGAAGCTGAGGGAGGCCAGGTGGTCTGGGGAGGACTGGGTGTGGAGGAGGGTGAGCGAGTGGGTGACAAGAGGCTCCTGTGGGCCCTGTGTTGTGGGGCCGTGAACCCCGAGTGGCACCCCCATCCCCAAGAGGCTCCCGCAGGGCACAGCTGCTCAAGTCCAGGGTGAGAGAAGTTCCCCTGGGGGCCTTGTAGGTGGGAGGCTGAAGGAGCAGGGGAGGTGGGTGCGGGCATCGGGCGGAGGTGACCGGGGGGGAAGGCTGGCGGGCAGGGTGGGGTGGGTCTTGGTGCCCTGGGCAGGGCTGGGCTCTGGTGACGTGGCTGGAAGAGCCCAGAAGGCCAGCCTGGAAAGGGGAACGTGTCGTGGACGATTTGACAGTCGGCAGCAGAGGGGCAGTAGAGCAGATCTCCCTCACCTGGCCTCACAGGCTTCAGGGAGATCTTGTCGTGCTCTGTCTTCTCCCCTTCTTCCTCAGGAATAGATCCCAGCTTTTAGCAGGTGCAAGACGTCCCCAGTTCCTGCCTTCCTTATGACCAGTATGGCCAAGTAACCCAGCT
This sequence comes from Lipotes vexillifer, assembly GCF_000442215.2. Classification (NCBI taxonomy): domain Eukaryota; kingdom Metazoa; phylum Chordata; class Mammalia; order Artiodactyla; family Lipotidae; genus Lipotes; species Lipotes vexillifer. Next base: position 550,328 of record NW_006778824.1, on the reverse strand, counting down.
CTGGTCACTGCAATGCAGCCTTAGGGGAGTGTAGTGCTCAAAGGGAGAGCAGCCCCTTCTTTGGTCCTTTTGTCTGCTGGTGGGACAGTGGCTATGAAGACTGGAGCTTGAGCATCCATTTTGTGCCATGAAGAGGAAACCTCCATGCTGGGGTGAAGGAGCCCGGGTCCCCTTCCGTGGGCAGCTGCTCAGTCCTGAGAAGCCTCACGTGAGAAAGAAGTAAACTTCTCTCTTGTTGAATTCACAGCTGCTTTGTGTTTCCTGAGACACCTGCAACCGACATCCTCACCAGGGCTTTAGCTGTGCCCGTTGGTGAAGGTTAGGACGCAAATGCAGACCACAGGGCAGTAGGAGGGAGGGGAGACGTCCTACACATTTTCTGACAAGTGTCTAAGTTTTCTTAGATGAAGTTTAGAGCCCGGTGCATGATGAAATATGGATACACGTGTACACACACGACAGAAGAAGCTCTCCCTGGACATCGCTTTGAAACCTGAACACCCTTTCTTCCCCAGTGTCCGGAGCCGCGCACCACCTTGGAGGGAGAAGCCTCCAGTCCCTGTCAAATTAGCCAGCGATTAGTCCTCACAGAGGGCTCTCAAATGTGTCTTTGTTTATTCATAAAGACATCCGGCACCATATGCATAGCAGTTATAAAATATTTAGTCCCACCGAGGAAGTGTCTCACAGACATTGCGTAGTAAGAGACTTCCAGAGTCCTAGAGCATTAAATATTAAAACTCATGTTTCCAGTTTTACAGCAGCCTTAAATATTAAGAGTGGACAACAAAAGTTATTTTTTGCCGGATGGTATTTCATTTAGCAAAGACAGTTCAGGTCAGGCCCACTCTTTGCTTTATCTCCCCAAGGATCAAGTTGGAACTTGTGGGGCGCCACGCGTTTCCCCCTGAAATCCTCCTCCGCTCCCTCCAAAAGCTGAGTGCACAGAGGAGCTTGGATAGAAGGCCGGGTGTCTGCCCAGGTGGGGCCCACTGACCGCCCAGGAGGCAGCTCCGCAGAGCCCTGCGCGTGGCTGTTTCCCGCCTGTGCCCCGCAGCCCCGTGGGCTTCCTTCCCTCTGGGCTGTGAGGAAAGGTCCTGCTCCTGTGAGCATTGCACTTACAATATGCGCCTCAACATCAGTACGTAAGGTTGTCCTGCGGTTTCTTCTCAAACAAATAATTGGGACGCTTGTCCTTTTTTCCGTTCTTTCCTGTGCTCTTGAACTGGTTTTCATAACATTGTAATTATGTGTTTCTTAAAGGTTCACTAGAGCTTGTGAAACTGGACATTTTCTCTTCTTGTTTTGAGCAGGTGTGCGTGTGTGTGATGTGCGTATATGTGCTTTTGTGTATGTGTGTGTGGGTATTTGTGTGGATGCATACGTGTGCATATATGCTCGTGTGTGTGTGTCTGGTGTATGTGTACATGTGTATGGATGTGCGTGCGTGTGTGTGTGTGTGTGCTGCACGCGTGTGTACTGTTGCAGCTCTTTTGCAACACTCTCATCTGTGGTAACTGGCTCCTCCTGACTCAATTTGGTAATTTACATTTTCCTAGAAAAGCATTCATTTCATCCAAATTGTAATATGCATATGGGGTTGAACAAAGTAGTCATTTATGGTTGTTTTCCATTTTCTCTGTATCTGGGGCTGTTTTTTCTTCTTATTTCCTTATTTTCTGTATCTCTCTTTTTTTCCTGATTAGGTTAGCTAACTTATTTTTTAAATGTTATTGTTTTCCTTTTTTTTTAAGAACCAGCTTTTGGATTCATTTATTGATTCTATCATTTTTTATTTTTTAAATCATTAATTTCTTCCTTAGTTCTTATCCTTCTGTCTGCTTAACTTAGCTGTATTTTTAGTTCTTATTGAATTGGATGCTTGATTTATTATTTTCACCTTTTCTTAGTAATTAATGTAAGTAAAAAAGAGTGACTTTTCATCTGAGCACTATATTAGCTGTATCCCATGAGTTCTGATATATAATGCAGAAGCCTGATTCTCAAATTGTTGAAATGTGTTTTTTATACAAATAGCTGGGGGTGTGGCAGAGAACCCGCTAGCCCATTGATGAGGAAACTGGCGGATGGCCATGAGGTCCGAGGTTGCAGGACATAGAGTCCCGCCAGTGGACCAGGGACAGTGAATCAGTTTCCTGCCTCAGATCCACACCTGGTGCACGTCACACGGGACGATGAGTGTATAGCCTTGGGGTCACTTCTGTACCCACACGCCATCCCCTTTCCACAGGGTAACCTCTGACTCCCCAGGTTGGCCAGCCAGCCCTGGGGTCACGACGGGAGCCCCCAGAGCTCTGCCCGCTGCACGGGGCAGGCGAGGGTGGAGCCTGATGCTGAAAATCAGAGCCCTTAGCTGCCTTACTTCCAAATTCTGGATGCATTTTCTTGAGCAGTAGGGATTACCCTAGGATTGCTTTCTAGATATTCTGTAATGAGAGTTCTTTCTTCTCTGGCTCAGGAGTTTCTTACGCAAGTTGAAAGCTTTTTGTTTCCTGCCACTTCAGCTTCTCGTGGTGTCGCATTGTGAGGAGAGACCACTGTCCCGGCTGCACCTGTTTTGCTCTGCACCTTTGGGCCCAGATATGCAACCGATTCTCAGGACGGTCCCGCAGGCACTGGAAACATCATGACACGTCAGTTAGAACCAGGCACCGATTCTGCTGTCCAGGTCTCTGCATCCTCACCTTTGAAGACACAGCATCGCTGGTGTGCTTCTGCCTCGGTCTCCGTGCTCACCTGCAGGCTTCCTTGCTTTCAGGGCCTCTGGTCCTGTGTCACGTGACACATTGGTGTTGGCAGCCATTCCACCTGCACTGTGGGTTATCACCTCTGTCATATTGTTCATTTCTTTTGCCTGGAGTCCAACCTTGTCTGATGTGAAGGTCACAGCCCTCCTCCGCTTTTCTCTCCCTCACAGTTTTGTGTACCTTTGTGATGTAATTTCTTGACCTGCAGTGAAATGCACAGGTCCTAAGTGCCACGTTTGGAGGGGTTTTGACAAATGCATACACCCCGTAACCACACTCCCACCAGGACATGGGTCATCCCGTCACCCACGGAGGACCCAGTGTCCCTCCCCCAGAGACAGCACTGCTCCGATTTCCACCTCCACGGTTTGCCTGTTTAGAACTTCCTGTAAATGAAATCTTACCGAGTGTTCCCTTCTGCGTCCGGCTCTTTTCCTCACTCAGCATAACCTTCCTGAGGCTCGTCCGTGTTTCTGCGTGTGTCGGCGGCACCTCCTTTACACGGCCATGTGGTGCTCTGCTATGTGAGCACACGTGATTACGTATCTGTTCCCATGTTGTGGGACTTTGCGGGTGTTGGTCTGGGTGTTACGAACAAGGTTACCATGAGCTCCACGTGCAAGTGTTCCTTGGACGTTTGTTTTCATCTCTTTTGGGCAGAGGCTGAGCAGTGGGAGGCTGAGGTCCAGGGTGGGTGTACGCTTGCTTCACAAAAACTGCAAACTGTTTTTCAAAAGGCTGCACCACTTTACCACCAACAAGGCAGGAGAATCCGGTTGACCCAGATATTTGGCAACACTTTGTGTAATCTGTCTGTTATTTTAGCCATTCTCGTGGGTGTGAGATGGCATTTAATCGTGGTTTGAATTTGCATTTCCTTAATGACTAATGATGTCGAGCACTTTCACGTGCTTTCGGACTTTCCTGTGTCTGACCAAGTCTGAGAAGTGTCTGTCCAAGTCTGTCCTGGTCACTTTGGCTTCCTTGGGAACCGTCCAATGCATCCAGGATTTCAGATCATTAGCACAGAATTGTGCTGACAGTCTGTGGAGCTTTAATTTTCTAACTCTGCGGTTAGTCTCTGCTTCCCAGAACTAATTTTGTACCTTGACTTTTCCTTTGATTTTTTTTTTTTTTTTTTTTGCGGTACGCGGGCCTCTCCCTGTCGTGGCCTCTCCCGTTGCGAAGCACAGGCTCCAGACGCGCAGGCTCAGCGGCCATGGCTCACGGGCCCAGCCGCTCTGCAGCATGTGGGATCTTCCTGGACCGAGGCACAAACCCGTGTCCCCTGCATTGGCAGGAGGACTCCCAACCACTGTGCCACCAGGGAAGCCCTGATTTATTTTCTTGATTCAATTATCCGTTGGTTTAGCGAGTTTGTTGTTACCATTTTGCTTTTTTTTTTTTTTTTGCGGTACGCGGGCCTCTCACCGTTGTGGCCTCTCCCGTCGCGGAGCACAGGCTCCGGACGCGCAGGCCCAGCAGCCATGGCTCACGGGCCCAGCCGCTCCGCGGCATGTGGGATCCTCCCGGACCGGGGCACGAACCCGCGTCCCCTGCATCGGCAGGCGGACCCCCAACCACTGCGCCACCAGGGAATCCCCATTTTGCTTTTTTTAAAAAGAGCTCCAACAAGATAGGAACCAGCAGGCTATGCAGGCTCCACACAGACCCCAAGCCACCGAGATATCTGTCAGACGGAAGGGGCTGGTGGCAGGCCTGGGGGACAAGCGCAGGCTCAGGGAGGGGGAGCGACCAGGCACTCCACACGTTTCTCTGGCCGACTGTGCTCGCACCACTGACCCTATGTGGCCACTCGTGCCCCCGAGGGTGGCCGCTCCCGTCCGGGTGGCCGGTGAGGAGGGATTGGCTGCCTGGCCTCCCCCCATCGCAGGTCAGTGGAGCAGAGGCAGCCTCGGCCTGGTAGCCATGGGGCACAGGTGCCTCCTTTCCCTGCCCCCCAGGTGTGGACGTCGCCGGAGACCCCCAGGTGGGCACAGCAGAGGCTGGTTGCCCAGGGTGCGCTGGAGTGGGGTCCAGGTCACTGGGGTTTGGCAGGCCGGGCAGTAGGAGGCTTCCTAGTGGGAAGGGGGCTCAGGCTGCCCCCCAGGAGGGTGGGTCCTGGAGGTTAGTTAGGGGAGCCTGTGGCCTTCCCGGTGGGTCCCGAGTTGGAAGGGGGAAGAGTGACAGCCGTTGGCCGCGTGCTGGTGGGTTTGGCCCGGGCGCTACAGGGAGTGGGTTAGAGTTCCCTGTCGGGTGTGATCTAGCCCTTCAGAGTTTCCAAGGCTCCCGCTGAGATTTCCTCCTCAATCCTGTGGAGCCTGGGAGCTCCCTTCCCACGCTCAGCCAGGCCCATCCTCGGGCCCGATTCCCGGCCTTCCTGGTTCGGTGCCCTGACACGGGCAGCATCTCCAGGAGGTCACGCGTCCTTTGCTTCTGGCTGAGCCTGGTCCTTGATGGTGTCCTTCCTCTAATGGACTTTGGAGCAAGTGGTGATCGAACCCTGTCCCCGGAGCTTGGCCCTGACCGCTGACAGGAAAGGCACAGCCGTGGTGAGGTGAGGGGGTAAGCACACAGCTCTGGTCAGCCCTGGGCAGGAAGGTCCTGGGCCCGGGCAGGCAGTGTGACCAGGGCGGAGGAAGGGCCGCAGCGGGCATCCTGAGTCTGCACCAACCTGCACTGGAAACAGGGAGCACCAGGCATCTGCCTGCCTCCTCGGGGTCTCCATCTGGGTTAATCTTGTGTTTCTGATGTGCAGCTGGGGCTCTAGCCCAGCTCTGTGCTTTCTGTGCTGGAGTCTGGGGTCATTTTGTTCTGTTTGGGGACTGTAGCCTTTCCCACTAAGGACACACTTCTCTCCTTGAACATCAGGAACCCAGTGACCACCTGGGCCAGGGGCTCCTCCTCAGCTGCAGGGGTGACCGGCCACTGCCCACGGGGAGGCCCACCGCCCTTCCAGCTGGGGTGCTGGGGGTGGTCTTCTCCGGGCCAGGACCTGGACATCCCAGGTGTCCAGGGAGCCTGATCCCCACCTGGGCTTCACGTCTGCTGACTGCATTGAGACACAGCATGTCCCAGAGAAGCAGGAGTGGGCGTCCTGCCAATCAGGCCCGTCTGTCTGCCCGGGACCATGGCCGACCAGGGCTGGGGTGGGAGGGCGACCTCTCAGGACTGCGGATGTTCTCCGGGGTTCATGCAGAGTTCGCAGGTCGGAGGTCAGCCTCCTGTTTACAGAGTTGCCGGCCCCCCCAAGGGGGCCCTCACTTGTCTTTGTGTCACCGAGTCTGCCGCCCCCAGTTCTGGGTACAGATCGGAAGCTCAAGGCCCTGACCCCGCTCGGGGACCCAGAGGGGTGGCAAAAGCCCAAATCCTTTGCCAGGTGGACACCAGACCTTTTCAGTTTACGTGATTTTTCTGGAATTGTGCCTCCTGTTTGAATGGTTCCCAACCCCCAGGTCCTGCCCAGGAACCAGCTGGGGTCAGGGCTGGGGGCAGGGTCTGAGGCAGGGGGTAGCCTGGGTCCAGGATGGAGACACCAAGTCCCTCCCTTGGGACGTCTCTCCATGTCTGTCTCCGCTCCAGTGGCACAGCCTCCTGGGATGCAAGTCTGAGGAAATGAATTGGGAGCAGCCTCCCATCCTGCTGAGCCCAGTCCTGTGTCCACCTTTGAGGGCAGAAGTCTGGGTGGAAGGGCTGGCGTCTCCTAGTCAGAGGGAGGTGGACGGGGTCCGGGCTCTGCAAATCTGGGGAGTTGGGGCCTCTCCTGGACATCAGCCTTGTCCCCACGACTTCAGGGTCAGGGTTTGTCATCACGGGAAGAGATGGATGAGCAGAGAAGGACCAGCCCTCAGTTCCCACGAGGTCGCCCAGTGGTCCCTGAAATCAGGGCCCGGGTCTGGAGTCAGCCTCTCAGCCCCAGGTCAGCACAGCTGTGGACCTTCTGTATAGAGTTTGACAGACGAGTCACATGCAGGTTGCCAGGCGGCCCTGGCTCCCAGGTGCGGGGCACACTCGGCCCCCAGACACCTAGGACCAGCCTTGGGGTGTCACCTTGAAGAAGAGGGGCTCAAAACCCAGGCGGTTGCCGGGGCCTCTGCAACACTAGGAGCTGCGCACACGGCCGTGGGCTGGAGGCCCTGTACCGCGGGCACCGTGTGGCCTGGGGGACCCCAGTGACGCAGGGAAGTCCCACCTCCTGTCCTGCCGCCTGGCTGGCCAGGTGCCTGCAGTCTTGGACCCGGGGCCCTGGCTTCACCTTCTCCCAAGAACAAACCGCGTGGCCGGGCAGAGCGTGGAGCCTGCCTGCCTCCTGGTTCCAGCGCCTGCGTCTGGCCTGCCTACCCCTTCCAGAGCCCAGCCCTCCATCCCTCTGTCCCCCAGCGCCCCCCACCCCGTGCGCTCTGTCCTTGGGGGGTCTGCTCTCACTACCCCTCAGTGTCACCTGCGCAGGCTTAACCGGGGGCCGGGGTGGGGGGGGCTCGTGTCTCCAATCCTCCGTCTTTATCCAGAATTGGGGTTGGCAGACTTAGGAAAAATCAAACATACACCAAAGGACACCCAGTTACATTGGAATTTCAGATAAAAAATTAGTTTTTCGTATAAATATGTCCCATAAAATACTGCGCCGACCAAATATGGCATGGCTCCTATATATACTAAAAAAACAGTATTTGTTGTTTACCTAAAATTCGAAACTGATGAGACATCTTGTATTTTATCTGGCAACCCTACCCAGAAGCTTCGATCCGAGAACTTCATATTCAGCCAAAGTACCTCCTAACATACCTGCAAAAACTCAGGAAACGTGGTCCCCAAGAACCTTTCCTGAAGACCCAGGGAGAAGACAAACCGCAGTCACTGGAGACCAGGGGGTTTGCGTCCAGAGCGAGGGGCCTGGGCTCCTCCTAGGGCACCTCTGGGCACTATGGCTGCAGGTTAGAGGTCAGTACTAAGGATGTAATAGAGAAATCACTTCAGTAACAATAGTTGTTAAGGGAGGGGAGGGAAAAGAAGGTAGAAAACAGTCTTTAAAAAATTATTTAAAATTGATATATCAATTAGTAAAAATAGAAGAATATTTAAATGTGTAGCATAGACACTGGACAGATGGAGGAAAGTGTTACTCAATGAAATCTGGTTGGTGGACAGGAAGGCCCAGAGTTACAAAGTGGAATACATCCCATAACACCGTGGTTACATAGAAACCACTGGGAAAAGCTTCCCCCCGAAGCCACGTCCTCCACAGTGTTGGAAGGAGCTCACAGAAACCAAAGCAGAGCAGTCACAGATGATTTGCTAAAAGAAAAATTCAAAAAACAATAAAGACAGAAGGTTTCACATAAAAATTTGAAAATATAAATGAAATAAAACAGAAACAAATATAAATATGTAATAAGACCAATTTAATATCAGGAAAAGAGCCCAAACTCTCCTGTTGAATGAAAAAGACTCAAACTGGACAAAACAAGCCTATTCGCTGTGAAAGGAAACACACAAACAATTAAGTGACCCAGAAATGTTGAACATAAAAGAGGAGACAAAGGCCTAAGAGAAAATGCAGGAGACAGAGAGACAGAGAAGGAAAAGGAAGGAGAAAGCAGAGACAGCATCCTGGGATCAGACAAGGTTAACATCAAATCTGAAAAGCATCGATCAAAAAGAAGTAGAAAAATATTAATACCAGAGACTTTAATTCTGCCTCAGGTAAAGACAGATCAGGTAGACAAATGTTAAGATTTTATATATTAATAACAGTCCTCCAATTCAGATATCTATATATATATCTCCGGCTGAAAATAGAGAATAAACTTTTTTTTTTCAAGTGCCCAGGGAATATTCAATTATTGATCATGAATCAGGTTAACAAAAATCCCTCAGTACAGTCCCCAAAGTAGAAATAGCAGAGACAGCAGTCTGATCATAAGACAAAGCACATCTAGAATTCGGCCATTCTAACGGGATAAACATGTCTCTGTCTTAAAGAACTCTCAGATTCAAGAAGAAATCAAAACACATTTATTAAATCGAGTATCTAACTCAAAAGAACTGGAGGGAGGTCATGCACATCCCTGCCAAAGACAGTAATGGAGGAAAAATAAATACTTGTGATTACAAACCAAACTTCATATTAGCCATCCAACCCGAATTTTAGAAAAGAATGACATTAACCTAAGAAAAGCACAAGGAAGGAATTAAAAAGATAACAGAAAAGAATTAGAAAGCAGAAGAACCAAAGCACTGATAGATGAATCCAACATCTGGTACCCCCCAATCACCACGCTGAGGTTTGCTAACTTGATGGCTGAACTCTGGGGACCGAAGAACAGCTTGGGACAGGGAGAGGGGCTGTGTCACCGTGGGGCCGGGACTTGGGGTGACTTTAGCTGGTGCGGGATTCTCTGGGTGCTTTCCTTTGGGGCTCTGCCCAAAAGTGCATCTGAGTCCATCCCCGTTCCCTTGGCAGGAAATGATAAAGACAACCAGTCAGCTGAGAGGGGACACAGAGCACATGCCTCAGACTCAGGTCAGACCCCAAACAATGCACCACAGGACAGTGGGTCCCAAAGCAGCTGCACTGGGCACTTTTCTTTTGTCCCGGCCACCCCACACCTGCTCCTCACTCCTCAGCCTGGGGAACCTCCTGCTGCTCTCAGACCGCCGGGGACCCCCAGCCTACTCCTGGCGGCAGTTATGAGCCCCCTTGCCCCCTCCCATTCCCGTGGTCACAGACACCAAGGAGCTTGAGTCCCTTTGGAGGAATCTAGAGAATGAGGCTCTGCGTGCATGTGAGAGTGTGTGCACTTGCGCAGCCACAGACGCTGCTGGTGGTGGCGCTGGCAGCCCCGCCTGCCTCTCCCACGTTGTCCTTGTCGGAGCCCGGGTGGCGCAGGGCCACCCGCTTCTCAGTGATCCCGCCCCGCGTGCAATCGTGATGCACAGCCCAGATAACTACAGGGTGTCCGCGTTCTGATATCCAAGGGCGGAAAGGAGGACTAAGCCTCCGTCTAGCTCAGAGCCCCGGGGCCGTGGTCCAGGCTGGTCAGGTCGACCAACCCAACCCTATAACCAGGCACCGGTGCCGAGCCTTCCTGCCCAGCTCTGCAGGAATGTGCCCTTTTAGCCCAAAATTCTTGTGGGACTAGTTACGGAAGCGACGGGCAAGTCTCTGCGGAGGCTCAATTTTTCACGGCCTCACTTGCCAGTGGGCGATGTGGCAGCTCCTCCTTTAAAATCCTCCTAAGAAGCCATGCTTGGGAGGCAGGCCCGAGTCTGGGTGGAGAGGTAGGGGTCCTGCGGTGACCGCTCCGTACTGTGGCCCCTGGGGCCGGGGAACGGGACAGAAGCCCCATCCCCCAAGCCTCCCCAGGGCCCACAGTGCCGCTCTTGGGCCTCCCCGTGGGACCCTCACTCACCGCTGCGCTGCTCCCACTCGGCACCTGCCCCCCCACCTCCCGTGGGTGCTGCCCGGAGCCCTCGATGCGAGATCCCGGGGCTGGGGATGGGTACACCTGCCGTGTCCTGGACCCTCTCGTGAGCTGGGTTCACGGTCATCCAATTCACATTCATGCGCTTGGGACAGTCTGACGGCCCTCGGAGAGGGCGTTCTTCTGCTGGTTTACAAAAATCAAGACACGCCGGAAGCCGCTCGCGTCCTGGCTCCGAGCTACCCCGTTACCTGCCCATGGGTCTGGGGCCTCCCCCACCGGCCTTGGACCCCAGCACACGCCCTGGGAGTGACGCCCTGGTCCGCGCTCTCTCCCTGCAGCACTGAGCCTGCTTCAGGAGTTACCCACCAGGGCTCTTGGTCTCCTTAATCAATAGAAATTATCAGAGGCCAGACAAGAAATTCCGGGAAGGCGGTATGCGGGTCCTGCTGCAGGAGGGAGAACAAACAGGCTCCATTGCTTGCTGGCTCCCTGAAGGGGGGCAAAGCTTGTTTCTTATACAGGGTGAGGGTAGGGGCAGGTCCAGGGGTCGGGCCGGAGGGGCTGCTTAAGTTGTTTGCCCGCCCCTTAGGTGGTGGCGTGTGCAGGGGGCATGCGCGCAGTTCCCTGCTTTTGCTCCAGGCTCTTCAGAAGTGGCAGTTGGGTTTTTTTGGTTTCTTTGTATCTTTTGTCTAGAATTTGCCTCAACTGCCATGCACGCAGTTCTTTTTAGTCCCACACGGTTACTTTGTATTCTGTTGCTCCAGGAGAGGTATGTCCAGATGCAAGCACTGCAGCACTGCTGCAAACGGTCCCAGGTCCCAGCCTGTCTCAAGAGGACCTGCTCCCCAGCCCCCCGGCCTCCCCTCCCTCCACCTTCTGCCTCGGTCTCTCCTCCCCACTCAGCCTCTGAGTGACAGGCCAGGCCCAGAGTCCCAGGTGGCCAGGCCCCAAACCTGGGCTGCTGGCAGGTTTGGCTGTTCTCTGCCCGAGACGCAGGCCTGTCCTTGGAGTGTAGATGGCTGCCTTCCCTCTATGTGTCCTCACACGTCGTCCCTCTGTGTGTCTGTGTCCTAATCTCTCCTTAGAAGGACCCCAGTCCTTCAGGATCCGGGCCCACCCTAACGACCTCGTGTAACCTAATCACCTCCTTCAAGATCTCCAGCTCCAAATAGAGTCCCTTGTGAGGGGAGGGGGTTAGGATTTCAACATTTGAGCTTTGAGGGACTCAATTCAGCCCAAACTGTAGAGAGCAACTTCTAACTTCCTGCCCTACGTTCCAAACCTGCCCGCCCGTGGGGCCGGAGGCAGGGCTCCCCCTCACACCCCCTCCCCCCGCCGACCGAGAGCAGCGCAGACCACGGATCTGGGGGGACCTGGGGGGCATGGGTAAGGCAGGATTGAGGAGCCGAAAATTTCTACAGTTCAGGGCTACTCGGGTGCGTCGATAAGATCATGTGAATCCAGGTCTCAGCAGCATTAAGTCCCTGGGGCCCAGCCTTCAGAACAGAATCTGAAAAGTTATGAAGACAAATCAAGTATAAAACCTTAAATCAGTCTCTACCCACTTCAGCTTTCCTCTTTGGAGGCTGTTTACAAACCTCGGGGAGCCAGGCCCTGGCACTGAGCGGCTGCTCCTCCCTGTGGGGCTGAAACAAGAAGGTGAAGCTATAGGTTTCCACGAAAGTCTCCTAGAACGTTATTTCCCCTGTTCTTGTTACTATTGTCTCAAATCTGACATCGGCCTTTAAGATCTTGTCACTTCAGTGAAAAGATGAAACTTGGAGACGGATAGGGGCAGCGTGGAGGGAACTGTGTGCCACTGACCAGACCTGGCGTCGGACACACCAGTGGAGCATCGAGTCCACCTCACCGTGAGGCCGTCGTGCTCTCACGCGTGAAATGAGGCGAATAGTCGCCAGGTCTTTGCTGTCAGTCCTTAGAATCAGGCTGTTCTCCCTGCCTTCGCGTGGCCAGGCCCTGGGGCCACTTGAACACCATGACTGAGGTTTTCTTTTACTCTATGCTGACCATTCAGCCATTTTTTATGGGATCCTGAAAGACTGTTAGAGGGAACAGGTTTGGGGACTGAGCCTTTTCTTCATCGGGCCGTGCCCGTGATTCCCGGTCACGAGCAATTCCAGTGGGCATCGTGGGATCGCCACTTCCCGTCGGACGGTGTGGCCCGTGTCGGGCTGTCTTCGATTTCCGGAAATAAGAGTCCATCGCTGGTCTCTGGCCAAGGGCCTGTGGGCTTGGTCGGCAGAGGGGCTGGGAGGGCAAAAGGGGACACCAGAACCTCAGAAAACCCACAGGAAGGGGGCTGAGCTGGTGGCCGCTGAGGAACAGTCCAGGATGCCCTGCGAGCCCGCGGGAACATCGCTGCGGACTCTGGGGCGTGCGCACAGTGTCGGGAGGGCGCCGTCGGTCAGCCCGCCCCGCCGAGGCCTGCAGGGCCCCGAGAGCAGGTGGAGGGGAAGAACCCAGGACCACCCGGACCGCCTATGGCCAGGGGGTGAGTGTGTCCCCGGCCTGACCTGCCCTATGGCCCCAGGAGGACACCGGGCCTGACCGTGTCCTTCACCCACGTGTCCGTTTGTCCACTGGTGACTGGGGGTGAGTGCGGAGGTAGTCTGATCCTGGACTTGCTTGCCGTCGCCTGCCCCGCTGCTGCTGCCCGGCCCTGAGGTCGTCAGGGGACCCCGGGGGGGGTAGCGGGCCCTGAGGTCGTCAGGGGACACCGGGGGGGGGGTAGCGGGGGGCTTTCAGGCACCGTCTCAGCCTCCTGAAGAATAGCTCTGGTGCCGCTCCAGACACCTGCTCAGGGCATCGGCGCACAGACCTCAGGGCCTGCAGACCCCCCCCCACCCCGGGGCCTGCGAGGTTGGATCACAGGCGCTGGAGGCGCACTCAGGGGTGCACTTGGGCAGAAGGAAGTGTCTGTGTAACAGCATGTAATTAAAGCGAGAGCCACGCAAACAGCGGGTCCAGGAGGGGCGCTTGGGTGCATCCAGCTGTCAGAAGCCCGTCCCAGCAAAGGCCCAGACTTGGGCCTTGTTCTGCCCCTGCTGCCCTCGGTCCACACTTTATAAATGACCACACGCCTAGGAAGCATCGCCTGGCTGCCCACTGGACCCCACGACAGCTCGGGATCCGCCACGCAGGGCAGAACGGCAGCCCTGCTGGGGTCACCTCAGCCTTTAGCTCTTTCTTGTTTTGGCTCCGAGGCCGCAGGCGCCCAGGGCAGACGGCCACACTCCGATTTCCCCGGGGACCCTGCCCCTGCAGTGCCACCTGGCGTGGACTCGACACTCGGGCTGGTGGGGAGGAGATGGTGACCTTGTCTGCAAGGGCTTAGACAAGGTAGGGTCGTCCCGTCCCCTCCCGGCACCACCTCCTGACCCGCCGTCTGGCCTACGCCTCTGGAGATATAGCTTCTGCTGGGGTGTGGTCATGTGAGCCCACGCGGGCCCCTTCCCTTCTGCTGGGCCCCTAGCCCTGCTCCGAGCCCTATCCAGACAAGCACCCCCTCTGAGTCCCACCTGCTGTCCTGGCCAGGCCCGGGTATTTGGGGCTAGTGGTTGACCATTGGCCCTGCTCTTGGGGTCAGGCCTTGGTCCCACTGCAGCCGAGCTGAGGGCCCTTGGAGCCTGTGCTGAAGCCTGTGTTCCCGGAGACGGCCGAGGCTGGGCTGACACCAGCATGGTGTGCACTTCCTGGGGTGGGGGTGGGAACCCTCCTCCGCCCCTGTTGGTCTCTCCCCTGCTTCTGCGCCTCCCTGGCCCCCCGCCCTCCTGGGGACCCTGCTCCACCCCTGCTCCAGCTGGTGCCTGGCTGTGGCAGCCTGAGGTCTGTGGGTCGGTGGGAGGCCCGTGTGGAGAGGGCAGGGGCTGCGGCCCTGAACTGTGTCAGCGGGCAGCCTCCGCCCCCCAGCGCATAGGGGAGGAAAGACTGGCCTTGCGTCCGAATGTCCTGGCTCAGCTCCTGGCTCCGAGTGGAGCTGCTTTGATGTAGTCCCTCTAGGCCACGGTGTCACCGATGGGCCGTGACCGGGAGTGGGTGACCATGCAGGTGGACAGCCGAGCAGAGCCTCGGGGCTCAGGGCAGCCATGCAGGCGCTGGGTTTTGGCTGGGTCCCCTCTGCCCGCTTCACAAGCAGCACCTGCAGCTTTAGGTGCCAGAAGCCCAGCGTGAACTGGCTGAAGGTGAGGAGTGGGGGCAGGATTCCCGGTGTGCACAGCAGGGACGCTTCCTGCCCCTCAGGCCGTGACCCTGGTGGGGGGAGAACCCTGTGTCCAGGACGGTGTGGGAGCCTGGCCTTTTCCTGTGATGAAGACGCCTCGGTAAAGGCTACTGTGTCGATCATAACAAACCCAGCCCGTCAGCTTCTGAAAAGAATTCCAACCTGGAAAGCTATACATATGGAATTTACCAAAGCCTGTTACTGAGCTTTATTGGACCTTTTTTCTTAGATTTTTGAGGATGGATTTTACCCTTAGTGGCAGAAACCATGGAGCAAGAGTAGAGCCAGCCCCTGTCCTTCTGCGAAAAGTGCAGCCCATTTAGTTCAAAGCAGCCCAGAGCACTCCCTTCAGTGACCCAGAATCTCCGGGCTGCATTTCCTTTGTCCAGATGCAGCTTGTGAAGGATTCCTGGCACCTGGCGGCCACAGGGCGGGGCTCCCTCAAAGAAGGTCCCCAGGCGAGGCCCTGACGGTGGTGGGAGGGCGCGGGAGAAGGTGTCTTTCTTCGTCACCTGGGAGCCTCTCTGTTGCTGGGGGCAGGAGGGAGGGGGCCGGTGTCCTCACCGAGGGAAGGGATTTCTTCCCAGCTCAGAATCGGCCTCTGATGTGCCAGGCTGAGTCTAGCGCTCCTGTTTTCTGTGCAGGGAAGCATGTCCTGTTTACCAGGAGAATGGCTGCCCGAGGGCGTTTGGGGGCCCCTGGCTGCTGCGGCCGCCACTCGTGGGCTTGAGCTGCCTCTCAGCTCTCCTCTGGGGCCACGTTAGGGCCCATCTTCTGATCAGTGACAGCTCAGCTTCTGAAGTGCGGGGCGGAGCCCTGACGTCTGGCTTGCTGACACCCTGGAGACACCTCTTATTTCTGTGTTATTAACACAGCCAACACTCACACTGATGCCAAGAAGCCTTCTGAAGGTTGCCCATGACCACGGGAAGAAACAAAATCGAGATCCGTCACGGGGAGTTTAGACCCAAGAGGTGAGCCGCGTGGCTCTGATTGCGGGGAGGACCCACCGCTACGTGGCCAGTGTGGCCACAGTCAGCTTTCCTCACCTGGAAGGGCAGCATCCCTGGGGGTGGCCGGTTGGCCCAAGGCACGGAGGCCACAGCTGGCCGAGCTCTGAGCACAGCCGTGGACTCAGCCCAGGGTGCTGGCTGGGCAGCAGTTGGCTAATTCACTCCATATCAGGGGCCCCGTGTCCGTGAGCTGCATGAGGTGTCTGGTCCTGGTGGGGGCAGCCCCAGCTAAGCTGTCGATGGCAAAGGGCGGTTCCTCTGCCTGCCCTGAGCAGGGTGCTGGCTCTGGTCCTGGGGCATCCTGGGCTGGATGAGAATGATCCTCTGGCTTGGCCTTGTGGGCATCCCTGGCACCCTGCAGACACTGCTGGGACGCTCGAGGAGGCTTGCCCACTTGGCGGCGGGGAGGGAGCCGCACCCGGAATCCTCCGACAAATCCCCCTTGTGCTGCTTGGAGACCAGCAGCTCGGCCCCTCCTGTTAATGAGGCATTTGCTGTGCCCCTAACGGCTCCATCTCCCCAGCTTCTAAGTGCTGGGTGGGAAACCCATGTGCACAGAGACGGACGGGCCAAGCAGAGAACAACACAGTGGAGTGAAGGGAGACCACGGATGGACGGAGCGGCTCATGTGAGCTGGTCTCTGATGAGTGACATCATCATCTGGCCCAGAAGCTTCTGGCTGGACACTGAGACTTAAAGGACTGGGTCCTGGGCTGGGGGTGGACCCTCATCATAGCTGCCACCCCGGCTGCGCCTCAGTGCCCCAGGAGCCTCACGAAGGATTCCTCACCCTGTGGATGAGCTGCACCAGAGACAGAACCGGCGGGCCGGCAGTGGGTCCAGGGCGGCTGGAGCGCCATCCAGTCTCCGGAGCATGAGGCTGCCCGGTGGAGGCTGGCACTGCCCGAGGCCCAGCCTCCGCTCAGGGAGCCTCTCCTTTCTGACGGTGAACAGCGGAAGCGCCTCCTGGAAAGAGACTGGTGTTTCTGGTGCTGAAACCTCAGTGGAAATGAAAGGAAGAAATATAATTTTTACCATCAAAACTTGTCTTCCTTTTGCAAGTTTGAGGAGAAGCACAGATGCGTGAAACTGCACTTTCGTGGCCACGAGCAGCCCCACCAGGTTTCAATTCACCCGGAGCCCCCTGCCCCCTTCAGAGCGGCTGGTGCTCACAGGATGTGCTGTGGTCCCTTGTCCCTGGGCATCTGTTTGGGACTTGGTGGCTCCCTGGACAGTGGGCAGGAGGACACTGTGGCCTGGGGCCACTGTGGAGGGTGAGAGCCGGCGTAGGCGCTGTTGAATTCTGTGGTATAAGCTTGGGCTGTGCATCGTGATCAATAAACTCTTCAGAAACTTCAGGAGAAGGGCTGACTTTGGGGCCTTGGAGTTTGGGCAGCAGACGTGCTGTTTCCCTGCAGGATGTGGGCTCTCGGACAGGCCTGAAGCCCCTGAAGTGCGCAGAGACTCATCCCCTGATGGGCGAGGACAGAAGGGCCTCAGGCAGGGGCAGGCGGCATGCTCAGGAGCCTTTGAGCCTCGAGCCTCGGCCGACCAGGGCGGCTCTGCTGTGAGACTGTGCATCCTGGGCTCCTGGTGAGATTTAGTTCAGGAAAATCAAGGCTTTTCTGCTAAAAAGAAAAAAGAGAGAGAGAATGTGGAGACCACTGGTTCAAAGTACACTTTGCTGCTTGGGCTTGAGGAAGGTCAGGGTGGAACCAGACTCCCGTCGGTGCCCTTGTGCTGATCTCCCTTTAAACACAAAGGCGGGCATGTTGGAGTAGCTTTGGAGGGGCCACATGATGACAAAGCCTGAGCTAAAAGAATGCCTTTCCATTCTCCCGTCACCAAATAAACCATCGCGTTCCATCGAATTCATAACCTCAGCATTTTCCAGGTCACATAAGTAGCCTTCGGATTGTGCGATCTAGGAAGCCACCACCTTCCGATGATGGTGGTGCTGCTGCCGGCAGGGATGATGGTGAGTGTGGTGGTCATGAAAGTGGTGATGATGGTGATGGGAGGATGGAGATGGTGATGGTGATGGTGATGGTGATGGAGATGGTGATGGTGATGGTGATGGAGATGGTGGTGGTGATGGTGATGGTAATGGTGGTGGTGATGGTGGCGATGATGGTGATGGAGATGGTGATGGTGGTGGTGATGGTGATGATTGTTATGGTGGTGATGGTGATTATGGTGATGGTGGTAATGGCAGTGTGCTAGTGGAGACAATGGCCTCTGGCACTTACTGACAACCCCTCTGTGCCCTGTTGTGTTATCAGACTTGGTGGCATTCCACTCCTTCATCTGGTTGGCAACATTCAGGGTGTCTCTTTAAAGGCTGACTGGAGGTGGGTCTTCGGTTTTGCTCCAGAGACGTTTTAACCCACAGTTAGGTAGCTTCTGGGCTCCTGTGCGGCCCTGGTGTGTTACGGAGATTGAGCCTTGTGACAACGACGCGTGGCCTTGGCAAGTGTCAGCCTCAGTGGCGCCGTTTCTGTGGGCCTTGCCGCTCCAGGTTCAGAGCTCTCCCCTTGCCACAGTCACGGTGGGGGCTGGCCCGCTGGGAAGAGGAGTGGACAGCAGGGCTGAGGCCTTGAGCCTCTGTGCTCCCCACCTCCATGTTTCCACATTGGGCTAATTCTTGGGGAGTAGAGTGTGAGAGCTCATTCCTAGGTGATGCTTCCCTGGTGGTTGGACTCATGTCCACACCTATTAGCTAGAGGGGCCAGAGGGGCAGCATGGAGCCCACGCACCTGGGCACATGAGGACCAGCCATTGGCTTGAGACAGGGCAGCCCTGCTGTGGGAGGCCCAGCCAAGAGGGGAGGTGACGGCGGTGTCCCTGGGGTGGGGAGGTGACGGCGGTGTCCGTGGGGTGGGGAGGTGACGGCGGTGTCCGTGGGGTGGGGAGGTGACGGCGGTGTCCATGGGGTGGGGAGGGTGATCGCTGGCATCCTGGGCTTTGGATGCAGCCTTGGGTGGAGCTGAGGAGGGTGAGCCCTCAGGAAGTGGCCACCAGAGGGAGATGATGCTCTGATGGCAGCTGTGGGCCCTCCTGCCGGTTCTCTACCAGGCTCCTGACCACACAGCTGGGATCCTAGGGCTGAGCATCACTGAGGGCGTTCCTTGGGCTGATAACCTCCTGGATCCCATGGGCTCGGAGCAAGGCCCCAAGGGCTCCCAGGCTGTCCGGGGGGTCCTTTGCTGCTTCAGTGGTGAGGACAGGGGCAGGATTGTTCAGAGAAGCTAGTCTGTGGACAAGCCTGTGAGAGTCTGATGGTGGCGGCTCCTGGGCTCCTTCCTTGTCGGCTGGGCAGTGATGGGGGATGACACTGCAGAGCAGAGACTCTCCCCCGCAGAGGGGACACCACAGATCACCCCGGAACAGTCCTGGGTGGAGACAGTGGAGGACATGCAGTCAGGGGATTGGAGGTGGGTGCGGCCGGCCCTTGCAGGCTCTGCTCTGCAGCCCCAGAGGCACCTCTGGATCCTGGCATCGCCCGCGCCCACGGGTCCCTCACCCTCTGCTCTGGGGCCAGGCCTGCCCCTCCCCTGACTCTGGAGAATGCACAGCCCCTGCCATGGGTGGTCCAGCTCCCCGACACCACGGGAACCTGGGCCTGTTGTTGACTTGAGATTCTTCTCTTTTTTTTGCGGTACGCGGGCCTCTCACTGTCGCGGCCTCTCCCGCTGCGGAGCACAGGCTCCGGACGCGCAGGCTCAGCGGCCACGGCTCACGGGCCCAGCCGCTCCGCGGCATGTGGGATCCTCCCGGACCGGGGCACGAACCCGTGTCCCCTGCATCGGCAGGCGGACTCTCAACCACTGCGCCACCAGGGAAGCCCAC
>NW_006778824.1:505559-529959 GCF_000442215.2 Lipotes vexillifer | reverse complement strand
CCCGTGTCCCCTGCATCGGCAGGCGGACTCTCAACCACTGCGCCACCAGGGAAGCCCACGTCTAGCATTCTTTACTGTCAGAATTCAGTTGCTATATCTGTTTTTAGTCCTTAACATAACCTCTGCAATAAAATATTTGGGCTCCCAAAGTAGGGGCAGAAGGATTTTTGGAGACTCGACAGCTGAAAGGATTTGAAAGTGTCCAGTTTTCCCGTTTCAGCTTCAGTGTGACACATTAATTACAAGGTCACCTTTGGCCGAATAGAAGACTGGCGTTTCCTTTGTGCAAATGAGACATGAGAAAACTCTCTGTGATGTTTGTTGTGATGCAGAAGGACCCAGGCAGAGCCTTTTATGGGAAGAACCGGCCCCGTGCTCCACTGGCCTCTCGCAGCCTCTGCCTCGCCCTGACAGATGGCCGTGAAGCGAGTTTGCCCCCAGAGCCCTGGCAGGAGGAATCCGGCTGGGTCCACACACTCATGCACGCCTGCTTTCCTGGCACGTTTGGAGGCCTGCTTCGGGGGCGAGACCTCCTTCCTGAGGAGAAGGCTCTAAAGACACTTTCCTCCCCTCTGATTCAATTTCCTCTCCTAGCTCTCCCCCCTCCCCTTGCCGGCAGGTTCCAGGGCAATTCGGGGCATTTAGTGCATGTTCACTGTTGAGCAGCCATCACACTATCCGCCTCCAGGACCCTCTGATCCCCGAGAACCCCCAGCGGCCACTCCACGTGCCCCTCCCCCAGCCCCTGACAACACGAATCTGCTTTCTGTCTCTTTGGAGTTACCTTTTCTGGACACTTCGTATCCGCAGAATCATATAACACGTGGCCTTTGGTCTGGCCTCTTCTGCGGAGCAGTGTTTTCAACGTTCATCCCTGTGGTAGCGAGTGTCAGGGCTTAACTCCTTCTCGCGGCTGAGTCACAATCCAGGGGTGGCTGGACCACGTTTCATCTATTCACTCTCATCTGTTGATGGACATTTGGGCTCTTCGCGCCTTTAGGCTACTGTGACTCGTGCTGCAGTGAACATTTGTGCACAGTTTTTGTTTGAATTCTTGTATTCAGTTCTTTGGGTGTATACTCAGGAATAGAATTGCTGGGTCTTATGGTAGTTCTAGGTTTAACTTTTTGAGGAAATCTCATCTCTCTCTCGTACAGGAGAGTGACTGCATGCACTCGGGTGTCTATACAAAGCACACAGTTTATAAATATGCTGCTGACATAAGTTCAGTCATGTGTTACCTTATATTTAAAATAAGCATTAGCAGAGCTCAGCGTCAAACAGCCTCTGTTATCTGTTTATAACTGTCATTCTGATGTGAAAATTCACACCATTTGAAACTCTCTTAGCTGCGCTGAATTATGAGGCAGAGCAGCGAAGCTGATTCTTTTTCATTTAAATACATCTTGGGCTTGAGCGGTTTTGTATTTATAAAATAAATGACTTGTGTGGTTTTTTAAATTAAAAATCTTAACAAACGTTATCACTTAGATGAACACAATTAGGTGAGATCCTCAAAATAATAAAAAGGCCTCTTTCAGAGCACTTTGGGTATAAAAATAAACCAGCGCCTCTTGGGGGAAGTTTGTCATCTTTGCAGCAGAAATTCCCCAGGGGCTGGTGGAATGGAAGCCGTGTGGAACCGAGGCAGTAGGTCCGTCCATGGTTGCTTCTAGCTGGACTTGGCTCTCGTGGGAGGATCTTAATTAATAACAGTTTTGAAGAATGGGA
This sequence comes from Lipotes vexillifer, assembly GCF_000442215.2. NCBI lineage: Eukaryota > Metazoa > Chordata > Mammalia > Artiodactyla > Lipotidae > Lipotes > Lipotes vexillifer. The sequence goes on along the minus strand of NW_006778824.1, from coordinate 528,228 downwards.
TTATACACTGTGTTTCTTCCTTAGCTGGTCGGGCTTTTTCTGTATTTATCTCAGAACAAAGGATTGATCGGGGGAATAAAGGATTCAGACCCCACGAAAACACGTTCCCTGATTGTGGCAGTGGACACTTGCCCCATGGGCAGTATTTCCATTTGTTTGGTGTCTTGGGTCCCTACGCAAATTGTCTCTCCTTTAGATGCCACCCCAGGTCCCTGTGTGTCCCACCTCTGTTAACCAGGGGCACCTCATTTGTCTGAGGGAAGCTGGGGAACTCAAGGGTTTCAAAGGACTGTCTTGGCTCTGGCTGGGCAGAGGGAGGGTCCCCAGGAGTTGCCACAATGGATACCCCCGTCCTGGGAACCGCACGGGGCCCACATGGAGCCCAAGGACACATGGCTGAGGCAGAAGAGTGACAGTCCCAGCAGCAGGTCACCTTTGACCCAGGAGACCAGAAAGGAGCGTGTGGGTCCGTCCAGCCTGTGCCGGGCCCGTTGCTGGCCCCAACCTGGTATCTGCCGGTTCCTCCTGCGACTGCTGCAGGCATTCAGCTCCCACGTGGGTCTCTGCAGGGCGAGCTGGTGACCTATGGGGACTGGGCCCCAAACGTGAGCTTGTGTCAGGGGAGGGGGTCTTCAGGCCAGGGTAGAAAGCCAGGGCTCTGGTCACCCGTTCGAGGAACCCTGCGTCCAGACTGTGTGGCCCGTCACCAGGTATCTGGGGCTAGGACGGGTCAGGGTGGGGTGGGGCTGACTCCTCCTTACTTGGGCCCCCACTCAGTGGTGACAGCGCTGGAGGAGGTGGTGGCTGCGTGTTTGACCTGAGACAGGGCTCTCTGAGCCCACGAGCCTGGCTGTGCTGGTGGATGCGTTAGGGTTAGGGGTTAGGTTAGGGTTAGGTTAGGCATTCACTTTCTGTAGAAAGAGCTATTTTTCTGAATGTGTGTACAGAAAAGTTGTCAAAATTCCTCCTCTGGAGACGCTGGGCTCCAGCCTGCGCCCGAGAAACTCGGCACCCCTCGCCCGACTGAGGCCAGCTCTGCTGGGAAGCGTCTAGCTCCATGACTCACGCGGCCTCTCCCATTGCGCCAGCCTTGTCTGTCCTGTCTCTGGGAAATCAGCCCAGGGTAAAGTCTTTGCTGTCAAAAGAATAAAGCAAATGCAGACGATGACGACAGCTCACTATTCAGAACACGCTGTCCAGAAGCATCGGCCTGGCCTCCTGGCTGAACCTTGCTCGCGGCCCGAAGACGCTATCTGTGCTTCAGCGTTCATAAAGCCAGAACAAGAGACCACCATGCTACTAGCTGTCGTCATAGGGACTAGAAACCCAGGATCGTGTTGTTTGTTGTTACCAAAATGTTGGATGGATGCCATCCTGGCCCAGTGCACTCACTGGGGTCTCTTCACCCCCGGCCCTGCCTGGTGCTCACCTGGGCTGGACGGCAGGTGACAGGTCAGTGGGCAGTGGAGGGGAGAAGCCCACCTGAGCTGGCTTCTGTCCGTGGGAGGAGTGACTGCAGCTGACCCGAGCCCGGGTGGTGCCAGAGCCACTGCCCCTGCCGCCGAGCCCAGGGACCTGGTCCTGCCCTTCTGTCTGTGCGGGAGCGCCCAGGAGCCCTGCCCTCCCACGTAGAGCGGCCACTTCTCTGGGACCCGCTCTGCAGGCCAGGTTTCCTGCCTCTGGCAAGCCAGCGCCAAGCCACGTCTCTGATTCCCTCCACGCCCACCGTCTGCTTTTCCCAGGAAGCCCCTCACCCCCGGTGAGGACCCTGCCTTCCGTCAGAGCAGTGCCTCCAGGGAGTCAGCTGCCGGCCTCTGCGTACCAACGCTTTGATGCTGATCTGTGGCTCTGCCCGTGACCAAAACTTGCCGAGCTCGCTCTGACCTGCAATTTCTGCCACTTTGTGTTTTCATTCTCTGATTTTAAACTCAATTCCCCGCCCCCTCCATTTTTCTTTGAAAACCCTGGCCCTTGTCCTTCCTGCTCTGCTCATTGCCGGCTGAGCTGCGGTCTCCCCTGGACACTGTTGCCGACTGGACCCCGGCAGCCAGTAGGCGCCCTCCCATGCCCAGGGCCCCGCACCGGCCTCTCCATCCCTAGCTTCTCCATGGGTGAGGGCCGGTGGTGCGGGATGTGCCTCCCTGCCAGTGTGGACTTGGCCTTGGGTGTGGCCCCACTCAGGGCTGACCAGGGACAATGGGCAGGGAGGTGATGGATGCTGCTATTGTCAGAGGTCGCTCCCGGAGACCCTCTGTGCAAAGACCTGCTGGGTCATCTGTATCTGGGTTTGCATGAGTCGGCTCTGTAATCGTGAAAGACGTGTTTTCACTGGTTTAAAGAAAATGTATGAAAGGAGCCTTAAGATGCCCTATTCTGATGTGGCGGAGGGCATGGTCTTTTCCTACCACGCTGATTCCCAAAACAAACGCGGCAGCTGGTCTGGCACATGGCGGGGGACACTTGCAGTTCATAGATGGCATGAGGCCTGGCCCGCGGCTCCCAAGCTGCTTACCATGGGCTCTGCTCGCCTGATGATGTCGTTCTGACGGGTTGTGCAAAACTTTATTTTCAGTTAATCGAGTTATATTCTAAATACAGCCCATGGAAGAGCTCTCTATTTAAAAGGAGCTTTGCTGAGCCTCAATGCAGATGATGCAGGAGCTGATGCAGGTGATGCCAGCTCACTTTATTTTCCTTAAAACCAGGAACAGGCTTCCACAAGTGACTGACACAGACCCCGTCACTCCGGGCCTGAAGGAGCCCCTCCCACAGGCCGGCTTCCTTTCGCACGTGGAGCTGGTCCAAAGGAACCATGTAAAGTAAACACTCTCCGAGCCAAGTCCCGTTGCCCCATTCCCAGTGCCACTGCAGACATGGACTTTTCCAGAAAGCACTTTGGCCCCAGGACATAGTGAAGTCATCTGTCTCGGGCCAGGCACCAGGAGTGGAGTGGACAGGCGGACATCCAGGTGAATAACTGTGCACACTCTGTACATGCACAGCGCATGCACACTCACACACCTGGGCACACCTACATGCACACATTTACACACAGGTGTGCACACACCCATGCACTAACGCACCCCCGCACGTACAGGTGTGCACACGTGTGCACGCGAGACACACACACCACACTCACCTGCATGCCCAGCCACACATGGACGTGTGCCCTCCCCCAACCGCCCTCAGCCCCACCAACTCCTCATCTCTTCTCCGTTTTTGCAGGTTTTCCATTTCCACAATGTCACAGAAAAGGAATCACGCCATGCGTAACCCTGGGGGCTGGCTTTTTTCACTGAGTGTGGCCGCCTGGAGGCTCACCGGGTTGTCCCCTCATTTCTAGGGCTGAGTAGTTGTCCGTGGTCTGGCCGCGTCTCAGCTGCCTTATTGTTGAAGAACATCTGGCCTGTTCCTACACTTTGGCTGTTATAAATAAAACTGTCATAAACATTCGTGCACAGGTTTTTTGTGTGAAAAAAATGTTCGTTTCTCCGGGATAAACGCCCAGGAGTGCAATTACTGGGTCATATAGTAATTGCATGTTTAGTTGTTTTTTTAAAAAGCTGCCAAATTGTTTTCCAGAGGACTCTACCATTTTACCTTCTCAGCAGCTGTATCTGAGGGATCCATTTTCTCTGCCTCCTGCCAGAATCTGGGATTTTTTATTTTAGCCATTCTGGAAAAACGTGTAGTGATACCTCATTGTGGTTTTAATTTGCATTTTCCTAATGGCTATGATGTCGAACATCTTTTCATGTGCTAATTTGCCATCTGTAGATCCTCTTGATGGAAAGCCCTTTGTGACTTTAGCTCATTTTATAACTGGGTTATTTGTTCTTTCTTTTTTTAAAAAAAAAAAAAAAAAGCTGTTGAGTTTTGAGAGTTCTTTATATGTTCTAGATACTAGTCCCTTGTCAGATATGCGGTTTGTAGTTTTTTCTCCCAGGCCATAGCTTATCTTTTCCTCCTCTTAATGGGGTCTTTCATAGAGCAAATGTTTTTGATTTTGATGAAGTCCAACCCATCAATGTATCCATTTATGAACTGAGCCTTTGATGTCAAGTCTGAGAACTCTGCTTAGCCGTAGATATTAGCGATATCAAGCATTTTCTCCTATGCTTTTTCTAAAAGCTTTACTGCTTTAGCTTTCACGTTGGAGTACATGGCCTGTTTTGAGTTAATTTTCATGTAAGGTGTGAGGTTTCAGCCAAGGTCCTTTCTTGCCTGGGTGCCCACTTACTCCGGTGCCCTTTGTTGAAAAGGCTGTATTTCCTCTGTGGGATTGTTTCTGTGTCTTTGTAACAAGTCAGTTGAGCACATTCGTGTGGGTCTGCGTCTGGCTCCTCTCTCCTGTCCCGCTGATCTCTGTGTCCGTCCCTCCATAGACACTATCCAGTCTTCCGAATAAGTCTTGAAATTGGATAGACAAATACCTCCACTTTTTCTTTTCTTTTTTTTTTTTTACTTTTCCATATCCATTTTAGAACAACCTTGCCTATATGTATGAAAAAATTAACTAGAATTTTAATGAGTTGTTGTAAGCCTGTATATCAATTGGAGAGAGTTGATATCTTTCATTGATTCTTTCATTATCATTTTGTAGTTCTTACATAAAAGTTCTGTACCTGTTTTGGTAGATTTATTACAAGTAAATCTTTCTTCCTCTCACCCTTTGTTTTCTTCCTTCCTTTTGTGATTTAAATGTCATTTTATCTTTAATTTTGATTTCCATGTGTTTATTGATAGTATATAGAAATATAATTGATTTTTGTTGATCTTGTATTCTGAGACCTTGCTATTAGTTCTCGTAGTTTTTTGTTTGTTTTTGTTTTCTGTGAGGTTTTTGTTTTGTTTTGTTTTCTGGGTTTTTTTTGGTAGTCATTGGGATTTTCTACAGACAGTCATGTCATCTGCAAACACAGACAGTTTTATTTCATCCTTTCTGGTCTGTATGGCTTTTAATTCCTCTTCTTGCCTTATTATGTTGACTAGAACTCCCAGTACAATGCTGAATAGGAGTTATGGGAGTGGACATCCTCGTCTTGTGCCTTGTTTTAGGGGAAAAACATTTAGACTTTCACCATTAAGTATAAAGTTAGTGCAGGTTCTTTTTAGATGTTCTTTAACAAGTTGAGAGTTTTTCTCTGTTCCTATATTTCTGAGAATTTTCATCATGAATGTATACTGACTTTTTCAAATGCTTTTTCTGCATCAGTCAATATGAACACATGATTTTTCTTCTTTAACCTGTTCAGATGGTAGGTTACACTTATAGATTTTCAAAAACTGAACACAGCCTTTCATCCCTGAAATAAACTGCACTTTCATGCTATATAATTCTTGTTATGTGTTGCTGAATTCTATTTACTGATTTTTCATAAGGATTTTTGTGTCTATATTTATGAGGAATGATATCTGTGGTTCTCTCTTTTTGTACGGTTTTGGTATCAGAGTAATTACTAGCTTTATAGAATGAATTATGAAGTCTTCCCTCTTATTTTCTGGAAGAGTTTGTATAGAATTGGTGTTAATTCAACTTTAAATGCTTGATGGAATTCTCTAGGGAAACCATCTGGGGCTGGAGATTCATTTTGGGAGAATCTTTTAATTATAAATTCAACTTTCTTCATAGTTATAGGGCTATTCAAATTATTTATTCACACTGAGTGTGTTGTGGTAGTTTATGTTTTCTAAAATATTGGTCCATTTCATCTAAGTTCTCAAATTTATGTGTTTAATTTTGTTTGTAGTAGCTCTCGCTTTATTACCCTTTTGATGTCTGCAGGCTCTGAATTGATATCCCCTGTTTCATTCCCATTGTAAGTTATTTGAATTTTCTCTCTTTTTAATCATTCTCTATAGAGATACGTCCATATTGTTTATATTTTCCAAGAATCTTCTCTCTGTTTCATTGATTTGCTCCACTTTACTCTTTTCAAGTTCATTGCTTTCTGCCCTTTAGTATTTTTTCCTTCCTCTGTTTGCTTTAGATTTATTTTGCGCTTCCTTTTCTAGGTTCTTGACGTGGGATCTTAGACTATTGATTAGACATCTCCTCTTTTCTAATATATACATTTTAGTGCTATGAATTTACCTCTCAGCCCTGCCCTAGCTGCATTCTACAACATTTGATGTGTTGTATTTTTGTGTGTGTGTGTGTGTGTGTTACGCGGGCCTCTCACTGTTGTGGCCTCTCCCATTGCAGAGCACAGGCTCCGGACGTGCAGGCTCAGCAGCCATGGCTCACGGGCCTAGCAACTCCGCGGCATGTGGGATCTTCCCGGACTGGGGCACGAACCCGTGTCCCCTGCATCGGCAGGTGGACTCTCAACCACTGTGCCACCAGGGAAGCCCTGTATTTTTATTTTAATTCAGTTTTGTGTGTTTTTAAAATTTCCCTTGACACTTCCTCTTTGACCCATGGGTCACTTAGAAAGTGTGTTGTTTGCTTTCCAAGCATGTGTAGTTTTACCTGTTATCTGCTTGTTATTGATTTCATTGTGGTTGGAGAACACCCCCTGTATGAATTCAGTTCTTTTAAATTCATTGAGGTTTGCTTTATGGCCTGGGACATGGTTTATGTTTGTATATGTTCCATGGCCACTTGAAAGAATTCTGCTGTTGTTGGGTGGAGGTTCTTTAAACGTCAATTAAATCCTGTTGGTTAATGGTATTGTTGAGCTCTTCTATATCTTTGTTGATGTTCTATCTTTCGGTACAGAGAGATAGATGGGATGTTTAACTCTCCAACTGCAATTGTGGATTTGACTATTTCTCCTTTAAATTCTATCAGTATAGGTTCAAGCATTTTGAAGCTCTGCTGTTTGGTACATACACATTTAAGACTGCTGTGTATTCTTGGTGAATGGACCCTTTTATCATTATATAATATCCCCCCCGTCTCTCTGTCTGTAATTTCTTTGCCCTGAAGTCTCTACTGTCACTACTAATATAGCCCCTTCTACTTCTTTTGATTAATGTACGCATGATACAGTTTTCTTCATTCTTTGACCTTCAACCTGCCTGTATATTTGAAGTGAGCTTTTGGAAGACGACAAATGGTTGGATCATGTTTTTTAAACTACTCTGCCAATCTCTATCTTCTTTTTGGTGTATTTAGACTATTTATATTTTTTAAATTAAGATATAATTCACATACCACATAATTCACATACCATAAATTCATCTTTTTACATGTACAATTCAGTGGTTTTTAGTAAATTCATAAAGTTATGTAACATCACCACTCTCTAATTCCAGACATTTTCACCCCAAAAGGAAACCCCATGAGCAGTAACTCTTCATCCCTTCTGTTTCCCCAGCCCCAAACAACCACTCATCTACTTTGTGTCTCTATGGATTTGTCTACACTGAACGTCTCATGTAAATGGAGCAATGCAAATGTGGCCTTTTGCAACTGGCACTTTTCACTTAGCCTAAGGTTCTCAGGGTTTACTCATGCTTTAGCATGAATCAGTAATTCAGCCTAAGGTTCTCAGGGTTTACTCATGCTTTAGCATGAATCAGCAATTCATTCCTCTTAATGGCTGAATAACATTCCATCATTAGAGATGGCATATTTTGTTTATCCATCATCAGTTGAAGGATTCGCACACTTTCTTTAATTCAAAAACTTGGACCTGAAAAGAAAGGGCTTCAATCACACAGAGGCTGCTTTAGATGAACACAGATCATCAGAAAGTGAAGCTGGTCTGTGTGCTTGTCAACAGCTTCTTTAGAAACCGTGAACAGAAGCCATTTCTAAAAGCCCACATGGAGGTAAATAAAGAATGCTGTTTATATACAGTGAAAACGAGCCTGAGGCCAGAGCCTCCTTGAAAGAACGAAAGCACCAGGTGACCCCAGCACCCTGCAGTTTGGGGCACCCTGTGTCTGGAGTCCTGTCCTCCCTGAGCATCTTCCTCCCCCAGACCTCACCAAACCCAGCAGGAGTGCAAGGTCACACCAGAGGGGAGGGTAACCTTGGGGCCCCTCTCTTCGGGAAGAGACTTGGCCCAAGGGGTCTCAATGAGTGGGGAAGAGGGGACTGGGTGGTGCCTCGAGAGGTGGGGAGTGTTCGGAGGACAGAGCAGGGGAGAGGGGGCATCCTCTTTAAGAGTAGAGCACTTGTGAGGATCAGCTCGTATATGGTCTGGGGAGACCCTGGGGCCACTGGAATGGTGTTAGGGTGAGGCTGCCGACAACGCAGCTTCCAGGTGGGTCTCTGACTGGTTTCTCAGATCAGGGACCTGACTATGCCCCACTCCGCCCACAGTGAAGATGGGAGCGCCCTACTCCCTGAACTTACCTCTAGTCGGGAGACAAACAAATGAAGCGAATGCGTCCAGAAGTGAGCAAGAGAAAACCAGGTAGTGTCCTTGAGCCGTGAGTGCCCCTGGGATGTGCTGGGAGGTGGGCAAGGCCTGACTCTGGTGGGCCCGGGCATCTCTGTGGCCAGAATGAAGATCAGAGACCAACTGAGGCACGGAGCCAGTCCCGGGTCCCAACCACGCAAGCATGTTTCCAGAGGAAACACTTAACAGTCCTTGGGTTTTAATCAATACCCAGCTTATTCAAGTTACAAATTTAAATGTCTTTCCTTAAGCCTCTAGGCTGAACTCACAGATCTTGTTGTATTATTTATGGATTTATTAATATTGGTATAACATAATAAATGTCAGTCATTTTATCACCATTTGATTAATTCATAAACACGATAGTTTTCCCTAAACATTTAACATCATTTACATATTCAGACAAATCTCCAGCATCTGAAACTGCAACCACAGATTGGCCACTTCTTTCAGACCCTCAGACCCTCGGGGCAGCCCCCCAACCTGGCGAAACCTCCCTGCACAGGGGGAAAGCTCGCACGGCAGCCCTGAGGATGGGCAGGGGTCAGAGAGCAAAGATTCCTCGGGGCCTGTGGACACAGAGCGCCTTTTGGGAAGCACACTTGGTGGGGGCAGCTCTAAAGTCACCGCCGGCCAGAGTGTAGACGCACGTCCTCAGGGCAGCTGGGGGTCACCCAGCTGAGAGCTGGGACCGCCAGCCTCCGCAGCTGCCCTGGGTGCAGTGTCACACCCAGGGGGCCAGGGTGGGGCTCCAGCCGCTCCCTGCCTCACAGGCGGCTCTTGGAGCCCCTCGTCTTCCCAGAGGTGACGTGCGGGCAGGTGTAGGGCCGGAGCAGGTGGCTGGAAGGGCCCTCAGCCTGCTTCTACAGCGGCCGGAGCAGGGCTCACTGTGACCCCGGGGAGGGCCCTGGGGCGGTGCGCTCTGTGCAGGGTCCGTGCTGCCTCGCGCTCAGGCCCCCTGCCCGACGCAGCCTGTCCCCGGGCCCTGGGACCCTCTGGTGCCCAGACTCTGCTCAGCTTCATCCCCCAGGGAGAGCTTTGCTCTTTGGGCCTAGAAGTAAAGTACCGTGGACAAAGCAGAGGGAAACAGGACTAAATAGCAAACCCTCCTCGCAGACTCGGGAACCGGAGGGTGAGGCCCCGAGAGCTGTGGGCGTGAAGCCCCCGAGGCCAGCGCGCACTGGGCGAGGGCAGCAGCCGTGTCACAGGGGCCCTGAGAAATGTGACCCGGCTCCACCAGTTCCGGGGGTTCCCGGGGTCTCGGTGTGCAGGGGCGCCCTGACTCACCTCCGTGTGAGGCCCCGGACTGACCGAGTCCCCTGCCCTCAGCCCTGCCATGGCTCAAGTCGTCCCCCTCCCCCGGCCACTTAGTTAAAACTCCTGGTCTGGGGCCTGGCGGGTATTTGAGAACCGAACTTCATGTTTCACGAGCTCCTCGCAGTAAAAGCCGGTGTTTCCGGGAGCTCATGCCGTGAAACCCTGCAGGATTCCCGCTTGTCCCGCGGAGCCCGGGCAACCTGAAGGAGACAGCCCGTCCCCTTTGGGCCCCTGGACAGTGCCTTCGCCCTCCCTGTCCAGCCGGCCACCCGCCCACACTCCGAGCCCAGAGGGGCTGCGCTGCAGGTCTGGGCCTGGGGGAGGTGATGCCCACGAACTCTGCTGAGGAGGCCCGAGACCACCTGGGCGAGGGGCTGGGCAGGGGCGCCTGGCCGGGATCCCGGCATCTGGGGCCTCCTGCTGCCCCAGGGGTGCGCTGGCCCGGCTCTGTGGTCGCACACAGACCCCTGCACCTAGGGTCAGGGAACAGGCCGTGCGAAGATGGGCTCCCCCAGCGGCAGGCCATCTTCCACTCTTGCCGCAAGCAGGGAAATAAAGTCTCTTGAATGTTTCCGTATTAAGCCTGAGCAGGTGCAGGGAGACAGAACCATCCCCGCCCTCCAGTTGCAAAGACCTCTGTGCTGAGATGGGTAAGTGCGGGCTGCACGGACTCGCAAAGACCTCGTTTGGGAGGGAAGCGTCCACAGACCGAGGGGTGAGGGCCCTAGTAAGGGTCTTCCGGCAGCGGCCCTGGGGACAGGGCTGTCCACCCTGCCGGACTCCTTCCCGTGGCGGGGAGCGGAGGGGTGGGTGTGGACGGGCCCCTCCCACGGGCGCCTCTGCAATCCCCAGCGTGCAGTGCCTCTCACAGGGGACTGGGGCTCATGCCAGGCCCCGAAGGTCAGCCTGATGCCCTGAAGGTCAGCAGTTCTGTCACTGCCCCTGCACATGCCGGAGGGGGGAAGAGACGCACCGCGATGGCCCCCATGACCTGCGCACCTGAGAGGCCGTCTGTCCAGAGGAAGCCACAGCCCAGCCCACACTCTTCAGGGACGTGACTGCGCTCCTCAAGACCCGGCTTCACCCAGGGCCAATATTTGGCGGGCGACGGGAGGTGGGAAGAGCTGCCTCTCAGCCTCTGGTTCTGGGGAGCGGAGGGCAGCCGGGGTGCCGTCTGTACGGGGCTGCCCCAGACAGCCAGGCTAAGTGGGGGGTCAGTGGGCACAGGGCTGGGAGGGGCCTCACTGCCTCTCTCCAAAGCTCAGCTGAAGTGCCCTGGGGCAAGGTGGATGGAGGGGCCCGGTGGGCCCAGTGGGACTCCACCCACCCGTGTACCCTCCAGACCCAGGGGCCCTCGAACACACTCTGACAGAAGGGAAAAGCTGTGATCTTTGAAGCCACTGCTGTCGGGGGTGGCGCAGAAACCACTGGGCCACCCGCCCTCCTTCCTCCTCTGGAAGGACGGATGGAGGACGCGGGGTTGGTCTCTCCGCTAACAGCCCGGCCCCTCTTCCTGGGGCATTTCTGGGACACCTGGGCCTTTTCCATACGTGCCGGCAGCGGGTGTGCCTTTTCTGGGGCTGGGGCCTCTGGGCAGCCTGCAGAGCTGAGAGGGTGAGGCCTGCTCAGAGCGCCCCCCAGAGACTGACCTCTCCATCCTGACTTCCCACCCCGACCTGAACCCGCCTTCGGGCTCCCAACCCCTCTTTTCGGTGAACCCCTTCCCAGGGTTGTCTGCTTTCGTGAAGTTCCTGGGTGAGTCAGACCCTGTGAATGCGAGGGCTCCCCCTCCAGGGTTTCCAAGCCGACCTACGGAGGGGTGGTGTTGGCCCCGGCGTCCCTACAGGTCCTGCTTCCGAGCCCATCACTGGATCAGCCAGCATCTGCTTTGGGACGGATTTTGAGGGGTTGGGGTTCTGGATCAAGGAGCACCAGTTATGATTAAACATTGGGGGCCGCGGTTAATTACACAGATAAAGGGCCAGCGCCGAGCCTTGGAGGGGGGGTAGCAGACAAAGGGCGGCTCTTGGTCAGGGGTCCCGAGGAGCCTTGCCCTTTGGTGCTCCAGAGCCGCCTTCTAAAACCAGAAAGGATCAGAGCACGTGTGCTGATGAAATGTCACATGCTTCTACAGGAAAGAACTGTTCCCGGCTAATCGGGGCGGTTTGTCCAGGGGATGGATGTGTAAACACGAGGCACATCCCTCTGGTCCTAGGGAGACTCGACTGGGGGCGATCTGGTAAACGTCAAGTTCGGGGCGAGGGCAGGTTCCCGTCACATCTCCCGAGACTGTTAGAACAGAGCGTCCTGTGTGTCTGTCACCACCCGCCCAGCTACATGGCCTGTCCAGGCAGAGAAACGCTGGGTGCACGTAAGTGCACTCAGAGTGGCTTCTCCAGGCTGGACCGTGGCAGGGAAGCGGAGTGCCAGCTTCAGGATGGGCTGGTTCAGGCTGAGGAACTAGGAGGAAGAATGACACCCTCCCAAGAGGGGGGGCTCTGATAATGGCTTCCAAGGGCACAGTGATCTGAGCATCTCCCAAGGCTCTCCTTAGAGATGCTGCTGGTCTGGAGGCTGCTGAGCCCCCAGCTTGCCCCGGGCCGAGAGCGAGGGGACCAGAACCTCCTGCTCTGCCCCTGCTGCGCACAGCTCCGGCTCCACCAAATAACCCCCCGAGGCTCTGGGGCTCACCGGCCAGACGGGGGCCAGGGCTGGTGAGCAGCTCCCCCGCTTGGCGTCAGCACTTGTGGCTCCTTGGTGAGCCTCCCAGGCCGGATCCCCCAGCTGGGAAAGGTGGAGACAAACAAGGCCATTTGAGGGTTAAATGAGGAAAGAGGCTTGGCGCAGCCCGGGGACCAGGAAGCAGTGTGTCCTGCGTGCACACTGGGGATAGGGTCTGTGCCCGTTTAACGCAGCTTCTGGTGCCAGTGCCACGCCGCACGGAATGAATGATCACTGATTACATGCAGGGAGGGGTCAGGGAGGGGAGCAGGGAGGGGGGTGGGGAGCAGAGACGGGGCGTGGAGGGCAGGGAGGGGACAGAGAGGGGGGAGAATGCAGACTCCAGAAGCAGGTGACACTGCTAAGGTCTCAGCATAAACAGCCAGGACCTAGAGCCCTGTCAGATTAAACATGTCAAGAGGTCAGCCCCGTGTGCTGCACCCTCAGAGAAGGGCCCGGGCTCTGGACGGGCTGGTCACAAAGACATCTCCAGCCCTGAGATACGCTCCTGCCCTAGAAGCAGGAGCGGAGCTGGGTGTGGGGGGACTGCCCCCCAGGGTAGCCGGCTCCGTCCCTCCCTCCCCCGGGGGGCATAGCCTAGTCCTCAGAGGCAGCGTCCTTCAAAGCCTGCATGCATGGATTGTAGCTGTACTTGGAGTCTTGAGAAAAAATCCTGCCCCTCAATACTATAATAAATCACTTAAATCAATACTTAAATCAATCACTTGAATCTCCCAATGGTATAATAAATCACCATCGTTACCATGTGGCAAATGGCATTACATTTGAGGAAGGATTGAGAAAAGTTGGTGTGTGATAGAGAACAAGACAGAATCACGAAGAATCAATCCCCTGGAACCAGGGGTCTGTGCTGCTGCCCGTGGTGCTGACACGGTCTGGTCAAGGGCTAGGTCGAGGTCCAAGAAAGGACAGGAGGGGTTTCTGCGCCGCCCCTTGGAGTCTATTGGGATTTTATTGGTGGCTTTATCACAATCGAAATGAGAAGAGCGAGTTAGCATTCCTTAGACAGGAAAATGCCGTAATTTTATAACAAGAACAAACAAATGCTTTTCGGACCTTTTACACCTAAATATATTCTAGGCCCACGCCCAGGGGAGAAATGGGAGCCCTTCACGCGTGTGGGAGTCCTGTGGCCGTGGCTCAGAGCCTGTGCAAACTCGGGGCTTGGCTCCCAATTCTGTGCCACCACCATGAGGCCTAGCTCCATCCTGGGGCAGGAGTGTGGCAGGGGACACCCTGAGGGCAGCTCACTGCTGGCCTCTTGTCCTGGAGTGTTTCTGTAGCTTTGATTCTGAAGACCCTTAAGCTGTCCCTGGAGAGGACTCCCAGCGGACCAGGGCTGGAGACAGCTGCTTTGTCTCCTAGGGACCCCTCCCACCAGCCCTGAGGGCCTCTGGCAACCACAAAAGGGTCATCCTTCATCCCACACCTGCAGCACCCTCACTGCCTGTCACATGCGAGTACCAGGACGTGTGTGCGTACATGTGCACACCTGTATGTGTGTGTGTGCGTCTATATGTGCACGTGTGTACGGGTGTGCATGAGCGTGTACGTGTAGGGGCACCAATCATGTGTGCACACGTGTGCGCGTCTTATGTGTAAGCATGTATGCACACACGTGTAGTTTCCTCCCGCACCTGGGCGCTGGGTTTTGGGCCAAGGGCACGTGGTCTCGCGGGCCCAATTGCCCCACAAAGCAGAGCTGAGACGTACACCTGGGTCGCTCCCTGTGTGCCTCGGTCTCAGGACAGTGGGCTGGAGGCGGGCGCCGTGGCTGCCTATCCCGGGGCCCCCGTTAAGCCCCCTAAATGCAGGAGGAGAGAACTCATCCACTGGTGCTGGCTTCCATCAGGTAACTCCCCACTGCTCTGAGGTCCACAGCTCATGGCCAACAGGGCGGCCCCGGTGAGCAGCAAGAGGCCCGCGTGGGGTCAGGAGAGGCCCGTCGTTCTGGGGGGCAGTGCAGGCAACCCTAGGGGGCAGGAAGAGCAGGGAGGGCTGATCAGGTGACCAGCAGAAGTTCTGACACGGGGTACCCCTCGCCTTGGCTCCCTTTGCAAAGGGGCCTCCACCTCTGGGAGGACCGGGTTCCGGCCCACCGCTGAGGGTGCTGCCAGCTGATGGTAGCCGGTGGTGGCGGCTCTGGATGCACCCGGCTGCAGGCCCTGATCAGCGCCACCTTGTTCCCATGCCCGGAACTAGAGGAAGGGAGGGCAGCTCCGGTGCCAACACCCCCTGCTCCCTGCCCAGCAGTGTGGGTCCCTGAGAAGCCAGTTCAGTAAAGGAAGGACATGCTTTCCAACAGCTGGTGCTGGGACCACCGGACACGCAAAGAATAGACTCAAAACTCACTCAGAAATGCAAAACTGTAAAACTCCTAGAAGGCAGCATAAAGGAAAATCTATATGACTTTGGGGTTTGGTGATGAGGTTTTAGATACAACAGCAAAAGCATGATCCCCAAATTCCTGCATCTGTGAAAGACACTGTTAAGAGAACGAAAATACAAGCCACTGAATGGGAGGAAATATTTCAAAGCCACATCTGGTCAAGGATTCAGATCCAGAATATACATACAACTTTTAAAACTCAAAAATAAGAAAACAAACAGCACAATTTACAATTGGGATAAAGATCTGAACGGACCTCTCAAAACAAGATATATGGATGGTAGATAAGGACATGAAAAGATGCTCCACATCATGTGATATTAGAGAAATGCAAACTAAAACAAGATACGTCTGCACACCTATCAGAGTGGCTCAAATCGAAACCTGCTAACACCAAAGTCTTGAGAGTGTAACCAAAAGTGGGGGATCCAAGCTGCTCGCTGCTCAAAAGCCAATAAAGAGGCCATTTGGTAGAAAGGAGAGTCTGCTTTATTTTGGATGCCAGCAACCAGCGGGAAGGGCGGACACCTGTCCAAAGGCCGACTCCCCCTACTGACAATCAGTCAGGAAGAGCTTTTATAGGCGGACAGAAGGGGCTGCCTGCAGAAACAGCCCAGCCAACCGGGGCAGGGGGATGCCTGTCCAAAGGCCGATTCCCGCCGTGACAGCCAGTGGGTAAGAGCTTTTATAGACAGAGGAAGGGGGCTCCATGCAGAAGCAATACAGTCAGCTCTGGCAGTCATCTTGAAATTGGTCATCGGTGGTCTGACCAGCATCATCTTGATTGTTTTAGGTACAGGGAATCTTCAGTTCCAGGGTCGGTTTGTTCCCATTTTCTTGAGGCCAGTTCTCGGAACTGTGGCAGCTTATGTCCTGGCTCCAGCCTGGTCATCATGGAGTTGGTGGGTGGAGGGTTTCAGTATCTACAAGACAGCTCACGGGATACGGCTCAGAATATGATCTGTAGCCCTTGAGGAGGAACTGAAGGTCCTTGACTTTGCTTAATGACCAAACTATTATTACTTTGTGCTGTTTGAGTGCTTTCCTTTGCTTCTGCGTTTTCTCACCTCTCTGATTAAACTTATTTTTTGGCTAGAATTTTTCCACAAGCAAAATGCAGGTGGAGGATGGTGGGGGGGAAGGACCCTAGGGTCCTGCTCATTTCGAGTCAGGGCAACAGGAATCAGCATTCCTGGTGAGAACGCAAGTGATGCAGCTGCTGTGGAAGACAGTCTGGAAGCTTCTTTATAAATCTAAATGCAATGTTACTATATCATCTAGCACTTACTCTCCTAGGTATTTACCCAACTGATTTAAATGCTTTTGTCCACACAAAAACCTGCACATGAGTAAAAAAGTGTAACCAAGCAAGACCTGGGAGGCCTTCCCGGGGCAGAACCCCCTCCCCCCCATGTCCTCCACCTGCCTCTTGTCTGTAGAAAACTCTAGTCTCCCAGGCTTCCCCGAGTTCCAAAGAATAAATTTAATCAGAGAAGTGAGAAAATGCAGAAACAAAGGAAAGCAATCAAGCAAGACAAAATAATAATAGTTCAGCCATTAGAGAAAGTCGAGGAACTTTAGTTGATGACGTTGACTTCCAAATACCTCACCACCAACAAGTCAGAAGAGCATCCACACCCCACAACCTCTTGCCTCACCCTGTCTTTAAAAACCTTTCCCTGAGAGCCTTCAAGGAGTTCGGTCTTAAGCACTAGCTACCTGGACTCCTTGCTTGGCACCTGCAATAAACACTGCACTTTCCTTCCCCACAACCCAGGGTCAGTAGATTGGCTTTACTGCACAAGAGCGAGTGGACCCAAGTTTGCTTCTGTAATAATTTTGGTACCCCTCATGGGACAGAAGTCTGGAGCAGGCATCTTGCCCATGGCACATCGGCCCCTGGCCAGTGGCAGCTCTTGGATCCTCTCTAACAGCTGCCTAAGCACCTCTGTCTCAGGGACAGGCCCAAGTCCTTGCCACTGACCAGGCGTCGCTGGTCCACGGCGCTTTCAGTTCTGTGGTGAAGGAAACAAGGCTCTGGTCCTGGTCGGTCTGGTCTGGTTTGTGAGCCTCTCTGGTAAGTGATGACACCAAGGTATTCCTATCTCATAGGCTTCACCTCTGGTGGAGTGTTGGTTTGGATTTTCCCTTTTGGACTAAGGTTTGGTCCTCTGGCTTTGTCTCTGGTGGGGCATTTGCATCACCCATAAAATGGGAGTAAATATTTGCAAATTATGTTTCTGATAATGGATTTAATACTCACAATATAGAGAGAACACTTAAAATTCAACAACAGCAAAAAGAAACCAAACAGCTTGATTTAAAAGAGGGCAAAGGATTGAATAGACATTTCTCAAAAGACAACATACAAATGGCCAATAAACATGAAAAGATGCTCCACATCACGGGTCATCAAGGAAAACATCAAAACCACAGTGAGATACCACCTCACACCCATTAGGAAGGGTGCCATCAAAAAACAGAAAATAACAAACATTGGTGAGGATGTGGGGAAGCTGGAGCCCTTGTGCACTGCAGTGGGAATGTAAATTGTGAAGCTGCTATGGCAAACAATATGGAGGTTCCTCAAAAAATTAAAAATAGAACTAACACATGATGCAGTGATTCCACTCCTGGGTATACACCCCAAATAACTGAAAGCAAGTACTTGAATGGATATTTGTACACCACTGTTCATAGCATAGCTAAAATGCAGAAGCAAATGGATAAACAAAATGGGATCCATCCATACAAAGGAATATTATTTAATCACAAAAAGGAAGGAAATTCTGACACAGGCTACAACGTGGATGAAACTTGAGGACATTATGCAAAGTGAAATGAGTCAGTCACAAAACATACACTGTATGATTCCATTTATGGGAGGCACTTAGAACCGTCAAAATCATAGAGACAGAAGGTAAAATGGGGGTTGCCAGGGGCTGGGGAGGGAATGGGAGCTTGGTGTTTAATGGGGACAGAGATCCAGTTTTACAAGATGATGAAAAAGTGGAGTTTGTGATCTTGCACAACATTCTAAATGTATTTACTATCACTGAACTGTGCACTGAAAAATAATTAAGATGGTAAATTTTATGTTATGTGTACTTTACCACAATAAAAAAATGTCAAGGTCATCACTAGCACTTGGTGTTGTCAGTGGTTTTGGATTTTGACCATTCTAATAGGTGTGCAGCGGTATTGTGTGTTGCTTTACATTTCCCTGATGACATATGCTGTGGAGCATCTTTTCATATGCTTGTTTGGCCTGTGTATAGCTTATTTGGTGAGGTGTCTGTTAAGGTCTTTCACCCACTGTAATTGGGTTGTTTTCCTTTTACTGAGTTTTAAGAGTTCTTTAAATATTTGGACAGCAGTCCTTTATCAGATATGTGTTTTGCAAATATTTTCTCCCAGTCTGTGGCTTCCTTTCTCTTTTTCTTCCATCATCTTGAGCAGAGCGGGAGTCTTTCATTTTAATGGCGTCCAGCTGATCAGTTATTTCTTTCATGGACTGTGCCTTTGGTGTTGTATCTAAGAGGTCATCACCAAACCCAAGATCCGTCTCAGCCTGAGCAGAGTGGATGCTGCGGGTGCCCTGCCCGCCTAGGCTGCATCGATGGAGACCATGGCCTTGCTGCAGACAGCGGGTCAGCGTGCAGCCCCCAGAGCCCCGCAGCCCAGCCCTCCGGCAGGAGGGGGAGCTGCCTCCAGCTCTGGGCTCCCCCCTCCGCCTCTATCCCCCGCGGCCATGTATTTCTTTGGTTTCTGATTTGTCCATCTGCCTGTGGGTTAGCCCGAGCACGTGAAAGCTGTGTGTGTGTGTGTGTGTGTGTGTGTCTCCCCTCCTATCGTCTTGGAAAGCCTGCAAGCCATTTCTAGGGGTCTCAGTTGTGTGAAGTGTGCTGGGCAGGCTCCAGGTGCCCCATGACCCCTGCCTCTTGCTGTCCGCCGGCTCATGTGAGCCCCTCCCCTCGGGTGCATGCCTGGGGGTTGGCCTGGTGCAGGGGGGCCCTTGGGCCTGGCCTCCCACCCTGCCTAACAGATGGAGGGGCTGGCTGTGCCCCGCTGTCTTGGGGGCTGCTTCTCTCCAGACGCCCCCATCTCAGCTCAGGTTCCTGATAAAGGCTGGCTGAGCCCTGCGGTTTCCAGCCTGTGAAGGAGCCTAGCCTGGCCCACTCAGCCTCCCATGGGCTCTGTCAGGGGAGGTGTGACGGGGTCTCTCTTCTCCAGGGGGCTCCCTCCCAGCTTCCGTCCCACTAGAGGGAAGGACAGGACCCGCTGGGAGCAGGACCCTCGCTCACAGAGTAACTTCCCCCCAGGTAAGGGGCAGGGCAGCACGCCCACAGGCCCTTGCTCACGGGTCTTCCCCAGGTGTGTCGCCCCCACCCTGTGAACTTGGGGAGGCACGGAGGAACCCCTAGTGAGACTCAGGGGTGGGCTCTGCACCTTGACCTCTGTGCCCGGGGACAGTTTGTCGAGTCCAGACCTCGAGGCCTGGGGTTCACTGCCAGCCTGTCCCCTGTGTGGCTGGCCAGTTCGTGTGCTGGGGGAGGGGATGGAGGAGGCCCTGCTGTGTTGGGACAGGTCACTGCAAGCCCGGCGACTGTCCCAGGGGCCCCGCAGCAAAGAGGGCATGTGTTCTCAGACGCGCCTTGGAGTCTCAGGGTCCCTCTCGCCTCGGGAGGCACCTGGGGGTCCCCAGCGCTTTGGCCTTTGTGCTGAGATGAAGAGGTCCCTTCTTGGAAGGCGCTTTACTAACACTTGGGAAGAGCTGCTGCAGGGCGCCGACCCCGTGCTGAGGTTCCCGTGATGACCCGCCATCCAGGCTCAGGGTGCTGGGCGTGCAGAGACGCCAGGCAGCGGCCCCTCGCCTGCCTTTCTCCGCTGAGCTCACTCTGGCGGGTATTTTCAGAAGCACCAGCGTTCCCACGAGCTCGCCCGTCTTCCCCGCCGAGGCCCCAGACAAGCACTTAGAACGCTTTTCTCCTGAACTATAAACAGCGGCTAAGATTTGCTTTAAAGACATGAACTGGGCCACGCCACGGGGGTGCAGTTTGATCCCAAGGAGCCTGGGCACTGTCGTCACTCCTCTGGCCGCTTGGCCTGTGAACACCCACCGACCAGCCCATGCAAGCATCTGATTCTGCGTCAAAGCATTTGTGCCAAGCTCAGCAGTGGTTTCCGAGGGCCGGGAAAGCACACACCCGCCTCCCGACCTGCCCATCAATGTCTCCATTTAGCTCACCCCCTGCCCCGCCGCCCTGCGCCCACCCCAGCCCAGCCCAAGACCCATCTGTCAGCTCCGACCCCAGCCGCTTAGTGAGGCTGTACACCCTCCCCTGCCTGGCACCCTCCCTCCAGCCCCGTCCTCACCCTGAGCTGGGCTCCATTTCCTGCCCAGGTCCCCGGCAGCCCCTCAGGGCCCCTGCACCTTTCTAATCCCCACCTTGGGAGTCAGGCCTCATCTCAGCGGGTCCTGCTTCCTCCAGGCCTGTCCTGAGCCCACCTTCCCTGCGCCCGCTTCCATAATGCCTTACTGGAGCCCGGGGCTACCCCCTCGTCCTCCCGCACCTGTGCCCCAGGCCCGAGGAAGGGCGCCCCTGGCTGCAGCCCCTCACCCCGTCGGCCCCCCTTCTCACCAAACCCGGGACCACGAGGGGACCGGAGGTGAGGACGAGAGAGGAACCTGACGGCGGGGTGACGGGGGAGCAGACGACGGCCAGCTGCCCGGCGCCCAGCGGCTGAGTGGTCAGTCCTGGAGGGGAACAGAGCCCTGGGGAGGAGGCCAGCACCACCGGGGGCCCAGGCGGGTGGAGGCCTGTGCGGACCGAGCTCGCAGGCGCTGGGTGGGGGGGTCTGCAGGCCCCTCCCGCCTCCACCTGTTCAGCCCTGGACCTGAGGGGACACAGCACCGCACAAGGCTGCCTCGCACAGAAGAGCGCCCCGCGGACGCCTCTGTGGCAGCTTCCAAGGCCGCCGCCCACCCCCGGGTGAGGCCTGTGACGGCCCCGCGTCCCAGTCTGTGAGCCCATCACCTCCTTGGGCCATGGTCTAGCTCTGTGGTTTTTTCCCACTTTGGTGCAGGCCGGCAATGTTTGAGCAGAGACCCAGACACTGTGGATCTCACGTTGGCAAAGTGCCGGGTGTTTCTGTGCTCGAGGATTCGGTTAAATTACCTGATCCTCGTGCTCGCTTCGTAAGATTTGTGAGGTGGGACCAGGGCGGTGTTTGCTCCAGGACTCGTTATTTTCCACCAGTGAATCCTTCTGTGAATCTACCCAGGGCCCAGGAGTCGCGAGGTTTTCTAATCTGGCTGGACGGAGGTTTCCTCTCAGCCTCTCGCTGGCCCTTTCCCACCCTCAGGTGGTTTCCACACACACGCGCTGGCCGGGGGGACGCACGTGGGACCCTCCTTCCCTCTCCTGGTGACTCTCCGGCACAGGGAACCAGACTGGACGTTCACACCACCAGGGCCTCCCCACGCCCTGCCCACCCCTGCCTACGGACAGCTGCCGTGGGGACACAGCGGACAGATTGTAATCAGGATGAAGGATTGTTCGCAATCACGCAGCTGTGGACAAGTTTCCCAAAATAAGGACTTGTGGAGAGAGATGAGCAACATAGCACTCGCCATCAGAAAAGGAAAGGGATGGAAAAACCCAGCAGGCTGCAAAAGTAGCAGGAGCCTCATGTGGAGAAGCGTGTCATGGACTTGCCCCTTCCCTTGGGGGTGTCGTGGCCTCAGCCTCCTTCCGCATCCTGAGACCTTCCAATGCACACAGGGTTACACTAGTGCCTGCTTTGACCCTTAGATGTCAAGGACCTGCAGGCTGATGAGGCTGTGTCCTCACAACCCTGCTTGGATGACCACCCCACCCTGGATGGCACATCCATGCAGACCCCGTCCTGAGGGCCACGGTCTACAAGGCGTTTGGACCGTGCACAGGACAGCTGCCACCTGGGAACATTTTTCCCTGCAGAGAGAACCCTCCACAGTGACATGGAGGAAAATGGGGCCCCGTGGCTGCAGCAGGGGAGTCTCCAGGAGCCACTGCAGGGGGTAAGTAGGACGCCCCCATCGTGCAGCAGCCAGCTCGGCTTCAGGCCAGGACCCCCCAGGATTCCAGAGGAGCAAGTGGGAAATCTCCCCTTGGCTCCAAAGCCGGGCCCTGGAGCAGCAGCCCTGGTCTGGACACAGCTGGTCTGGACGTAGCCGGCCTGAGCCCCTCGATGGGCCAGTGCTGGTGGCTCCTCTCCAGCCAGGCCCCCAAGGGAGACGCGACGACCCTGGACCCCTGAGCCCGGTGGGGCCGACACTCTGGACCTGATGGGGCTCCTTGCCGGGTGGGCAGTAAACGGACCTGAACTGCAGCCCTGTGTTCCAGGCACGCTTTCTGACCACGGGGTGGACGCTCTGCCCCACTGAGCAGAGCTTCTCCTCAGACCCCAGCTCTGCCTATACCTGCCCGGGACCCTGGGCTGTACTTGTCCATGGCCCTCGGTCTGGGCAGTGGGTCCCTCCTTGTGGGGCACAGGGCACGGTTCCAGTCGGAAGGAGCATCTCCAAACTGCACCTATGGGAACCACCTGTGTGGACGCCAGGCCCACACCTCCATCTCCCAGGCTCCGTCATAGGGGGTGAGGAGAGGGGTGCCAGCCTCACCAATACCTGTTAGCGCCCATCCTTCCACATTTCTACATCCCAGTGCATCTGACATTACAGCTGGGTTTTTTTTTTTTGCGGTATGCGGGCCTCTCACCGCTGCGGCCTCTCCCGTTGCGGAGCACAGGCTCTGGACATGCAGGCTCAGCGGCCATGGCTCACGGGCCCAGCCACTCCGCAGCATGTGAGATCTTCCTGGAC
>NW_006778824.1:490219-505315 GCF_000442215.2 Lipotes vexillifer | reverse complement strand
GGGGCACGAACCCACGTCCCCTGCATCGGCAGGCGGACTCTCAACCACTGCACCACCAGGGAAGCCCCTACAGCTGGTTTTGACTCACGTTTCCCTACTGACCAACAATGCTGCGCATCTTTAGTGCATGGAATAGCCATTTCTGTATCTTCTTTGATGAGATAACTATTCAAATATTTTGCCCACTTTCTATCTGGGTTATTTATCTTATTATTATTGAGTTGTAACAGCTCTTTATATATTCTGGATACAAGTTCTTCACCAGATATATGATTTCAATTATTTCCTTCAGTCTATAGCTTACCTTTGCATTTTTAGGTCTTTTGAAATTGAATCTATCAATTTTTTTAAATTGTTGTGCTTTCTGTATCTAAGAACTCTTTGCCTAACCCAAGGTCACAAGGTCCCAAGGTATTACTCCTATGTTTTCTTTTAAGAGTTTTATAATTTTAGTTCTTTCATTTAGTTCTTTGATGCATTTTGATCAAATTCATCTTTTTTATATAAATCCTTCGTCCTGCCGTGGATGCTCACTGTTCCAGCACCACGTGTTGAGAAGACTGACCTTTCCCCAGTGAATTACTTTTGCGCCTTTGCTGGAAATCAGCTGATGGTGAGTGTGAGGGTTTATTTCTGGACTCTGGATTCTGTCCCACTGATGTATGCTCTGTTCTTGTGCCAGAACCAGTCTTGATGACTAGCTTTGCAGTACGTTTTTTAAATTCATTTCGTTCTTTTTCAGGATTGTTTGTCCTCCCTGAGGCCTTTTATTTCCACAAAGCAGGATTGGTTTGTCAGCTTCCACAGATGCTGTTTCTTGCTGGTGGTGTCAGAACCTTCCTCCGAGCTCTCTCGCCGACGCCCACCCTGAGCCCCATCTTGGGGTCTGCGGGTCCACAGCTGTGCTGACGCGGTGTTAGCCCCGCGGTGGTGGAGCAACTGCAGGAAAAGGGGCTTCCGCTGGTCACCGGGCTGGGGTCTGGCCTGTGTCCTCGGGCTCGGTTCATGGTGTCTCATGTCTCACGTCCTCCAGCGAGGGCACTTGGGGAGCTGAAGGTTCCAGATAGTCTAATCGGGACGTCTAGATGAGGCCCAAGGGGGCGGCCGAGGGGCACCCCTGGGGTCTCCTCACCAAAGAGCTGAGCATAACAGGTGGATTTAAATTTTCTCTGTAAACAGCCTCAAACCAACATACAGTGTGGAAGCTCCCACAGCCCTTAGTGCTGCCAAACTGGCCCGGGTGTGGGTCTCGGGAGAGGAGCCGCAGCCCCGTCTAGAACCCGGGGCCGATGCCGGAACAGCGTGACGCCCCGGCCGAGGGAGTAGAGGGACGCGGGTTCCGGCCCCAGCATCCAGGGCCACTCGGGGAAGCACGTGGGCGCAGCCCCGGCAAAGGGCACGTCTGCCCCCAGCCTGTGTCTCCTACACGAAAGCCCAGCGTCCGGGTCCGGCCTGGCTTGACGGGTGTGTCCAGGCTAGCTTATGGCAGATAACTTCCTCAGAGTAGTAAATACATATGAAGATACTTGTCCCCAGCTCTCCGCCATTTTCAAGGCTTTAATACCTTCCGTGGTCTAATCTCCACGGTCTCAAGCCCAGTGACCTGTGGCTGATATTTAAGTGTCTCCTGTAGAAGGATCACCGTCACTCCTCCTCCTGTCTCCAGACATCACAGAATAACTGGATTAGCTCGGTCAGGGGGGGCCTCGCTTGGACTTTCAGAACCAAAGCGTCTGTGAGGATTAATTCTGTCTGAACTGTGCTGGCAACTGTGTTCCCATTGCCACCTTTCCTGGGGCTTGATGTGTCACCAAGCAGAAACAACACAGGCTCCTCTGGAAAAGGCAGGGTGCTGCTGGATTTCACCTTCTTTGTTTCTGTACTGTTGTGGTTTTCTCTAGATTCACATTTTGTATACTCTACTTTCAAAGCACTTTGAAGGGAGGTTTTTTTAAGGATCATTTTTGCCTGGAGCAGAAACAAAGAAACCTCCTGTTAAAAAGTGCCAAAAAAATAGATGTCTGGATGCACGCTGAGGATTTTCTGTGGCTAATGGATTTTAAGAGCCTAGATGTAAGAATCATTTTTGGCAAATGGGTCTAAACTATTTATACGTGAAAAGCTGCCATGATAATCCGGACGTTTCCCAGAATGGGCAGTGCAGGCGAGGGGGTGGCCGGGCTGATGTGCATGCGTCCCCCCTCTGGGGCACACGTGCCCTCCCTGTGTGCCAGGGCCCCCAGTTTTGCCTGTCCCCAAATCCAGCTGCAGTGTCCCGAGGCCCCCGTATGCCAGGCGGGGGTCTGGGCCCGGCCCGGGGCTGGATGGACAGGTCCTGACCATGTGGCACCAGGACAGGGAGCCCCTGCCCTGAGCCCCAGGTGCCGTGAGAGGCCCCAGGGTGCCAGTCACCTGCCCTTCACCCTCACCTGGGGGGCAAGGGCTGTCCATCTGAAACCTGACCCAAGCCCCACACCCGGTCACACCCCCAGGAGCCGGCCCTGCCCACAGGGGCCCCAGGGGCAGGACAGAGTGCCGTTAGGGGTGCCTTCTGGGCAGGGTCGGAGTTCGGCGGCACCTTCCGCTATGACCCTTGGCCTTGGCACCCAGAGTGGGGGCAGGGCGGCTCCCATCAGCCCCCCCTGCTGCCATCAGATCCCACAGGGGTCACCAACCTCCGACTGGTCCCGGGATTCCTGGCGCTGAACGTTGGCAAACCCCAGGCAGTCTCAGCGGGTCTGTGGGAGCAGCAACCTTGTTGGGGGCGGGGTCTCATATGCCAGCCCTCCCCCCATCACCTCTGAAGAGGTCATTGCTATGATTACCTCAGCGAAATTCCCTTACCTTTCCTGCAAGGCTTTCACTCAAGAAAATGAATTATTTAGTAAAGTGTAATTTTTCCGTACTATGCTGAGTTTCATGCCCTCCTAGGGGTGACCCCTGAGGTTTTCTATAAAACCCAACCTCTGAGCCCACGGGAAGCTCCCATGTGGTGGTGGAGGTGCTGACCACCTGGGCCTGAGCTCCACTAAGGCCTCAGTGGTGTCAGCGCCGGAAGAGCCTCCCGCGGCCCAGGCCAGGCCTGCCCCGTGTCCCTGGACCAGCTGAGGTCTTTGTTTGCCTGGATGGGCAGCTGGGCCGGGACAGAGCAGAGACCACCCCCTCCCCACGTCTGCCCTGCATTCCCCACTCCCTCCAGACTGTCTTGTTCAGCAATTCAAGGCTGAGACCATGATGACAGGACAGGACGGCCGAGAGACCTGTGTTGAGGCTGCAGATGCTCTCATGGTGTGTATTCATCAGCGTTGCCGGCTGCCGTAACAAACGTCCCCGAGTGTCAGCACAGCAGTTTTACTTCTCACTCACGTCCCACCCAGGCCAGGTGAGCGGCCTTGCCTCGGCGGTCACTCAGGGGCCCAGGCTCCGTCCAGCACACACGGGCCAGGACAGCCTTGGGGCGCGGTGGGCCATCGGCAGCCCAGGAGCGTGGCCCAGCACCTCTGCCCACCCCACAGCCTCCAGGCTTTAATTGTTCTGCATCGTTGTTATCATTTTGCTGCCGTTTAAACAGATCTGACAGCTTTCAGGAAGTGGGGATTTCCTCTGGATCTGTGTGTGACCGCTGTGAAATGCAGAGTGACTGATCTCCCATGTCCCCCGCCGTGGGACCTCCCTACACTGCCCCTGGCGCCTGCCCCTGGCCCCGAGCTGGCTGCGCGCACCTCCCCTCACCTTCCTCCCGCCTTCCACGTGCAGGGTGTCCCCTACGGCTAGATGAGAGCAGAGACCGGGAGGCCCCCGGCTCCCCACCCCGTGAAGCGGCCGCAGAGGCATGAGGGGACTCAGAGAAACACAGAGCGTGAGGGTGACGGAGGGAAAAGCGAGGATTAAAACAGTGCCTGTGAGACACACGCTCGGAGCCAACGCGACACTTACGTTTTTGTGAGAAGTTCTGGTGCCATCAGATTTGTTCATTTCCAAATTATGTAGAAAAAACGTCCTTATGTCTGAAGCACAAATGATTTTTAAAATCTGGGCTTCTATAGTTAATGAAAATAATGCATCATCCAGTCATGGGTTTGCAGCTGCTGCTAAAACGTGACACAGTTTTCTATTCTTAGTTGACTCTGGTCACCCCGGCCAGCGACCGCCTTTAATTGTGTGCTGGGGTCAGGGTTTCCCAGGAGCCTTCGAGTGTCGATGGTGACGCCCCGTGTGCCACGGCTGTGGCCTCCTGACACGTGGCAGCGTTCACCCCCAGAGGTCAGATCTCGGTGATGGTGAGCGGGGGTGTCACGGCCCGCCGTCAGCGCAGTGCTACTGGGTTTCTGGAGGCCCGGCTGCAGAAGCCAAGCCCCGCCCGCGCGCCGTCGGGAGCAGCGTTGCCTGTCGCGTGCGGAGCGAGCAGAGCAGAGCGTGTGCTCCAACGCAGCCCCCGCCAGCCCTTCCTGATGATGTTTTCTTAGTTAGACCTGCGCGTGGCTCAAAATGTAAAAGAAAAACCGGCAGGCCAGCTCCTCTTTCAAGCACCGTGCGGTGAAGCCCGGAGGATGTGGTGCAGCTACCCCCAGCCCCCAGCCCCTGCCCTCCAGCCTAACTGCCCTTTGCCCAAGGCGCTCCGTGATCCCGGCCTTTCCAGCAGCTCCATTGTGACTGAAACAGCCCGGAGACAGCAGCGGGCATGTGACTGCCCCTTGTGCCCTCTGGGCTGGGTGCCCCGGGCCTTGACGCAGAGGGAAACCAAGTCCTGGTCCCCAGGGCGGCACAGGGCCTCCCCCAGTTCCACCCAGAACCCGGCTGCAGGCTTCCCCATTGCGGGGGGGTCTCTCCGGGAGCGCGCTCACAAGGCAGACTCCAGGGATGGTAAAGTGGTCGTGTGGGGCTGCAGGGGTGCCCAGCAGGTGTCCCCTGACCCAAGGAGGGAGAAGGGGGCCCCCCATGGAACCACCAGCGTCCAGTGGCCTCGGCACTGATGAGAATTTCCCAAGAATTTTTCTCCTTCAAGACGATACGTTAGTATTGTCATCACTATTGTTTTTAACCCAGGACAAAGTTCAGAAACTGAGGGGGAAGCCAGAGCGTGGAAAAGACTGCAGGACTCTGGGCGAGTCAGGCCCAGCTGCAAGGCGAGCCCGGCCTCCCACCAGGCCTGCTTTCCAGCCTCCGCTGTGTGTTTACCCCAGGCAGCGGCCAAGCCCAGGACCTGCTGGTCTGATGAAGCCGGGGCCCGTCTGAGGAGGTGTCTCACCACGTCCAGCGGCCCACAGACGCCCTGGCCATGTGTGGAAGGGGCCACGAGCCCTCTGGCATCTCCCTCTGGGCCTGGACACCCGGACGGCCCACGTCAGGACCAGCAGGCTCGTGTAGCCGGGAGAACGTCCAGGACCAGGACGAAGAGTCACTGTGAAAATCTCCAGGAAATCTTCCCCAGCTCCCACTCAGAGGGCTTCACATGGAAACGCCCTGAAACGTGCTGTAAACCGCCTCCAAAGAAAGAAGCCAGGAGTGCCTTCCTGTGCGTCATGTGGACATAGCACAGACGGGGCGGGCCCTCCCCAGTGTGTCTTTTCCTAGAGAACCTGGCCAGCGTGCCGGGCACTTGGAGGAGATAAATGACTGCGACTCTGAAAGGTGTCCTCGGCCCACACTGGGCAGCTGCTCCACCCTCTGGTCCCTGCAGACCCCAGAGAGCGTGGGCTGCCTGAGGGGCATGCAGATTCTAGGCGGCAGCTGCGTCCTGAGCTGCCCGCTCTCCACGTGGCCCTGCCCCGAGGAGACTGCCCACCTGATGCAGGCACGTGGCCATGTCTTAGTCCCAGAGAGCTGGCTCCGTGAAAGGCAAGCTGAGCTTGGCTTCTCGGGCCCAAGGAAGGCTCTCGTCCCTGGGAGGGGCCCAGGCTTAGCACCTCCTCAGGCCCAGAGGCTGCTGTCTCCCAGCTTAGCCAAGGCTGTTCCTTAGGCCCTGATCGTCTTTGGGAGAAGTGAAGGGGCAGGTGCCCTGCTGGCCCCTCTGCAGCGGGGCCACAGGCCCGGCCACTGAGCATCCAGGAGACCACACCCTGGGCCGTGTGGTTTTTAAGCAGTCGGAGCACATGTCCACATGCTCATTAGCTCAGCAGGTGAGATTCTGCTTGATGAGTCTTTTCAAAAAAGGGCCTAAAGAGCGGCCAAGGGGCCAGAACCTTCCTCCACACCTTGAGTGTTGCTGAGACGGCATCTGGGCAGGGATCCGGCTCGTCCCCACACGTGGGCAGAGAGGCCAGGAAAGAAGGCAGCCATCAAATTGGAATTTCAGATGAACGTGAATAACTTGTTTTAGTTTGTCCCTTGCAATATTTGGGACATACTTATACCAAGATAATGTTTATCTGAAATTCAAATTCAACTGGGCATCCTCGGCTTTGTTGCTAAATCTGGCAACTCTTTGCAACAGTCCTGTGAGGCAGAGAGGCAGGTAAGACCTGGGGCAGCTACCCCGTGTTTATAGATACAAAACCAGAAAGGAGAGTCTGCGTCACTGTCTGAGGGCCCACGACCCCTCAGCAGCCCAGGGCCCACGCTCAGGCCACTGGATGGTCACAGCTGGGGGCTGGGGGCTGGGGGCCCAGCACACGGAGTGGAGGGTCCTCCATCAGCTCTGACCCAGAGGTCCGGATGGAAAACTTATCCTTCCTTCTTCCACAGGATGAAGGGGAAGCATCATCTTTCCATGTGAGCTGATCCGGGGGCCACAGCTGATGCACAGCTTCTGAGAACGCCCCCCCCCCACCAGCCGTGTCAGTCAGGAGCTCTGGGAACAGCCCGTGCCCACCTCCCACCCTGGGACATTTGGGATTAGACTGTGAGAAGCCCACTGGGTTGGGGTCTGGGCGCCAATGCACAATCTGCTGTAAAGGCGGACAGAGCAAGAGAGGGAAGCGTTCTTGACCCTCTGTCCTCCCTGGAAACAGGAGAGTGGCCTTCCCGCCTGACGTGGGAGGTGGCAGCTCTGCCCAAGGCTATCTCAGCAGGCGTTGGTCACGGCTGTTCTCCGGAGCATCTGACTGTCTTCTGCTCTTGTCTCATTTGGAAAATGTGGGCGTCCGTCCTGCATGTTCGGGGTTTTATTCACCAGCTCTGCAGGTGACATGCTGTCCCCGTGCTGCCCACCCTGTGCCTGCTGCCTGCGTGTCACTGAACCAAACTCGGGTCCACTCGCCTGCCCACAGTAAAGCCAATCTACTGACCCCGGTTGGTGGGGAAGGTAAGTGCAATGTTTATCGCAGGAGCCAAGCAAGGAGTCCAGGCAGCTAGTGCTCAAAAGGCCTGAACTCCCCGAAGGCTTTCAGGAAAAGGTTTTTCAAGACAAGGGGGCATTGCGGGGTGTGTGATCAGCTCGTGCATGCTCTTCTGATTGGCTGGTGGTGAGGTCATCGGGAGTCACCATCAGCCTTCTGGTTCCAGCGGGTCTGGGGTCTGCGTGCTTGTGGGCAGCGTGCAGTTAACTTCCTCCACCTGCAGGGGGCTTCAGTCTCTGCAAAACAGCTCAAGGATGTGGCTCAGAATAGTATCTATAGCCCTTGAGGAGGAACTAAAGGCCCTTGATCTGTTTAACGGCTAAACAATTAGTATTTTGTCTTGTTTAACTGTTTTCCTTTGCTTCTGCATTTCTCACTTGTTTGATTAAATTTACTCTTTGGAACTGGGAGAAGGCTAAAGTTTTTCTACAGACAGGAGTCAGGCGGAGGATGGGGGTGGTGTCTGTCCTGAGAAGGCCCCCACGCAGCGTCCTGCTGGGTTACACACAGGCCTCGAAGCTCCTTGTGGATCCTGTGCCCATCCCACCCCAGGCCCTGCAGAAGGGCTGCTTCCCTTTGCTGTCTGTGGCCCCGGCCCTCTGTGCCTAGCACAAACTGACACGGTGTGACCGCCTGAAATCTGTCCCAGAGGCAGGGCTGTGGTTCCCTCCCCATCCAGCAGCCAGAGGCAGGCTCTATGTGCACCAGAGAAAACCAGAGAACAAGCTGAAAAGAGCCCAGATTCTAAAGCAGGCTCCACTCTCAGAGCCAACACCTGCCGGGAAAATTTCCCCATCACCATTTCGAAGCCACTCAAGGAGGTCATGTGAGAGAAGGTGGGAGGTTAGCCCTGTCGTGGACGGTGGTCGCTGTCTCGACCCAGGTCTCAAGGCTGGGAGGTAGGGCGTGTGCCCATCCGTGGACGCCTCCATCTTCTGGACTGTGGTCCGAGGTTCCGAGGGTTCCACACCATCCACGCCTGGGTGGCCATTTCTCTGTGGGGGAGGGGCCTCTCACGGCTCCACTGGCCACTCCTGGCCACCCGGCCACAGCAGCGGCCCCACAGGTCCCCACGTCCTGGGATGCTTGCTGTGTCTCCTGTTCCATGAGCTGTGGTCTATTTGGTGCTTCTCTGTTTCCCTTGGAATTTATCAGGCGGTGTTTCTCCAGCCTGAGGCACAGGCTTTACTCAGAGTTCCAGTTCTGGAAGCTGTATGAGCCAGCCTCCGCTGCCCTCGGGCTGGTTCTGCCCAGCGGTCCCTCCAGGTCAGGAACTCCACAAAGCTCCATGGGGTCCCATCTGCAGAGGCCGGAGAGCCCCGACCCGGGCCTTTCCTGCCCTCACCTGTCCTGGCCAAGAGAGAAGAAAGTCCAGGAGGGGGCGACAGGTGAGGACCAGCCTGTCGGGCAGACTCAAGGGTGTGTGGACCCCCACCTGCTCCTGTGTATCTGTTCCGCGTGCACCAGGCAGGGCTCCTGTGACCTGCCCCCGCCCCGCACACCTCCCAGCCCTGCAGCCCAGGCCCCCGCGTGTCCCCCATGTAAGGCCCCGGGAATGGGGTGAGCGCCAGACTCCAGGGCACCCACGCAGGGGTCCCACCCGATGGGCGCAGACATGGACTCGTGCTGGGCCTGCCGTGCAAAGACGCCTCCTGAATCCTGCTGGACGTGGCTCCCACGGGGCCAGGTCGTGCACGCTTCAACCACGGGGCCTCCTTGGGGGCTAGGATGCCGTCCGCTTTTTAGGTCCAGTCTTGACGGCAAACAGACTGTGAACTCAGAGCTCATCTTCCTGGGAAGCCTGTGCGTCTCGTCTCACGGGCGGGGTCTTCACGAGGGGGTGCTCTGTGAAGCCTGGCAGTTCTCAGCCGTCTCCCGCGAGGGCCCCAGGTGGGCGGCAGAAGGGGGAGGGGACCCGCAAGGCCCTGGCTGTGGACGGCTGTGCCGAGGGCGCCCAGCACCCCCCCAGAGACGCCTAGGAGAGCCATAACCCTCCTCATAGAGGGACATCCAGCGCAGGAAGTCAGGGACATTCGGAAACTACCCACAAGAGAGCCGGCCCAGCTGCTGCACATCCCGGCCTGAGCCTCCTGCGAAGCTGGTTAGCGCAGCTGCCGGCCCTCGCCTGCTTGTCCTCCGGGCCGTGTGGGGTCAGTCGCAGGCCCGGACACGCTGAATCCCCTGGGGCCTGGCAGTCGGAGGTGACCTGGGTCCCAGGAAGTGGAACTCATGCCAGATCCCTCGCGGAGGCTTCATGGCAGATTTCAGGTCAGAATAAGGGACACTGCTGAGCCCTGAGGACTGCGGACTCTGAGGGCGGGTGAGGGGCCTCCAGGGGCCATGGGTGGCCGGGTGGCCACGAGATCGAGACCCCAGCTCTGGAGGGGCGCCGGGCCCTCCTGGTCACCCCTCCTGGCCGTCAGCAGAACGCTGCCCTCAGGTCTGCTGGCTCCCAGGAGGAGGGCTGGAGGCTATGGGTGGTGACTCTGCTTTCCTGAGGTCAGCAGATGCCCCCACTGCAGGGCCGGGCCTGTCCAGGGCGGAGGCGAGGTCAGGAGAGTGGTCGGCACAGGCCCGAACCCACCTTTGCCAGGCCCGAAGCCACAGGGGTGAAGAGGGGGAGGCTAAGAGCAGGGCGGGGCGGCGCAGGGCCGACTCGGGAGCCCACTGCGGCACGCATGTGGCCAGGCCAGTCGGGGGTCCCTGTGGTGGGGAGCCAGGAGGACGGAACCTCCAGGGACGCTCCACAGAGCCTCGGGCAGCAGCACAGCGTGGGCAGCGGAGCTGGTGGATGACCCAGAGGTCTGGGTGGACTGAGGGCACCTGCGGCGGGACCGGAGTGGAACTGGCCACTCCCGCACACCCGCTCGTTGGGTCGCCCCAAGGCCCTCACCTAGGCCCCGCTGGGCCCCCCACCTGGGCTTCTGCAAGGGCGGCCAGGCCGTCCCCTCCGCGTCTGCCCTCAGGCACAAGCCGGCCCTCGGACGGTTTTCTCGTCTCTGTTGCAGTTTTCACTAACGTCCCGCAGCCCAGATGAAATAGCTCTGCGGCCAGAGCCTCGTCCCACAGAGCGCGTGCAACGTGCCCGACGCGCCTTTAAGCTCGCGGAGAAGCACACTCGCCCAGAGGCCGAGGAGCAGAGCGGGCGCCGTGGCTCATTGAAACAGTGCATCGCACCAGCAGGGCTGTGCCCGGCCACGTAAGCACGTTCCGCTCCCGGGTGGGAACCCTGCCTCGGGCTGGGTACCGAGGGGCTCCTACGGTCCCCGCGTGGGGTCCCGGCTGGGAAGCGAGGTGTCCTGGCAGCGGGTGCCTGCCTCCTGACGCTGAGAGGGCTGGAAGGGACAGACCTTGAGAAAAGGGCGCCGCCTCCCCGGTGTGTGAACCTGGCTCTGCAGGACGGACCCTGATGCCACCCAAGCCCACAGGCCCAGCCACCGGGAAGGCTCAGGCCTTTGGGAGGGTCCCTTCAGCTGGGTAATGACGGCACCCGCCCCCCCACCTGCTCGGCTCTCTGGTCGCAGGCCTAGCGCTCAGCCTTGAGGGCCAGGGCAGCACTGCATCCCCACCTGGGTCGTACCCGCCTTGCACGGGACCCCCTGGGGGAGGGGGAAGATGGTGCGGCCACCAGGCAGAGGAGGTCCTCCCCGGGGCCCCTGGACAGAGCTGCGTGTTCCGGCTGATACCCTCCCGGCACCCAGCGCTGTTCCAGGCGACGGCGTCCACTCCCGTGCACTGAACGCCACACGCAGGAGTCACCACACAGGACCCCTTGTCCACCACGGCTGCCTCAGCTCCTGGGGCGTCCCCCCTCCCCGGGCTGGCAACTCCCTCCTGGGTCCCCTCAGGAGGGTGGAGCTCTGTGCCATGTCACCCACAGCAGCTCAGCTCAGCTGCCACCCATGCATGGATGATGGACTCAGCCAGGGTGAGACCCAGAGTCCACGGGAGAACCCGTCTGCTCCAAATGTCAAAGACAGATGCACATGCACAGGGCACAGAATACAAGCACACGCGTGTGCACACACACATTCATACACATGCACACACCCCCATGTACACAACACACATCATACACATGTGCACACACCCATATACACGTGCAAACACACTGGTGCCCGTGTACACATGCACACACACATTGGTGCACACCTACACGCATTCACGCTTCCTCGTGCACACACATGCACACTCGCATGTACACCGTCCCCAGCGCTGACCCTGCAAGATGAAATCTCTCAGCTGAAACCTCAGGGCAGCTCACCTGGAGTCTGTTCATCCAGCTGCCAGGACCAGAGGGCAGACCAAGCGGGTAAACAGGGATGTGGCCCTGTGTGGGGATGCCAGGCCGTGTCCCCAGGGCTCTCCCTGTGGGCTCCTCTTTGGGGAAAAAAGGATTTCTTGGCCCACTGAACATTCTTCCCCACTGAAACCCAGACTGCCTATCTGAGTTGATATGTTGGTTTCATACAAGGTGGGTTTTTTTTAATGAAAGGATTTTTCTACCCTGAAAAGATATCATTTTGCTTTTGTAAAATCTGTAGAGGGGTCTCTGTGATTTTTTTGTTCAGTGCAGCTTATTGAGCTACGAGGCTGGAGCTTCGCTCTGACAGCTCAATGACAACCGAGGCTGCCCCAGCAAGACGCACTTTCTGAACAAATGAAAACATACATTTTTACAGATTGAGATAAAAAGTGATGTTGTTTTGAGTGTGAAGTGTTTCCTTTCTCGTGTGGTGTAAAGCATCCTCTTCTGCGCCGTCCACACTGAGTGTGGATCACCCCCGAGGCCGCCCTCGGCGTGTGGGTCCTCGAGCCCCTTCCCACCGCACCTCCACGCTCTGTCCTGCTGGTGTCCTGGGCTCGGGGACCCAGCGTTGGCTCCTGTGGGGATGGGGCATGGCCAAAGCCTGGGGCTTCTGTAGCTGGAGGTGGCAGCAAACCCGACCCCAGGTGGCCACCGGCTGGAGGAACAGACTCGAGAGGGACGTTGGCCGAGAGGGACCCCTGTTCTCCCGCCATGGGAAGGGCTGTGGGCTCCGCGGACCTCGTGAGGCGCCACGTTAGTGTCGGGACAAAGGCCGAGACCGGCCTCCCGGAGTCGATGCAAGTGAGGAAGAACGCAGGCCGGAGGTGGTGCCGTGTCCTCAGAGGGGCCTGGTGTCACCATGCCCTGCAGGGAGCAGGGTGCCCTGCGCTCACGTGGAGTCTGCACCGGGCCCTCCGCGAAGCACTCACGTCCCATGTGTTTGGGCTGGAAATGTGTGCTGAGAGGTGTCTGCATGTTTGGACAGCGTCTTTGGGCAGCATCCTCTTTGGGACGCAGAGGCCAAGATGGGGCCTTTCGGAGGGCATCGGGTCTGAACCTGGGTCTTCGGCCCTCGGCCTCAAAGGGACCTCGTGCCCGGTGGCTTGTCCCGACCTCACCAGCCATCAGAGCTGTGCCACTGCTCCTGCCACTGGGTTCCATCAAGGCTTAAAGGATGGACCACATCAGTAATGCAGGC
Organism: Lipotes vexillifer; assembly: GCF_000442215.2. Classification (NCBI taxonomy): domain Eukaryota; kingdom Metazoa; phylum Chordata; class Mammalia; order Artiodactyla; family Lipotidae; genus Lipotes; species Lipotes vexillifer. The sequence continues at coordinate 492,531 of NW_006778824.1, read as the reverse complement.
CTGGCAGGCCGGCTCAGCCCTTCCTTAAAAAGTCTAAATCACGTTAGCACGAGTGGTCCTGATGGATGCCTGACTTTACCCGTACACGCGTCCTGGGGAAAGGCCAGGTTGGTCTCCAGCAACCTGGTCCGCATCGGGCACGTAAAGCCAGAGCGCAGATTCCTTGAGAAGGTGAAATGCTTCCCGGGCAGGGAGTTTCTGGAGGCCGTCTGGGGGTCTCTGCCGGGCAGCAGGATGTGTGTGCACCGGCCCCGCTGGTGGGGCCCCGGGCCGGGGGGCGGAGTGGGGAGGGAGGACTACCTGCAAACATCCGAGTTATCTCGGGATCAGGTGAGTAGGTGGCGTTAGCCTCGTGGTTTTTTGTTTGTTTGTTTGTTTTGCGGTAGGCGGGCCTCTCACTGCTGTGGCCTCTCCCGCTGCGGAGCACAGGCTCCGGACGCGCAGGCTCGGCGGCCATGGCTCACGGGCCCAGCCGCTCCGCGGCACGTGGGATCTTCCCGGACCGGGGCACGAACCCGTGTCCCCTGCATCGGCAGGCGGACTCTCAACCACTGTGCCACCAGGGAAGCCCCAGCCTCGTGTTTTAAACTTTTTTCTCCACCAGTTGAACACATTGTCTCTGAAAACTCTAAATAGGCTCCTTTGTCTCCAGGGAGCGTGAACCGTCACGTAAAGCCTGTCCAGCCTCTCAGCGGTCTTCAGCCACGGTTCTGACCACAGTATTGGTGGATGGCTCCTGGCCCAGCCCAGGCTGGGGCTGCTTCTGAAGTGCCCGTTGCTCCTCGGGTGTCGGCACCTCGTGTGCAGATCCCGTGTGTGTGACGACAGTCAGGCTGGAGCCCCCAGGACCCACCTACGGCCGCCACGACTCCCTCTGCCGCCGTTGCTGGCGGGTGGCCAGGACATCTTGTCTGTGTCTATGAAGTGCTTCCACCTGGACGCTTCCTGCTGGGAAGATCCCCCGAGGGACACTTGGTGTGGGCTTGGCCCTGCCCCACCCCAGCAAAGCTCAGGTGTGAGGGTCCCAGGAGGACAGCCTGACACACCCCCAGTCCAGCCAGGCTGAGGACCACCTTCTCGTTCCTATAAAATTCAGAGCGGAGATAGGCAAGATATGAAGAGTTCATAAAATGTTCTAGGCGACCACCTGGTTTCTTTAAAGCTGCCCTTGAATTTCTTGAAGACACTGTGCTCTCCAGTGTGATCTGAGTAACACAGGGCGCATCTCCTAGAATAAGGCAGCTCTGAATGATCATTAACCTCGAGAAAAGGAGGATGCGTCAAGTGAGACCCACTCAACGAGGTGGCCCAGATCACCCCAGCCTCTGAGTCTCAAGGCCGCTCTGCTGGCTTCCTGCCTGGCTGGGGGGGGATCCCCAGGTCACGGTTCACGATGGCCTCAGCTCCTGGTTACAGACACATCCCCAGTGGCCATCTCAGAGCAAGTGCCCCACGAGGGCCCCGTCTGACAGACCAGGGGGTGGTCTGGCCCCAGGGAGGGCCGTACCCGTGTCCCGTAGGAACATGATGGTGGCTGGCCTGTCCGGCCCTCTGCTGGGTGGTGGGGAGTCGGGGTGGGAGAAGCCCTTGGGCCCCGAGGGCACCCCTCTGTCAGGTCACGTCCCCAGTGCACGGGTCCCCGGTGCCCAGGGCACGCCACGGGGCATGAGGGCTGTGGGGCACCCCTACATCCCCCTTGATGAGAGCCCCACGGCCCACAGCAGCCTCCCAGGGCCGCCCACCAACCCCTTCACATCAGCAGGGGCCCGGCCCTCACAGGCACCCACCCACCACCCCAAAGCTCCTTGTAGGACTGCTCCTGGGCTCGCTCAAAAGGACAAGCAGGCTAGGGGAGGACGAATTTCACTGCCCATCCAGAGGGCGTGTGTTTCCGCAAAGTAGCCGGGAGGTGGAAGCTGCTGAGTCAGGAGGGGGCACGGGCATCTGAGCACCAGGCAGGCGGCGTCCGGGCTGGAGCTCCAGCACCTCATATGGATGCAACGGGCTGTGCACAGCCCCCTTCGCGGGAGGCCTAGGCCTGGTGAATACTTAAGCTTCCTAAATAAAACATGAGAGAGTCGGATGGACCCGCAGACTAGCCTTGCCTTTTTTCTGCAGTGAAAATACTGAACTGGGTGCCACGTGGCCTGTGCTGGGTCACGTGCACGGACGCAGAGGCCACTCTCAAGTCTGGCTGCAGCCTCCCCTTGGCTCTGACCCACAGGCCGCAAACCAGCCAAACCACTGGCCGCTCACCTGGTCCTGAGCTGTTAGAACCCGACAGTGCACAGGGGAGGTGCACGGTGGGGGGG
>NW_006778824.1:485949-490047 GCF_000442215.2 Lipotes vexillifer | reverse complement strand
GCGGTGCCCGTCGCCTCTCGGGGAACGCGGGGTCACAGCCGCCTGTGTTAAGGTTCAGCCAGGCCTGTGGTTTGGGTTTTCACACGGATGTTGGAGATTCCCCACCCCCACAGCGTCATACCCACAGCTTCCAGCATCCCAGTTCTTGTTCCAGGACCCATGAGCATCCTCCAAGGCCGCTGTCAGCCCCACAGATGGCCGTCCCACGGATCAGAAGCCCCACTGCCCACTCCCCAGTCCTGGGGTGTCTGTAAGGGGTTGCCATGGAAATCATACCCTCCCCAGACACACCTCCAGCGATGGGCAGGTCAGGAGACACTCGCGAAGTCAGCCGGAGACCAGACTTTGGAACCCGTGGTTTCAACACCAGCACGTCTCCTCGGGTGGGACCTGCCCCTTGCTCGGCCCCCAGTCTCAGGGGCTGGATGTTCTGGTTAAAAATAAAACTTTAGAAGTCCATCACCCAAGCCAGCGTCAAGAGAGCAGCACAATACATCCGCACAGAAACCCTAGGAGCCCCGGCACCGAAGCCGGAGCTGGTGACGGCACCTCCTTTGCTTTAACACCAAAAGCTAAAATCCTGCAGGTTCTAACAAAATCCAAGGGCACGTTGTCACCGTGTGATGATCAAATGGAGAGGAGGACGCATCCCTTGTTACCGATCCTGCCTCGCAGGCCACTCCGCTTCATCCCGAGGCACCTACGGAAAGCCCGCTGCTGCCTCCGGCATCTGAAGGCCCTGCATCAGGACAATGAGACCTCGCCCCAGCTGGGCCCTCATCCAAGAAGCCGCCTTTGAGGACACGTCCGCAGTCGGGGACCCTGAGGTCCGCTGTCCTGGCAGTTGGGGGGCAGATCAAGAGGCCCTAAGGCGGCCAGGTGCAGAGCGTGGGGCTGGGGGAGGTGAGGCCCGGCTGGCCCAGGGGCAGCTCTGATTAAATGGCCGGACATCTAACAGGTCAGTGTCCCTCTCACGCCCACACTTCTGCTGACCTGCCTGGGCTCCTGGGTGCTGGGGTGTGGCCCCTGTGTGTAAACATCTCATCAGCTTTCCTCACCAGGGAGGGTTCTTGTGGATGGTGGGGATGAGGGTCATCTTTCTCCTTCACGTCCTTCCTGGGAATGAAGGGACTCGTGAGCTGCAGAGACCGAGGTCTGCCCTCCCCTGAGATGGCTCTACCAGCACGAACTCAGAGTTCAGGGCTCAGACAAGAGAGCGAGCTGGACCGTGCCCCCCGCCCAGCCTCATCGGCCCGCACTCCACCCTCTGGTTGCTGGCCCGCTGCCCCTCCCTCCTGCCCACCCACGCTGGCCGTACACCACCCAGGCCCGTGCTCCTCACTCTGCCCAGAACACAGCCCCCTGCCCTGGAACGGGGGCACGTGGGCACTCCACTTCTCCCCCAGGCATCCGCTGTGGGCTGTCGTCCAGCCCCCAGCCCAGCCTGCAGGGAGCCCTGGAGCCAGGGTGGGTAGGGGCACCAGGGACCAGCCCTCCTGAGCTGGTCTGTTTGGAGCTCTGGGCTGCCCAAGGGGGCGGGGGACAGCGGGATGCAGGCGTGATGTGGTCTCAAAGGCGTCACAGGGACCCAGGAAAACACCTCCCACAGGAAACCCGCTGCCTCGGATGGCTGGGCTCTGCCCTGATTGTCCCGATGGAGTCAGCTGAGCCCATCCTGTGAGGCCAGAGAGGCTGGAGAGCTCTCACTGTCTAGGAAGGAGGGGGCTGCCCTAGGGCCCCACCTCAGATTAGGGGAGGCCAGCAGAGGGACTCAGACTTCCTGGGCCCCAAATGTCTGGGCCACTGGGGACCAGCCAACACCCCAGCCCAACCCCACCTGAACCCGTGGACCAGAGGCTGGGTCACTGGGCATCTGGTGGCTGGAAAACTCAGGTGCAGGAAACATGGGAGCATTGCTGGGGGGAGGGGAAGGGGGACTGATGGGGTGACAGACAGGATAGGAGGGTTATTGGCTATTGGGGCTAGTGGGCTGTAGAATGTTCCAGGAATGTTGATAAATCTCCAAGAAAGGAAGCACGCCTTTCATGAATTGGGTGGGTGGGCCCTTCAGAGGGTCCCCTCATCCCCGTGGGCTTCTGGGGTGCAGCCGGCCCATAGGGTCACCCCTCGGCTGCCAGGAGAGGGGAGTCCACGTCCTGCTTTATGGCCCCCGGTGTAGGGTCCGGCTCCCCCTCGAGGAACTTGGGATCACCGATTCTCCAGAGGAAGCAAACCGGAGGCCTCACCACCCAACGACGTGGTGACCCAAAGAAACAAAACGCTAATCGAATCGGCCTCTTCTGATGACTAGAAATCAGATTTCGCACGTGGTTCCAAATTTCTGACTCAGAAACGAGTGGCTCTCTCCTCTGGAGCCCTGGGGCCCCTTGGCGGTCGGCTGAAGCCCAGGTGAGGCCGCCTGTCAGGCCGATGCCTTTGCCACTGTCCCCACCTCTCCCCCGCGCCCGCTACCTGGTCATCTGCTTTTAGCAGGGGCATTCTTGCCTGGCCCTTGGCTCCTGAATGGACGGATGGATGGAAGAGAGCAGAAGGGGGCAGAAATGAGGCCAGAGATGTTGTAGGATTTAGAATAAGAAAAGGTGTCATTTCAAACCGTGGGACAGGAGGGAAGGCTCAAGGGCGGTTGAGGTTGGCCAGCCCCTGGGAGGGCTGGCAGCGGCAGGAGCTGGCCCGCGGAGGGCGCTGGACATGTGCACAGGGCAGCGGGGGCTCCGTTTCAGCTTGGCCACCTCGGTGCACAGGTCCCACCCCAGGAACTGCCCTCGCGCCAGCACCCGGCCAGCACCAGTTTTTCAGTGAAGGAAAGTACGCCTCAAAACGTCTTCCGGGGGTCCTGCCGTGCAGCCAGGGCAGGGGTCAGAGCAAGGGGCTGGGCCTCACCGCCTCGCCAAATGTTACCTTTCGAGGCGGTGGAAGCCTGGCATCTACGGGGGGCCATGGGCTTGGCAGACACGGAGCAGCCGTCCCTGTGTTGGCAGACGACGCAGGCCCCCACTGCCTGTCCACTTCCCGGAAGGTTCTGGGCTGAACCGGGCTGTACAGACCAGCACCCACCTCACTGGGTGCCCGGTGACCCAACCCCAGGGCCCACCAGCCGGCTCGCGGCCCCAGATGGCGTGTCCTGCTCTGCACACAAGGCAGACGCGTGAATCCGGCTCAGGTGGTGGAAAAGTCACCGTCCTCACAGACGTGGCGGGAGCCGTAGCCGTTGCTGCGGAGTGATCGCTGGCTTGTGTTTGGCTGGAAGGCGGAGCACGGGGCCTGCCCTCAGCTCAGGACTGTTCTCCATGGGCGCCTGGCGCTGGTCTGCAGCCTCTGTTCAGCTCTGGCCTGCAGGCTCAGCGAGGGGGGAAAGTTCTGGCCCAGAGCCTTCGAAGCGGCTTTAGCCGGTGCCAGGCATCCTCCCGTGTGGGGTTGGGCTGGCAGGGCTCCAAGGACTCAGCTCCCTCAGCTGCGCCTCGCGTGTGTCTTCCCAGGGGCTGTTCTTGAGATGCCAGCACCTCATCAAAGCAGTTCGATTGCCCTTCGGTGAACCCGCTGACGAGCCGCGTCCCATCACACAGACCCCGCCATGCCCGCGGTGGGGATGTCTTTATGGGTGAGGTGGGCCCCGCTCAGTCTGAGCAGCAACCGTGTCCCCAGCGGTGGCCGGTGGGGGCACTGGGGGTGCGAGTGCCTCACCCATAGGCTTGGGGACCGGCCTTCGCTCATTCACTGCCCACCCCTCTCTGCTCGGGGTGGCGGGGTGCTCCCCAGACCCCAGACCCCCTGTGGAAGGCGCTCCTTGCCTGAGGCTGCAGCTACGGGGGAGGGAGCAGAGCGGCCCTGCGGCTGTGGGGAGGGCCTCCTCTCCTCAAGCTTCCAGCTGAAAGGCCAGGCCCCGGGTGCAGCCTCTGTGTCTCGGGCCTGCTCCCTCCTGTGACCTCATAGCCACTCTGGCGGGAGGACAGCGGCCGGTCACCGTGGGCCCTGAACCCAGCCTGGGCTCGGGGACCAGGGGAGGGAAGGGACACGTCCTCCCTGGGGGCAAGCGGTGTCTCCCTACACCCCAAGGAAGCCTCCTCTTCCGCAGGAGGT
>NW_006778824.1:480669-485800 GCF_000442215.2 Lipotes vexillifer | reverse complement strand
GCGTTAGCCGTTGCTGCGGAGTGATCGCTGGCTTGTGTTTGGCTGGAAGGCGGAGCACGGGGCCTGCCCTCAGCTCAGGACTGTTCTCCATGGGCGCCTGGCGCTGGTCTGCAGCCTCTGTTCAGCTCTGGCCTGCAGGCTCAGCGAGGGGGGAAAGTTCTGGCCCAGAGCCTTCGAAGCGGCTTTAGCCGGTGCCAGGCATCCTCCCGTGTGGGGTTGGGCTGGCAGGGCTCCAAGGACTCAGCTCCCTCAGCTGCGCCTCGCGTGTGTCTTCCCAGGGGCTGTTCTTGAGATGCCAGCACCTCATCAAAGCAGTTCGATTGCCCTTCGGTGAACCCGCTGACGAGCCGCGTCCCATCACACAGACCCCGCCATGCCCGCGGTGGGGATGTCTTTATGGGTGAGGTGGGCCCCGCTCAGTCTGAGCAGCAACCGTGTCCCCAGCGGTGGCCGGTGGGGGCACTGGGGGTGCGAGTGCCTCACCCATAGGCTTGGGGACCGGCCTTCGCTCATTCACTGCCCACCCCTCTCTGCTCGGGGTGGCGGGGTGCTCCCCAGACCCCAGACCCCCTGTGGAAGGCGCTCCTTGCCTGAGGCTGCAGCTACGGGGGAGGGAGCAGAGCGGCCCTGCGGCTGTGGGGAGGGCCTCCTCTCCTCAAGCTTCCAGCTGAAAGGCCAGGCCCCGGGTGCAGCCTCTGTGTCTCGGGCCTGCTCCCTCCTGTGACCTCATAGCCACTCTGGCGGGAGGACAGCGGCCGGTCACCGTGGGCCCTGAACCCAGCCTGGGCTCGGGGACCAGGGGAGGGAAGGGACACGTCCTCCCTGGGGGCAAGCGGTGTCTCCCTACACCCCAAGGAAGCCTCCTCTTCCGCAGGAGGTGTGGTCTGGGGGCCTGGAACGTGGACCCCCGCTCAGGCCTTCTCTGCCTTAGACTTGACCCTGAGGGAGGCCGCAGGACCCCGCCATCACCACCTGCGACAGCCCCCCGGACCCAGGTGTGGGCGGCTGGGCGGCCCAAGCCCGGTCTGCCCAGAGATGCGGCCCTGGAGGGTGGTTAGCAGCCTCATCCGGCCGTGGTGCCACGGCCAAGAAACAGCTGAAAAGTACACGCATGCGTGAACGTACTGTTACACGTACACACACCTGCATCTCCTCTTACTGTCATCTCCGGCTAATAGGATTTTTTCAGCCTGAGACTTAATCCATCTTTGCTAATTTGTAGAAGGGGCTTCCAGAGCGTCGCTGAAACTGGAAGAAATGATTCCCGATGTTCGTCGCTGTCCACGTACGTGTGGAGGGAGAGGGCGTTCCCTTCCCCAGTGGGGCCTCCGCACACCGGGCTGACAGCCCAGCGCATCTGTCCCGCAGAAGCCACATCGCTAAATGAGGCTGGGGGAGGCCCCGGAACTGGGGGGCACCAGTCACTCACTGGAAACTACAAAACAACTAAAAGAATTGTCTCCAGTTGCGTGGGGCCACTGCCCCCACCTCAGAGCTGCGATCACACCCGACACGGGGGGGATACTTGAAAGGTCAGGACCTCAGCTGCCTGGACCCAGGCTGGCTGCTGGTGTGTCCACACAAGGCTGCGTGTCCCAATGGCAGGGACCCACTCCGTTGATCGGAAGTTGGCCTCGAGGGTCTTGACAGGCCCTGGAGGAGGAGGGGTCCACACCCAGAGGGGCCAAAGGAGCCTCGGGCGCTTGACGGCAAATCCGTCAACCGGGGAGCGCAGGGCCCAGCGGAGAGATCCTGAACGGCTTTGCTGGGGAGGAAAGAAGCGGCCAGTGAGGAGAGGGGTCATCGCCAAGAAGGCCGAGGGGCCGTGGGGTCCTCCCAGCCCCTCGGCTAACGGCCTTCCCCACGTGGAAGCCGGCGAGGACTCAGGGCAGCCGCTGGAGCCACGTAAGGAGACGACGGCCACAAAAGAGGGCTGGGCGGGGAGAAGGCTGGCAGAGGCCGGGAGGACACAACTCCGGGTCAGAGTGGAAGCAGGGGGCCCAGACGTAGTTCCCAGGAAGAGGGGCAGCAAACGGAGAGAAAACACCCAGAGCACAGGTGACGACGACTATCCTCAAATCCCAGGTGAACCATCAACCGAGCTGCTGCCCAGCGAGGCCACCAGGGTTCAGAATAGGGACAGAGTCATTTGAACATTTTAGCCGCAAAATCAGCGGCATGAAGGGAGAGGAAATCTGGGCATACCGCCCGCCCTGCCCACAGGAGCACACGGGGCCGAGCCGAGGGAGGAGTGTGTGACCCAGGCTGAGCGTCCAGCAGAGGGGCCACGACGCTGGTGGGTTCTCACAGCGGAGGGCCCCAGAGGTCACACCCGAACACTCTGCCTGATGACCCAGACGGGGCTGAAGGGCGCGGTGGGGGAGAAATCCCAAGACAAGTCGGCAGTGCATCCCTGCCCTGTGTTCCCTTCAACAGGGGATTTATTAGCAGGACTCGATGTTGATACTGGGCGCCTTGCAAGTAAAGCAGTAACAGCAACACATAAGCCAAGGGTGAGGGCCAGAGGCACCAGGAAGCATTGCCGGGCGTGGCCATCAGAACTCGTGCCAAGTGCGAACACGGGGATCCGTTAAAGGGCAACCATATCAACCACTGAACACTCACAATATTTTTTCTTCAGAGCAGTTGGTCTCAGCCTTGGTTTCTCGTTAAAATCACGCAACAGAATTTTTAAAGCATCTGGACACCAAGTGCCCCTCAGGCCAAGTCAGCGAGGCTCTGCAGCCGCAGCCAGAGGGCCAGTGGTCCCCGAGGCTCCAGGGGCTCCCGTGCGCAGCCTGGAGTGAGATCGGGGTTCCTGGGGACCTTAGAAACATCTCTGACAGGAGAGCCACTTTTATCTGATGCTCTGTTCTGTCAGGTTCACTTCAACCGACCTTTCTTTGGTTAATTTCAAGTAAAATTAATGGGGTATGTTTTATTAAAATACCACATATATATTATCCCGATTTTCAAAAATGATTTCTGTCTTTCTAGTTATAAATATGTGCAAAGGGGTATCTGCGCTGAGTGGTTGGATTTCGGGGTAGGTTTTTTACTTTCTTCGTGGTTTTCTGTGTAGCTTGAATTTTTCTTAATAAGGAACATATCATACTTTACAAAAACAATTAAGTCATTACAGAGAAAAATCCAATGGAACGAGACAGTCAAGTAAAAGCAGAGCAAATGGCCTGTGGGTAAAACCCCGGGGGCAGGCACGCATCCGGGGAGGGGGTAGGGCCTGGGTCTGGGGCTGTGTCCCACCAGGATGCAGGGGCAGGGCAGGCGGGATGGGGGTCGTCCCCTCACCACCCTGTGCCCTGGACAGCCCAGCCTCCTTCCTCCTCCACAGGGGAGGCGCTGCCTAACACCTGCTTCCCCTGCCCAGGGGTTGTTTTTTTTTTAGCTCAAATGAGATTCTGATGTTTGTAAAAGAGATGCACAGACCATAAACAGCTGTCAGATATTCCTGGCAGCTCCGTGACAGCCAGTCAATTTGTGGTGAACACGTTAATTCAACACACTTAGAAGTCTGCAAGGAAGGACGGCCACCAACGTCCAAGAAGGAGGCTTTACAAATTAATTAGGATGTCAATTTTTAACAGACTAAACACATTTTTGTTTTGTAGAGAGAACTTATTGTTTTAAGAAACACGTTAGGGACTTCCCTGGTGGCCCAGTGGTTAGGGCTTTGCCTTCCAATGCAGGGGTTGTGGGTTCGATCCCTGGTTAGGGAGCTAAGATCCCACATGCCTTGTGGCCAAAAACCAAAACATGGAACAGAAGCAATGTTGTAACAAAATCAATAAAGACTTTAAAAATGGTCCACATCAAAAAAATCTTGAAAAAAAAAAAAAAGAAACTCATTAATGTTTAAAAAGTACAGCAATGAGGAAGGGAAACTCTTGTGCCCCGTCTAGGGGAGCTTTAAAATTTAAGAGTTGCAAATAAAGCTAATGAATATTTAATCACTTTAGTCTCAAGTAAATACAGTTTCAAAGTATTTTAGGAATGCCTTTTATGATAAACTTTCCGTTTCTGCCAATGTATAACATTTTAAATTTATATTTAGTATAAAACGATGCTGCTACACTGTAGAATTTCATCTGCACACCCCATTCCAAAATTGGGAAAGTAAAGCAGAAAATAATTAGAGTAACTTGAACTAAGAGGGAGCATTTTCTTTGCCCAAGAAATCTCAAGTGCTCAGATCCAAAATAAGCTCCAAATAAACAGTAAAGATATGGTTGAGTATCTTATGCCAGAAACACTGAACCCAGCCATTCAGGGGGAGTGGGAGACCCACTCTGATATTTCAGGCAGATTCACGTGTTTCCTGAGCTGGGGGCCCTTCACCAGGTCCCTGCTGTCCCAACAACTTAGTATGGGGTCTGCCCCAGGTCTCCACACAGGCTCAGCCTGGTCCAAAGGGTGCCGAGAGCACCTGGCAGTAGATGCGAGGATGCGCTTCAGGACACCGTGGTACTAGGCGAGGCTGCGGTGCCTGGAGTCCCACCCTCCGCGGGAATCAGGAATCAATTGTTTCCATGTAAATTTAACCCCAAGTTGTCACATTAACATTTAGATTAAGTGTCTTCCATGGAATGACTGGGTCTACAAAAGCCGTTTGGGGGGGAAATTAGAAGGTGGCTCTAAATATCTTGTCAGCAGTCTTTCCTCTCCTTAGGGTAAAGACAAGTGATTGCCCCCTGACTCTGGTTGGCAATTACGAGGTGTCAGGAGCGCTGCTCTCTAACTAAGTTTCTCCCAGGGGTGTCCCAGAGGCTTTTTCATTTATTCATCCACTGGGTTTGAGCCCCTGGCTTGCCAGGCCCTCTGGAGTTCTGGGGAGGTGACAGCTAATGGGGCAGCAGAGCCCCGGCTCCCCAGGCACGGCCTTGTCTGGAGGACATCCCGGTTATTCAGGGATGATCATGCTGGATGATGGGGATGAAGTCGGGCCCTGCTATGCTATCTGCCCAACCAGGGGTCCTGCCAAGGCCCAGAAGGTGTGAAAAGCAGGTTACTGCATGTCTGGGTCTCAGGCTTTAAGCTCAGCGGACTCTGCCGGCCCGGTGGACGGTGCCTCAGGCCTCCTCTAAGCCTCCCAGGGCTGGACCCCAGGAAGAGC
>NW_006778824.1:475554-480020 GCF_000442215.2 Lipotes vexillifer | reverse complement strand
GAAGAGCGTGATAAAGCCCTTTGATTAGTATGAACATAAGTTCTAATAGAATTTTCAGCATTCACGTTAATTACAATGTGGTATTAACCTTAAAAGAATATTATCTGGAGGCAGACATGAGAGGAACGGAACCCACGTAAGAGTGGCACGTCCTCTCGCACCTCGGCTGCCGTGAAATGCCCCTGACTGCTCCTCTCAGAAAACCCTGGACCGTCAGCCCTGACGCGGTGTCCCAGAGGCCTGGGCCTGCACCACCTCTAACGGCAGAGCACGTGACTTCAAGCCTCTGCCTTTGTTGCAGTGAGAGAGTGGTTTCTGTTGTCTTAAGCCCCGGACTGGTGATTGGCTAGGGCAACCCTGGAAAATTAAGAGAAAAGGCCTCTTCCCGGCTGGGTTCCAGCTGCGTCCCTATGCAGTGAGCCTGCTCTGCTTGGTTTTCAAGCACAGCTGCATTAAGTGAAAACAGTTCCTTAAATCGAGGTGAGGAGAGGCCTCGGGCCAGCCCCGCAAGTGCGAGGTGCCTCCACTCTGAAAACTTCTCCCCGGAGCCCTGGGAGCTGGAGCGGTCCCCACCCCACCCCGGCTCACAGCAGCTCCAGCTCGGACCCGAAGCCACGCCCCTACCCACGTGTGAACTAACAGCCCCTCCTGTCTGCCACCGGGAGCCGGGACTCCTGCGGGGGCTTCACGCACATCCCCACTGGGGAGTCTCGTGGACAGAGGCTGGAGCTGGACAGCCTTGACTGAGACCAATGAACCTCTACCACGGCCCTGGCCTGATCGGGAAGGCGGGCCCTGGGGCAGGGGTCTGGTGGACTGGCCCTCAAGACATCCTCCTGGGCAACCCCTCCTGGACCTTCAGCAATGTTTGCATGCAACCCCGGGGGGCTGGGCAGACCAAGGGCATCCCGCGAGCCTCCAATGCCCTGCGTCCCTCTAGTCACGCCCTCACATCTGCCCCCAGCCTCTCGCGGTGACGCCTCGAGGTGGTGCCACCGCAGTGCACACGTGTGGTGCCTCACAACACAATTTCCTATTGGCTGTGTGTCCTGCAGCTCGGAGCGGCTGGGCGGACACCACCAGCACCGTGATGCCGTGGACAAGAGCGTCCTGTTGGAGGCCCAGCACGAGGCCGGAGCCTGCAGCTTGTTGAGTGCTGCATGGAGAGGGGGGCTGAGTGCCGGCCGCTGCGCCCTGTCCGGCCTGACGGCCTGGGGGTGTCAGGAGGAGACAGAGGGGTTCTGCCATGCCTTCCAAGCTCCGGGCTTGGGAGAAAGGTGGGGTGGGGGCCCTGGGTGAGATGTGACACATCCCCACGCTTCTGTGACCCTGTAAATGAACTTGGGACCCGGCCCCTGAGCCCAGGTGTGCGGCCCTGGAGGGGCTCTGGGCAGAGGAGGAATTTGGGGAGGGGGTTGCTTGCTCCCCCCAGGGACCCCTACTTCAGGGTCTGAGGAAAACGGGAGAGAAAAGAGCCCAGTGCCATCTGCCCGCCTCTCCCGCAGCACCCCTCTGACCCTGGGGCAGCTGCCACTCACCTACAGGCCCGGGCTGAGCCCTGGGGCCCGGACAGGGCTGGGCCTGGAGGCGGCTCCTTCGGGGGAACCGGCTCACCTGTTCACCTGCTCTCACTGTTCGCCTCACAAAGCCATGTTCCTCCCTCAGGTGAAATCTGCAGAGACCACGGGCCCTGGGCTGTATAACGCCCCTGAGGGGCAGAGCAGTACCGTCGGGTGGACGTGTCACTGTCAAGCACACAGGTCACCGTGAGGCACCCTGGGTTCCAGGCTGGGCTGGGTGCAGGCGGGGCAGCGGGCAGGCAGCCCCGTCTGGGACTGGGCGCTGGGTCGGGCTCACGGGTGGCGCCCCTGCCGGCCAGGTGGCTGCTGATGCCCGTCTGCGACGTGGAGAGGCAACTCCGCTTGTCCAGACAACCAGCCGCCCAAATCAGGATCTGGGCTCCTGTCAGGCCACTCGGCCCTGGGGGCCAGCAAAGCCTGTGTCCCTGAGAGGAGACCAAGGGAAGTGAGACCCGGGTGTGGGGTGGAGGGCCCGGAGCCTGGGGGTCACTTCGTCCTCCCAAACAGGGGTTTTTCTCTGAAACAACTGTCCTGATCCTTGATTTCGTGGGTCATTAGGAATTCTGCACACACAACTCAGGTCTTGAATAATGAATCAAATGTCCTGGTGACTGATTTTTTAAATGGGACATTTGCATATTGTGATTAATCAGCTGCTCCTCGGGGCTGGAGATGAAGGGGGGTCAGGGTGTGGGGCTGTGTCCTCTCCCACCCCAGGGCTCTCGGGAGGCAAACCCACCCCCCATGGGGCACCCCCGCTAGGGTGGCTGCTGGGCCGAGACTTTAGGGACAGAGTGCACGGATGTGGAAGGCAGGGCCCCATGGCAGAGACTCCCAGAAGTCCACGATTCCTTTGGATGTCCCTGCTGTGCGGAGAGGCTGAGGAGGTCCAAGTCACCCTGGCATCCATGGTGAGTAACCGGACATCCCCTGCCCAGGCCTCAGGCCGAGTCCAGTGAGTGCTTCCAGCAGAAGAAACATGTGACCCTCCGCCGCCATCCCTCCAGCCCCAGCACACCTGCACCTCTTGGAAGAAAGCCGCCATGATGACCACAGCGGCCCACGGCCAGCCTTGCACCTGGGCAGAGAGAACCAGGTTTGGGGAGCCGGCTGCTCTACCTGCCCCCAGGCTGGCTTGGCCTCCAGACTCCAACTGCTGCCGGGCATCTCCCGAGAAGGACTCGGCACCCAGAGACTGAGACCAGCCTGTGAAGACTCCAGCCAGATGGCAGCTGGACTTGGCAAACAGCCCTCCCTGGCCAGAGGCAGCCTGGGGGATTGCATCCAGCCTCAAGCGGCTGACGCTGGACAGCTGTCCCCGAGGACACGGGACTGAGGCTGACCCCTGGGGATGGGAAGGAGTCAGGCACCCAGCCAGCCATTGCAGTGAGGCGGCCCTGGACAGCGCTGACCATGGGCAGAGCGAGTGCCAGGGAGGGTGCGAGGGGCTCCGAGCAGGGTTTCGAGACCCTCACCCACCGGCACGGGCCCCTCAGGCCTGGCTGGAGCTTCCCGTTGCAAGCACCTCCGCCCAGAGGGGCAGCCGTCAGCTCCCACTGCCCCGCCCGGCTTGCCCGTGGTCCTGGGATGTGTCCTCCGGGTGGACACGAGCCAGTGTCCCCATATTTCCACGGGGGGCGCTTGGCAGGGCCCGGGGTGCCTGACGTCAGAGACACGGGGGTCTGTGAAGACAGAGGTCGTGACAGCAGGAGTCCGGGTGGACAGGGGTCCACAAGGATGGGCAGAAGCCTCCTCTTCTCTTTGCAGAAAACTCAGCCTCAAGCCTGGTCCCTGGGCCTGGAAATCAGCTGTTCTCAGGGGTCTGTGAGCCTATGGCTTCCAGCAGGCCTCATGTGGCGGTGACCCTGGCCCCTCTGCTCTCACGGGCCACCCAGAACATAACCCCTCAGTCCTGGCTGTGGAGCTGTCCATGCCCAGCACACCTGGCCAGTCAGCCACGCCTGGGACAAGTCAGCTCCACTCAGGACCAAATGTGCATTTCACACGTGGGCTGGGCTGCAGGGCCTTCCTGCCTGGGTGAGTGCAGGGGTCCTCCGGGTTCGGGTGGGTGGCTCACCTCTATGGGGATTCAGCGCCCACCCGCTATTGGGCCTGCGATGGCCATCGGCGCAGACGTGGCCAGGGCAGCGGTCCTGGGGCTGGGCTGCGGTGTCGGATGAGGGACCGCCTTGCCTGGGCGTGGGAATGAGGTGCTAGGAGAGAAGGTGGAGGAATCTGGGGGAGCCTGAGAAGCATGGCAATGAAGGCAGCCGAACAGGACGTGTTAGCAAACAAGACACTGAAACTCGCCCGAAAGCACAATTTTCCCTTTCACTGAGCACGCCATTAATTCTAAGCTTCTCGGCTGAAGCCGGGTCCCACCTGAAGAGGCCCTGAAGCGCCCGACTCTGCGCGTCCGGGGGCGGCTGCCGGGCCTCACACCCGACGCTGAAAAGGGGCTCATTTTCCTCTGCTGCTTCTCACGCCCTGAGTGAGACTCTCGGGGAGGGGCCTGCAGCGTTCTCCCGCCCTCGTGGTTCACCAGGTTGGGCCCAAAGTGACATTTCCCATCCAGGCTCTGCTGAGGGAGCCGTGAAGCCCACAGATCGGTGGTGAGAGGCCTGGACGCCCCACCCCACGGGCGTGTTCAGGGAAGGCTCAGGCTCGAGGGCAGTGGTCAGTGTCTGCAGGGCCACCAGGTGGGGTGGGGTCTGGGTGGGGGTCACGTGCCCTTCCGAGAGGCCCTGGGGCTGTCGGGTGCTGCGGGTGAACCCCGACAGGAGAACCAGCTGCCTGCCTTCCTTCCTTCACAATTGCACAGACGCTGGGCATCTCCTGGGTGCAGTCGGGGCCCAGGCCTTGCCCTCAGGGTCTCTGGCTGGAGGG